>NW_011494738.1:2163248-2163849 GCF_000754665.1 Bison bison bison | reverse complement strand
GACCCACAGCAAACATTATCCTCAATGGTGAAAAATTGAAAGCATTTCCTCTAAAGTTAGGAACAAGACAAGGGTGCCCACTTTCACCATTACTATTCAACATAGTTTTGGAAGTTTTGGCCACAGCAATCAGAGAAGAAAAAGAAATAAAAGGAATCCAAATTGGAAAAGAAGTAAAACTCACTATTTTCAGATGACATGATCCTCTACATAGAAAACCCTAAAGACTCCACCAGAAAATTACTAGAACTAATCAATGATTATAGTAAAGTTGCAGGATATACAAGCAACACACAGAAATCCCTTGCATTCCTATACACTAATAATGAGAAAACAGAAAGAGAAATTAAGGAAACAATTCCATTCACCACTGCAACGGAAAGAATAAAATACTTAGGAATATATCTACCTAGAGAAACTAAAGACCTATACATAGAAAACTATAAAACACTGGTGAAAGAAATCAAAGAGGACACTAATAGATGGAGAAATATACCATGTTCATGGATTGGAAGAATCAATATAGTGAAAATGAGTATACTACCCAAAGCAATTTATAGATTCAATGCAATCCCTATCAAGCTACTAACGATATTCTTCA
>NW_011494738.1:2120888-2162638 GCF_000754665.1 Bison bison bison | reverse complement strand
AAATGCTGGAGAGGGTGTGGAGAAAAGGGAATGCTCTTACACTGTTGGTGGAATGCAAACTAGTACAGCCACTGTGGAGAACAGTGTGGAGATTCCTTAAAAAACTGGAAATAGAACTGCCTTATGATCCAGCAATCCCACTGCTGGGCATACACCCTGAGGAAACCAGAAGGGAAAGAGACACGTGTACCCCAATGTTCATCGCAGCACTGTCTATAATAGCCAGGACATGGAAGCAACCTAGATGCCCATCAGCACATGAATGGACAAGAAAGCTGTGGTACATATACACAATGGAGTATTACTCAGCCATTAAAAAGAATACGTTTGAATCAGTTCTAATGAGGTGGATGAAACTGGAGCCTATTATACAGAGTGAAGTAAGCCAGAAAGAAAAACACCAATACAGTATACTAACGCATATATGTGGAATTTAGAAAGATGGTAACAATAACCCAGTGTACGAGACAGCAAAAGAGACACTGATGTATAGAACAGTCTTATGGACTCTGTGGGAGAGGGAGAGGGTGGGAAGATTTGGGAGAATGGCATTGAAACATGCATAATATCATGTATGAAACGAGTTGCCAGTCCAGGTTCGATGCATGATACTGGATGTTTGGGGCTAGTGCAGTGGGACGACCCAGAGGGATGGTATGGGGAGGGAGGAGGGAGGAGGGTTCAGGATGGGGAACATATGTATACCTGTGGCAGATTCATTTCGATATTTGGCAAAACTAATACAAATTGTAAAGTTTAAAAATAAAATAAAATTTTAAAATAAATAAATAGGCATTATATATATATATATAATCCTCAAGACAGATTATCCTTCACCCCATTAGCATTTTCTTTGGGGAACACTGTATAATAGTGAAAAGACACCAGCAGGGTGTCTGACAATTCAGCTCAATTCTGACACTATCTCCTGGAATAGAATCAGATTCCACAGGTAAAGGACTCAGTCCCTAGTTAGATATGAAAACTGTTTGAGTTAGGAATGAATTATCTTCTTCTTTTATACACCTTTACACCTAATTAAAATGCTATCCATGCAGTAGGTGGTCATTTGACTGTGACGTTACTTAAAGTATAAATATTCAGTCAGTATCACAATGAAAACTCTAAAAGCTATTTTAGGTTTTTTTGCTTTCTGATAATGAATATTCAAGTGGAAGCAAGAGAAGAGAACCACATGCATTTGCTTATTTTGGGGACCTCAAACTAAATCAGACTAGAGACCTCAAAACTCAAAAGTGGCTAAGCTGTATAACTCTCTTGTTTTTAATTAAATTTTCAGGGGCAGGTTTTTATTTTCAAAAATAGTATGTGCATCACTCTACAAGTTGGCATTTCTCTGCTGTTAGCTTTCTTAGTTCCTTTGGAATGTTGCTATTGTCAGTTCCTTCAGTGCTTCTAACATAATCTTCTTTGACATTTAGTCATCTTTTGTGTGGTTCATAGATTTTATTTCTTGAGTAAGTGTTAGGAATAGGTTTAGCTGTATGTTACAGAAAACCCAAGTAATACTGGCTGAAAGAAAACACAGATTTGTTTTTCTCTTACGTAAGAGATGTCCTGAGGATACAGTTAAGGCTCACGTGGCAGTTCTCTAGTCACAAGGACCCAGACTTCATGCTCTGTGTCTCCTCATTGTTGCAGGGTGGCTTCCACAGCTCCAGCTTTAGCATCCACAGTCCAGGCAGCAAGACAAAAGAAGAGAGGGACCTGCTTCCTGCCTGACTGGGTCATCTGCCTTTAAAGCGATTTCTTAGGAGCTCCATTCAGTGACTTGTGCTTCATTAGTCACAGGAAAGGGTGGTAAATAAATGCTTTTAGCTGGGCATATTGCCATGTCAAGTAAAACTAGGGTTGTCTTACTGCAGAAAAGGGGCTGAATGTGTATATATGGGCCATCTAGAGACTTCTGCCATAACTTAATTCCCAAGGGAGCAGAGTCTGCAATCCAGGCTTGGATGTGGACCATTTATCTGGGAGGTGATCCCAGGAAGCAGAATAATAGAGAAGGGAGAGTGAAATAGGAAAGCAAGAAAAGTCAGTGAAGGGTTGCTGTAGAGTTGGGCTCTGTTACCATAGGGCCAGGGGCACTGTCTCTGAGGACCCTCTGAAGAACCATGAAGAATGCATCTCCAGGACAGTTTCCCTCTCCCCATTCCCTAGGCTGGGGAGAAGCTGGGAGACTTCTCCACCGACTGTCCCATTGGTTTTCTCCAGGGGGATTAAACTCCCTTGCCTTTACTGATAAAAGTGATGAACGGTGTTCACAAAGACCCAGCCACTTTTTCCATGGGGAGTGTGTTAGTTTTCTATCCTTATGTAACAAATTACTACAAAATTAATAGCTTAAAATAACACTTGTTCATTAATTACTACAAAGTTAATTACTGACTCATTAGAAAAGACCCTGATGCTGGGAAAGATTGAAGGCAGGAGGAGTGGGGATGCTAGAGGATGAGATGGTTGGATGGCATCACTAACTAGATGGACACGAGTTTGAGCAAGCTCTAGATATTGGTGATGGACAGGGAAGCCTGGCATGCTGCAGTCCATGGGGTCGCAAAGAGTTGGACGTGACTAAGCGACTGAACTGAACTGACTGACAAAATTAATGGTTTAAAACAACACCCATTTATTCATTGAGTGTTGCAGTCAGATGTTTGACATGGTGTTGTACTGCACCCCACAGGCCTTCAAGTCATGTCCTTGCCCAGCCTCAAGAGTAAAGAAAGAGCCCAGAATCAGCAACAGAGACATCAGTGGTCTAATGGATGGGGGGAGCTTACATGTCTGAAGCAAGGTCCTAGAGCAGTACCCCACCCTGTGTAGCAGATGGTGGGCAGGATGTCAGGTGAAGGGATTGGGGAAGGAGGAGGGAATTGACATCATCAGGCTGGCTCATCAGTTACCAGGGAAACCAGAGGAACACATCCCCTCACCACTCCTTTGATAAGCTATCATAGGGAAGTTCTCATCTACAGATTAGAACAATCATAGCTGGGGCTGGGACAAGTGTGTAGGCACTTATTGACTAGGCTCTATGGTTAAGAACGTAGGTCAGTCATGTGAGTAGGATGTAGGTGGAGCAGGGACTGGTCAAGTAGGAGATGTGCAGAGAACAAGAGAACAGCCATCTTGGGTGGCCTGATCATACACATGGCATTGCTGGATTCTCTGACTGGGGCAAAACAAAGCTGAAAACAAGATGTTGAATGGGCTGAGTTCTCATCTGAAGGCACTGGTGAAAAACCCACCTCCAAGCACTTTTGAGTTGTTGGCAGAATTCAGTTTTCTGTGGTTGTAGGACTGAGGTTTCTGCTTCTGTGTGTGTCTGTGTTAGTCATTCAGTCGTGTCCAACTCTGTGACCCCATGGACTGTAGACTGTCAGGCTCCTCTGTCCATGGAATTCTCCAGGCAAGAATACTGAAGTGGGTTGCTATTCCCTCTCCAAGGAATCTTCCCAACCCAGGGATTGAACCCTGGTCTCCTGCACTGTAGACAGATTCTGCTTTGTAGACTGTCTGGGCCACCAGGGAAGCCCAGGTTTCTGCTTACATGCTGGCTATTTTCTGGGGTTAACTCTCAACTCTCAGGAGCCTTGTGGCTCTCTCTGTCTTTAAGCCAGCAACTATGCATTGAATCCTTTTTTGTGCTTCAAATCTGATGTCCTCTTCTGCCATTTACAGAGAATAATTTAGTGGTTTTTAGTATATATACAATATTGTACAACCATTATCTTTTTGTAGAATATTTTCATCACCCCATTAAGAATCCTTATATCCATTATATAAGTCACTCCCCCTACTTTCTAACCTACTACTAACCTACTTTCTGTCTCTATGGATTTGCCTGTTCATATAAATGATATCTTACAATATGTAGTCCTTTGTGACTGACTTATTTTACTTAGCATAATGTTTTCCAAGACTTATCCACGTTGTGGCATGTATGAATACTTCATTCTTTTTTGTGACTGAATAATATTCCATCATATGAATATACCACATCTTGTTTGCCCATTCATCACTTCTTGGACATTTAGATTGTTCTCACTTCTTGGCTATTATGAATAATGTTGTTATGAACATTCATGACATAGTTTCATGTGGACATGTTTTTAGTTCTCTTAAAATTCCTGGGTCCTTTGGTAACTCTATGTTGAACTTTTTGAAGAGTAGCCAAACTGGTTCCCAAAGTGACTGTACCATTTTACAAAGCAGTATATGAGAGTTTTCTCCACAACCTCACTAATGCTTATTCCAGTCTTTTTAATTTCGGCACCCTAGTGAGCATGTGGTGATATCTCATTTGGTTTTGATTTGCTTTTCCCCAGTGATTAATGATGTTGAACATTTTTCATATGTTTATTAGCTATTTGTATATACTCTTAGGAGAAATTTCTGTCCAAATCTCTTGACTGTCTTTAAAACGTTTAGGTTATTTGTCTTTTTAATTGTTGAGTTGTAAGAGTTCTTTCTTTCTTTTTTTTTTTTACATCCTGCATACTAGACCCCTATCAGATATAGAATTTGCAAATATTTTCTCCCCTTCTATGGATTCCTTTTCTTGATGGTGTCTTTGTAGCACACTCTTCTTTTATTTTGATGATGTTCATGTTTCTTTTGCTGCTCATGCTCTTGTTGTCACATATTAGAAATCTTGCTTAAGCTAAAGTCATGAAAATTTATACCTATTTTTTCTAAGCATTTATATGTTGAGCTCTTATATTTAGGTCTTTGATTCACTTTGAGTTAATTTTTACATATGGTATATGGTTAGGGATCCCACTTTATCCTTTTGCACTTAGGTATCCAGTTTTCCCAGCAACATTTGTTAAAGAGACTATTCTTTCCCCACTGAATAATCTTGATACCCTTGTAGAAAATCAATTCACTATGGGTGCATAGACACATTTCTGAACCCTCAGTTCTAGTCTGTTGGTCCATAACTTGTTCATATGCCAGGACCACACAGTTTTGATTACTGGTTATAGTAAGTTTTGAAATTGGAAACTGTGAGACCTCCAACTTTAGTCTTCTTTTTGAAGATGTTTTTGGCTATTTGTAGTTCCTTGCAATTCTATATGAATTTTAAGACCAGGTTGTCCATTTCTGCAAAAAAATGAAGTTGAAATTTTAATGCAGATTTTACCGAAACTGTAGATCAATTTGGGAGTATTGACATCTTAACAATATTGAGTCTTGGAATTAATAACCATGGGATTTCTTTTCATTTATTTAGGTCTTCTTTAATTTCTTTCAACAATGTTTTATAGTTTTTAGTGCAGAGTGTTGCACTTCTTTTGTTAAATTTATCCCTAAGTATTTTATTCCTTTTGATTCTATTGTTAATAGGATTGTTTTCTTAATTTTATTTTCAGATTTTTTCATTGCCAAATATACAGAAATACAATTGGTTTTTGGATTTGATCTTGTATTGTGCAGCCTTGCTGAACCCATTATTGGTTCTGATAGTTTTTCAGTGGATTTCTTAGGATTGTCTGTCTACAGAATCATGTCATCTGCACATAGAGATAGTTTTCCTTCTTCCTTTCCAATCTGAAAGTGAAAGTGACTGTCGCTCAGTCGTGTCTGACTCTTTGCGACCTCGTGGACTATATAGTCCATGAAATTCTCTGGGCCAGAATACTGGAGTGGGTAGCCTTTCCTTTCTCCAGAGAATCTTCCCAACCCAGGGATCGAATCCAGGTCACACATATTGCAGGTGGATTCTTTACCAGCTGAGCCACAAGGAAAGCCCAAGAATACTGGAGTGAGTAGCCTATCCCTTCTCCAGCGGATCATCCTGACCCAGGAATTGAACTGGGGTCTCCCGCATTGCGGGCAGATTCTTCACCAACTGAGCTATCAATCTGGGTGTCTTATATTTATGTTTCTCGCCTAATTGCCCTGACTAGAACCTGCAGTACAAGGTTGAGTAGAAGTAGTAGTGAGGGCAGATATCTCGTCTTAATCTTAGGGGGAACTCTTTCACCATTAAGAATAATGTTAGCTATGGGTTTCTTATAAATGTCTTTCAGAAGGTTGAAAAGACTCCTTTTTATTCCTATTTTGTTGAGTGGTTTTTAATCATGAAAGGGTGCTAGATTTTGTCCATCCGTTTTTCTGTGTCTGTTGAATTGGTCAGGTGTTTTGATTTTCCTTCTTTCTATTGATATAATGTATTGCATTGCTTTTAGAAGTTGTACATGTATATAATGGAATATTCCCAGGCCTTAAAAAGGAATGCAGTTGACTCAGTTCTAATGAGGTGGATGAACCTAGATACAGAGTGAAGTAAGTAAGAAAGAGAAAAGCAAATATCATGTATTAATGCATGTATACAGCATCTAGAGAGATGGAAGTGCAGGGCAGTCCAGCAGCTGATGCCCTTTATCTGCAGGGCAGCAGTGGAGATGCAGATGTAGAGAACAGACTTGTGGGCACCAGAGGGAAAGAAGAGGAACGAACTGAGAAAGAAGCACTGAAACATATACATCACCATATGTAAAATTAGGTAGCCAGTGGAAATCTACTGTATGACACAGGGCACTCAAACCCAGTGCTCTGGAGAACCTAGAGGAGTGGGAAGGGGTGGGGGGTGGGAGAGAGGTTCAAGAGGGAGGGGATATATGTATACCTATGGCTAATTCATGTTGGTGTATGGCAGAAACCAACACAATATTGTAAAGCAATTATCCTCCAATTAAAAATAAATAAAAAATACATTGAACCTAGGGTACTCTGTTTTGTCTTTTTAAATTAGTTCTAATGAGATGGATGAAACTGGAACCTATTATACAGAGTGAAGTAAGCCAGAAAGAAAAACACCAATACAGTATACTAACGCATATATATGGAATTTAGAAAGATGCTAACAATAACCCTGTGTACGAGACAGCAAAAGAGACACTGATGTATAGATCAGTCTTATGGACTCTGTGGGAGAGGGAGAGGGTGGGGAGATTTGGGAGAATGGCATTGAAACATGTAAAATATCATGTATGAAACGAGTCGCCAGTCCAGGTTCGATGCACAATACTGGATGCTTGGGGCTGGTGCACTGGGAGGACCCAGAGGGAGGGTATGGGGAGGAAGGAGGGAGGAGGGTTCAGGATGGGGAACACAGGTATACCTGTGGCGGATTCATTTCGATATTTGGCAAAACTAATACAATACTGTAAAGTTTAAAAATAAAATAAAATTAATTTATTTTTTAATTGAAGGATAATTGCTTTACAGAATTGTGTTGGTTTCTGCCAAACATCAACATGAATCAGCTTAGAGTACTCTTGCAATGTTTTTTCCTTAAAAAAAAAAAAGTGATTTGTTTTATGAATTTCCTTATAAGTCTGAAATTTTTTTCATTTGCATTATAGATTATATCTTTCCTGGATATAGGGTTCTTGGAATACAGTCCTTTTTTCTTTAAAACCTACATACATCTCTCAGGTTCCTGAGTGGCTTATGAAAGATCCAGTGGCAGTGTATTTATTTTTACCTTTGTGGGTAGTCTTTTCTAGCTCTCTTTATGACTTGATTATTACTCTTAAACTACAAAAACTTCATCATAATTTGTCAGTTATGTGTCTTCCCCTGCCCCAATTATAAATACCTGGCATTTGGTGAACTCCTTTGATCTGAAAATTCAATCCTTTCTTCAGCACAGAAGTTTTTCTATTTGATCATTGCTTCTGTTCTTTTTGCTTTTTCTGAATATTTGCATATTAGGCTTTCTGCATGTGTCTTGAATGCCTCATATTTTTACCAGTAATTTATATTTCTTTGTATTTTTTGCTTTATTATATAATAGTTCCTTTACTTCATTTTCCAGTTTACTAGTTTAGTTTTCATCACTAGCCATTTTTCTTCCTCTACTGGAATTTTAACCCCAGCTTTCATGTTTTTTTAAGCCCCTCCAAAATTTTTTATAGTTATTCTCTTTGGGTAGCCTCTTAAACATTCTTCTTACACTGTTATTGTTTTTTGCATTGACTTGGCCTTGGTAGAAGGTGCGTGTTCTGTCCATTCTGGTTTCCCTAGTTTGAGCTGTTAGGTAGTCTATCAGATGTCTATGAAGTTTCTTTGCTTCTTTAGGTCAAAGGAGTGTGTTCTTCCTAACAGCTCCTGAGGTGTGGTGAAGTCTGTCGGGGCACAGTGGATATTGTCAATAACCCACAGGAACTGAGCTCAAAAACTGAAACACATCGGGGTGTAAAGAGGCTATTTTAGTCAAAGGCAAGATGAAGAACCAGGAGGAACTAGTCAGAATTGAAGAGGTAACGCTAAAGAGAAGCATATAGGCCATGTGAGGGGCAGAAACCTCCATTCTTGACAGGGAGGACTGCTGTTCGTTCTTGTCCTTGCTGCTGCTGCTGCTAAGTTGCTTCAGTCGTGTCCGACTCTATGCGACCCGATAGATGGCAGCCCGCCAGGCTCCCCTGTCCCTGGGATTCTCCAGGCAAGAACACTGGAGTGGGTTGCCATTTCCTTCTCCCATGCGTTAAAGTGAAAAGTGAAAGTGAAGTCGCTCAGTCATGTCCGACTCTTCGAGACCCCATGGACTGCAGCCTACCAGGCTCCTCCGTCCGTGGGATTTTCCAGGCAAGAGTACCGGAGTGGGGTGCCATTGCCTTCTCCGAAATAATTATGAATAATGTACTAATCAAGCAAATTCCCTTTTAGAAGATAATTTTCTAGATATTTACGGTCATATTCTCTTGAACTAATTTATGTATTTACTGTTCTAATTTACTTCTGTTCTTGTTCAAGTATCACATGGTAGCAGCAGTTTGTTGAAGTTTACCTGGGACTGATGCATACTGTTGGGAAAGAATAAAGCTGTTGTATTGTTTTAATGTAAGCTTACCTTTCATTTTTTTTAAAAAAAGTATTTATTTGGCTGTGCTAGGTCTTACTTAGTTGCAGCATGTGGAATCTCATTCCCTGACCCAGGGACAAACCTGGGCACCCTGCACTAGGAGCTCTGAGTCTTAGCCACTGGACCATCAGGGAAGTCCCAGATATAAGCTTACCTTTTGATGGGACATGCAAACCCTGCCCCCCACCATACCTCTCTTACACCTGACACTTCCCACATTTTTGTCAAATCCCCTCTCCTTGAACACATTTGGCTTTTAAGTTTGGGACCTTGGCCTCAAGATGTCATTGCAATCAATTTGCTTGCAAATATTTTTCATAAACATTTATGATGGATAATGTTGTGAACTAGAGGCACATGTCATGAATTGCAGTTTAGATCTGTTATTTACCATCATTGCTGGCTATGCTTAGAGAGTGACTTTGAATTGTTTTCCTACCTAATTAAAAAGTTTTTTTTCCCCGAGACTTGTGATGTTTATAAAATGTTTATATCCCAAACATATTATTATATGTTTTCATCTAATTAAGTTGTCTGTCACTTTGCTAAAGGTATAATTAGTAAATTCTTCCTTTATTCTGTCTGGCTCAAAATGAACATACTAAACGGCACTTTGAAAACAAGATAGTTTATCCTCTGTGCTTTGACAGACCTTAGACTCGTAGTTTTCACGAATGATATCCTTTATTTATACCTGCTGCCTATTAGCATTATATAAATTCTCCATAGTATTGGTGTGTCTTTGTTTCCTGAAACAGGTGTACCAATCCATTTACTTTAGTTCAATTGAATCCTCTTGTGATCTTTTCCACAATTGTAGAGTAAGTGAAATTCACTTACTCTGAAATGTAATTTGGAAATGCAAAATAAATGCTCCCCTGTAGGGGGTGCAATCTGTTTTAAACTCTTAGTATGTGTAATGAGAGCTATGCACTATAGAGGGAACATTCAGAGGCTTCCTCCATATTAACACAGGTTATTCAAATGATTTGAAAATCTTGTATGTTTGATAGCCAGTGTTTTCCTCAAGTTATAAAATCTGCATAATGTTAGAGTAAATGCAATAAACTTACTTTTTATTATGGTTTTGGGCATTGCATTAATCAGGGTGCTCCAGAGAAGCAGAATCTATAGTATGTGTATGTGGTATACTAATATATGTATATACGCACGATGCACACAGCATTCATGGGCATCCGTGTGTGTGTGTATATGGAAAAAGAGAAAGGTTTGTTATTGTAGCAGCTAGCAGATCTGAAATCTGTAGGGTAGGCAGGCTGACTGGCAATTCAGGTAAAATAGTTAAGTCACAGGCTGGAGGCGGAATTCCTTCTCTCAGAAACTTTAGTCTTCGTTCCTAACGTCTTCAACTGATTGAATGTGGTTCACCCACATTATGGAGAATAATCTGCTTTACTTAAAGTTAACTGATTATAAATATGAATCAAATCTTAAAAATCTTTACAGCAACGTCTAGTCAAGTGTTTAACCAAACAACTGAGCACCATAGTCTAGCCATGTTGACACATAAAATTAATTATCAGTAGCATCTTGCATACATTTTTGTCAGTGTAGGTATGAATCACAAAGATAATAGTAGCTGGATTTTTGGAGTAGCTTGGACTCAAAATTTAGTACAACTCTCTAGTAATAAAGGTTCAAATGTATATTTTAGTACTCCAAAGTTGAGTGGGTGGAACATAAAACATACAAGTCATGCCATCCTTCTTTTTTTAAAAAATTTTATTTTCTATTGGAGTTTAATTGATTTACAATATTGTGTTAGTTTCAGGTATACAACAAAATGATTCAGTTATACACATATCTACATCCATTCCCTTTTTCAGATTCTTTTCCCAAATACATTATTATAGAAGATTGAATAAAGTTCCCTGTGCTGTACAATATATCCTTGTTGATTATAAACTATCCTTCTTTTCAGTTTGGACTTTTTCCATAATATTTTTTGAGGTAATCTATAATAGTGTTATTTCAGTTTGTCCTTTGAAGCTTAGCTTTCAAGTTCTCTGTGCATTCAAAATTGGGCATTGTTGAACACATAATTAGAATAGTGGTCAAAATGTGGATTAGAGAAAGAAGGTTGAAAAACTTGCTATCCTGTGGAATTTCTGAAATCCTAAAATTATTATAACACAAAATGTTCCAGGACCTCACACATATCCATAAAATGTATCTTCTGGGCTATGTTCCTCCTGTGGTTGGTGTATGCTTCCAACTCGGAGAGATGTCGAGCTTGCTTTTTGTTTGACCTTGCATGATTCAGTTGGAGGTCGTCTAGTTGGATTCATCCTCTAATATTTTTGTTTGTTTATTTTTGTCTCTAAGTTTTTCTTTCTCTTACATAGTTTAATTCACTTAAAAATCGTTTTAGTTATTTTTTTCCCCTGTAGCCCTAGAGTGGATCTCTCTCTGTCTCCTTTCTTCTTTCTCTTTAAGTGCTGATCCTGATATTAATATACTGTCCTTAATCTTGGACTTCTTATTTTCAACTTATATGACAGTCTTGTTTTCCCTGAGAATACTACGATGTTGTTATTAAATCCTAGAATGGTGAATGGAAGTTAAGCGTGTGTGTGTATCTTTTTAATTGTTGGAGCTTGATCTCTACATGACTTTTCATTTTATGATGGAAAGCAGACTTTCCATTAGCTTGGAATCATGTGACTCCCAGGGTTGGGCAGGAAATTAGTTTTTGTCCAAAATAGCAGGATACAACAGAAGTGATTTTCTTAGCTCCAAAGCCGCTCTGCTGCAGAAACACAAATTGAAATAGTGGCTTAGTGATTGACTTAACTCATTAGGAAGCCTGCTGATAAGAATTTATGTTTAGACTTTGGAAAGGAAGAAGAGATTTTTTTTCCCCAGGTCTTGCAATAGATCCCAGTTACAGGGAACAGTAAAAAGAAAAAAATGTGACTTTCATATAGTATTGAGCAATACTCTGTCTCATAAATCAAATTTTATAGGATTAGTCATTTGTAAGATTGTATCCTTATACCCTATTGTGATTGTATATGTTGATTATACTTTGATTTCTCCATTATTAGAGAAAAGTATTGAGGAAATGACAAAAACAAGTTTTGGGTTTATTTTTTAATTAATTTCTTTGGGCAAGCTCAGCTTTTTCAAGCTGTTTATTTTTGCAGATGTATTTCATCAGTTCTTAAGAACGAAGCTAGGAATGTGTGCTGGCTTCCAGGTTAGTACCACCCAGGAATTTAAAAAAATCTGTTTTCTTAAAATATTTCCTTTTTTTTGTGGGGGAGATAGGGAATTTTTTCATTTATTCTGGCTAAGTAGATTTTTAAAATATATTTAAATAAGGTATTTTAAATACTGTCTTTGAATATACTGCTTTTTTCATTCCATATTGAAGATTTGACTTGTTTGGGGAATTTATTATTTCACAGTTAATGGTTTTTATGGAAAGGAGGTAAAAGTTACTCATGTTTTTATTTTCTCTGGAAAATTTGAATGTACTATTTGCATCATTTTAGAATTGTTTCTTATCATTCAGAGAGCCTTCTATAGAGGTTAGTCTCTAAGGATATCAATACTTGCTATTAGATTGTGACTATATGTTCCATCAACAAAATTATCCTCTTCTTGTAGAGTATTTCTTACACAGCTAAAGTAACTATATTAAGACAGGGTTCTGACACAGTTTCTTTAAACCAGACTGGAGTAAAAAGAGCTGAGAAAATGACCTTCATTTTGCAAACATTTATTAAGCCTTCCAGTTGTGACAGGCTCTGACGCCATCCTGTCTCTACAGAAATTGACAGTTTAGACAAAAATGACAGCAGCTATATTCAGTATAGTTACTGTTACAAAAGGGTTTCTTTTCCTGATGGTGTCCATTTCTGGCCACCTCCAGATGGCCTGCCACTTTGAGCTTGGAAGTTGGGAAACAAAACAGATGCAAGGATGCAGAACAACTTCATTTGAAATAAAAAAGAGAACCATGGTACTATGCTATTTTTCTATTAAATCCTAGATAAAGCTAACCTATGTCATGAAGCAGAGTTCCTCAAGTTGAGGGACGTATCCTATCTTCTTGAAGAATAAAACTGCTGTGGACTTCTTGTATTGACTGAAACTATTACAATATTACTTAAATTGCTCATTTTTCTTGTATTATGTTATTTAGTATGCACAGAATATATTACTTAGCGTGCACACATGTATTTTATGCTTATAACTTATGCTAAATAAAATCAAAACAAATGTAGAAATTAAATATGACAACACCATTACAGTTCAGATGAACATTATAATTGAGTTTAAATCAACATGGATTTAGTGAGATGGGTGACACTGCTTTGCTGAAACAGTATTGATATAGAGAATTTTAGCAGAAAGATGTCACCCTAACTGTGCTTCCATGGTTCATCTGTTTTCTGTATTTGGATTTTGATAATACTTACTCAGCAAATGCCTGTTTACATAGTATGTTATTCAAACAATATTAAAAGCTTTATGTCTCTGATTGGAACTTAGACAAACCAAACCTCACCTTTGCCAATGAGTAGTCTTGAAACAGCACATTAAAGATGTATCACTTGGCCACTGTGTAAAGCTTTATTACTTGGGAAAAAAGCTAGCCTAACTGATACGTTCATTATGTTAGTATCTGATGCAACTATTGCTAAGGATCAGGGGTACAGAAACTCTTTTTGGAAAATGAAGACCATACTTATTTCTAGTAAATTGATATGAGTTGACACAGTCAGAGATGTTGCTAGTCTCTTCCACCTCTTTGCTTATATAAAGCCTTCTAGTTATAGCTTTCCTAGATGTTAATCAACCAACTCAGTTGCACATACAAACTACTGCATAAAAATCATAAAGCAATACGCAGTTGCACAGGGTCATCCCAGAAAGGCAGACTATCCTTAAAACTTCTTTTTTTTTTTAATGGTCATAAAAATAAAAAAATTTTTTTAATATCATAAGACTTTAATAATAATATTCATAGACCTTAGTTTGAGAAATACTGCTATTGGGTACTCAGCAGTTCCTGATGGGGAGAACCAGATTTCTATCTGCGTATGCTGGTAAATAGGTTCTCAATTCTAGATCCACTATTAAAGTACAACATTACACTGCTATTTACATTTGATGTCCAGGACCAGACATGAAATACAAAGAATTTAGGTATGTCCTAGGTTTTGAGACAAGCCTAACTAGGGGAAGTTCTTGGTCTATGGAGGCTGTGAGCATTATGCTCTGCTTAGCTGAGGTGAAAGACTGACTATAAAGACTGTCTTTGATGTCTTCTATAACCAGACCAGGCTATGGGCAGTGCTGTTACTTCTCTGTTTGAGAATATAATTTTTATTTTACTCTGAAGACATGATGTTCAATTTCCAGGTTCTACTGGTTATATATAATTCCTAGATATTATAAGTGACTCACTTACTAAAGAATAAATTTAACTCTAGGCTCACCAGTTTTTTTCCCCTACCCTTTACATCTACCACTTCTCTACATTACAGTGCTGTCTTTCTTCTACAACTTTAAAATTCATTATTTCTATCTCTAATTTATCTGAAGGGTAGAACAATCAGTGCTTGAAAATTTAGTTAGAGTAAACCTGTATCTCTCACGATGCCAGGAATTTTGTTTTAGTCCTTTTTTGTTTTCTAATTTATTTTTAGCTAATTTATATATGGCAGGATTTCAACCAGGGGTGTTAACATGTTTACATTTGGTAAAGGGATGGTTGTAAGCTGCACCTACTGCCTGCTTTAGAACTTGGCACATAGTAGGTATTCATTGTAGGTGAATAAAGAGATACACAAATGAAGAAATGAATGAATGATGAATGAATTTGGTATTCGGTGTAGTAAGAGGGGCGATGGTGTAACCATGTTAGATTTTTAGCAGGGCATGGTTTAGATTGTTTTTCCATTTGAAGCTGGAGACTTTTTTTGTTGTTGTTAACTGATCTTCATGTTACCTAAGCTTTTATTTATTTTTGGAGATGTTGAAATCTTGGAAAATTTGTTAATTCTTCTGGCTAATGACACTTAGGGAGAGCATGATCTCTGTATAACTGTAGTGGATGGGTTGCCTTTCATATTAGAGGAAACAGTTGTCATAGATAATGCATCAAATTGCACATAGACTTTCTACTGTTTTGCTTTTTAATTTTAGTTTGAGTTCATCCATCATCCTGGAGCCTCAGATGTAATCTCTTTTTTCCTTGGACTGCTGACTGAATTAATTTCTCTGTGCTTTACTGGGGCTGGAATAACCCAGTTATGATCATGTTAATAGTGGTTTGTCATTGTAGGCCTTTACTATCTACTTCCCTGCTTCCAGCATCAAAACAGGAGTGAAAACACTAAAAGAGTACAAAGAAAATGGCTTTATTTCTGACATGGCACACACAGCTTATTCCATATGACCCTGGTGACAAGTGTGAAACTGAGGAGCTCATGTGCTGCATTCTTCATTAGTCAGTTCCCCCGTTGGGTTAGCAGATTTCCTTTTATACAATAGTTGTATAATTTGTAGCTGCACAATAGTCAGATGCATTTGAAAAATCAAGTTCATTTCATTTTGATTAAATGAATAAATATATTCCTGTATAGAAATATTCAAAAACTTTATGTAAAGAGGAAAATTTAAGTCACCTGTTATCCTACCACCTAGAAATAACCACAGTTTAATAGAAACTATCTCTTTTTTATGTCTTGGCTATTTTCACCACGAAAAAATTTTTAAATACATTTTTTAAAATTATCTGGGTAATATAAATTTACTTCTAGAAAAATTAGATGATATAGGTTAAATAAAAAGAATACTCATTAAATACCATCTAGAGATAGTTGATATTAAGATTTTGATATGTATTCTTCCAGAATTTTAACTACATAATAAAATATGTAAATTTATGATGAGGTACACAATTTTTTATAAAACTGGAAGCATGCCATACATAATTAGGTATAATTATTTTGTAAATATCTTTGTGTCAGTAAATATATATACCCCTATCATTATTACTAATAGCTTATGACATGCCGTTGTTTTGATTATAAAATAAATTTAACAAAGCTAAGATGATTAAAAATTAGGCCATTAAAAACTTGTTTGATAATTGCTTATGTTGGAGTTTGTACCATACATAATTCTTACATCTTTATGAATCCAGTCTGTTGGTTTCACTATGATTTCTGCCTTTGGGATCATGCTTAGTAATTCCTTCACAATACAAATATTTTTAAATTATTCAGGCCTGTGTTCTTTTATTTATTTATTTTTCTGTGGTCTTTTAGTACTTTGGTATTTTCTATTTTAAAACTAAAACCAATATAGAATTTATCTTACATATTATGAGACAGGAATCTATTTATTTCTAAATCCTTTAAATAAGTTATGCCTCTGCCAGTTTTGTCATAAACAATGATCTGTATAAATAAATGGATCTGTTCCTAGGCCTTAAAGTTTTGTTTCATTGATTTATTCCATTCTTTTGCAAGATCCATACTGTTTTAATTATTGAGTGTTTATAGTATGCTTCAGTGGATGTCTGGTTGAGCCAAACCTCTTAAAATTTTTTGGCTAGTCTGACAGTTGGTCATCTTCCAGATCAACAAATGTGAGAATAATCTGTCAAGTTTCAATCATTTTTTGTAACTTGAATTTTTTTCTTAAAATTATGTTAAATGTAAAGATTAATTTGGAGAGATTGACATGTTTATATCTTCTCATCAAAAATATAAAATACAGTTTCTATAGTTGACAGTACTATATTCTACACTTGAAAGTTGCTAAGAGAGTATATCTCAAATGTTCTTACACAAAGCTACATGTTTTGCCATATGTAGTGAAAATCCAATTAAGTGTTGGTGATGGACAGGGAGGCCTGGCGTGCTGTGATTCATGGGGTCACAAAGAGTCGGACACAACTGAGCAACTGAACTGAACTGAACCCAACGGTTGTTTTTCTCACGTAATGAGAAGGGTAGAGGTAGACAGTCTAGGGCTGTTACAGTGGTGTCATGAAGTCGTCAGTGATGCAGGTTTTTTTGGTCCTTAGGTATAGCTCTTGCCCTTGTGGTCACATGAGGCTCTTCTACCTCCAAGCCTCATATTCATGTTTATGTCCCTTTCTGTCATGAATAGTATCTTCACTGGAGACCTCTATAAATAGAGGCCTTATTTCTTTAGCCAGCACTTGGGTCACATGGGCATATTTCCATCTACCAGGGATTTTGGAAGGTGAGTATTTTTAAATGAGTGCATTGCCATCCAAGGAAAAATAATGTTCTATTCATAAGTAGAAAAAGGAGAATGAATCTTGGATGGGTCTGTGTCTTGGTTATAGAAGTTACACGTAAAGCCATTATAATCTACAAAAGGATGGTAAGATACATGTGACAAGTTCAACAGTTTAAGGCTCCTATGTGATAAATTACATATATACAATCAGGCAATAAAATGCTTTCAAAGGTTAGAGGTAGAAGAGCTCCCTGCAAGATGGAGTTAACTAGGAAATCTTTAATATAAGAGGTGGAACTTGAATGAAGTAAGTTCAGTTCAGTTCATTCGGTTGCTCAGTCGTGTCCGACTCTTTGCAATCCCATGAACTGCAGCACACCAGGCCTCCCTGTCCATCACCAACTCCCGGAGTTCACCCAAACTCATGTCCATCGAGTCGGTGATGCCATTCAGCCATCTCATCCTCTGTCGTCCCCTTCTCCTCCTGCCCCCAATCCCTCCCAGAATCAGAGTCTTTTCCAATAAGTCAGCTTTTCACATGAGTTGGCCAAAGTACTGGAGTTTCAGCATCAGTCCCTCCAAAAAACACCCAGGACTGATCTCCTTTAGAATAGACTGGTTGGATCTCCTTGAATGAAGTAAAAGATGGGTCAAATATTATACAGAGGTACTAGATGCCTGTTTTGCAAGTGAGGAATTATATACTTAAAATACTTTTGAATCACTAGACCAGCTTGGCAGGAGTAATGCCTATATACCAAGGGGCAATGGAAAATATGTTGGGACAACATAACGGAGGATTATGTGTGCCACCATGAGGAGCGTGGATTTGAGACTTGCTCATATCAGCCGATGTGAAGCCACTCCAGTACTCTTGCCTAGAAAATCCCATGGATGGAAGAGCCTGGTAGGCTGCAGTCCATGGGGTCGCTAAGAGTCGGACACAACTGAGCGACTTCACTTTCACTTTTCACTTCCACACAATGGAGAAGCCAATGGCAACCCACTCCAGTGTTCTTGCCTGGAGAATCCCAGGGACAGCAGAGCCTGGTGGGCTGCCGTCTATGAGGTCGCACAGAGTCGGACATGACTGAAGCGACTTAGCAGCAGCAACAGCACCATATCAGCCGATCGATTGGGGATTTCTGAAAAGAGGAATAATAAGGGAAAGTAGAATAGAAATGATAACATGTTAGAGTTTAAAAGAGTAATTCACAGATTAGTAAATTAGAAGTAATTAATATATAATGCCATACTTGCTATCCAGTAGTTGAGATAGCTCATAGCATTTTTTACCAAAGCAGTTGGTTCTAAGGAGGCTCCAGTACCTAAAATGGACATTTAATACTGTTTCACTTGAAGCCCCGGATACAGAACAATGGAGCTCTAAAATTCAAATTTTCTGTTAAACTTATTTTTTTATATTGCCAAGAAATTCTTTGTTTCTGTTATCTTCACATGGATTTAAAATATTATGTCAGAATATTTTATCATATTAATACCCAAGTGTAATCTTTCTTAATTAAAATCATTTCTCTAAGCCTGCACTGAATAATTTATAAAATGTAGATTGAAAACAGATTGGCGCTCCTTTGGCTAAGTGTATTTTTGTTGTCTATTTCTTCACCCCAAAATTTTTAATTTGTTGAAAATGCTTAAACTTCAAAGCAATTATGTTGACTCAATGTTTTATTTTCCTTTTAAAATCAATCTTAATACATTTTGCAAAGGTTTTTTTTTTTAATAATTGAGGTGTGTTAGAGCTTTCCCTAGATATACTCATGAATTTTTTTAAATGACAGATATTAATTCTAAAAAATGACATGTATTTATTCAACTGTAAATCTCACAACATAGGAGGATATGTTATCTTCTACTTTAATAATATCAATTACTTTTAATGGTTTGACATAGCAGTTTGAGTAAAAGACTGATTCAATTGAAACATAAAACATGCTTGAAATACTTCCTGTGTAATTATAAATGAACATCTGAAGCTTGAATTACCTCATTTATTTAGTAATTGAAATATCAGAAATTTTCATCATTAGTACCTCATCTCTTCAGAATCTCCTCCTTAATTACCATAAGATCTTTCTTTTTAGAGCCCATTAATATGAATTTAAATCCATGTAGAAGTACAGATATATCACTGTAATGCAATTACACCCAACTACTTAAAATTTCCGTATTCATTATTAGATACTTTTTGACTGTTGTTCAGCTCCCACCCACTGATGTTGGGTTTGGCCTTGAGACTTGCTTTGGTCAATGGGATGTTAGTGGATGTGACACAAACTTTTAAGTATGCTTTCATGATGGGGCTTTGGTTTTTCACACTGGTAATTTGTCATAAGAAGGGCTTTCCCCAGGAATTGCTGTCCCTTCAGCCTGGTCCCAGAGTGAACACAGGTGGAATGAACCTGAGCCCAACCCACAGCCGGAAGCAGAGCCACCTAACCAAGCCCAGCCTGGACCAGCCTTATTCCAGTAACACATAGACCCGTGAGCATGAGGATAAACCAGCTTTTTGTTTGAGGTGCTTTATTCTGTAGGATTATTGTGGCAGTAGCTGATATATACTGTCTATAAAAAATATGTCCTTATCTTTTCATTAAGAAAATGCATAATAATATATGATTAGATTATCAGTTGCCTGCTTTATTAGTTGCAAAGTAATAGCATATAATACTAATCAATTGGGAGTTTCTTGTGGTTAGTGGCCATTGCAAATTTTAAGTAAAATGCCTGATATGAAGACTTTCCTTTTTACAGACTTGGTTGGTACTTCAGGTCATCACTAAAGGGAATGATTATAGGAGTGACAGCTAACATTTATTGTGGGCCTGGTCAGACATGTGCTTGACATTCATACCACATCTTCTTTTATAGCAAACCTGTCAATCAGTAAACACATATTTATTGAGCACTTATCATATGCCAGATGTTGCAAGGTGCATTGTCCTTTTTTTTAAAGTAAGGTATTACTCTTCTATTTATTTTTGAAAGAGTTTTAATTTTATTTTGTTTGGGTTTTTAAAATTTTTATTGAAATAGAGTTGCTTTATGATGCTGTGTTTCTGCTGTTAAGAAAGTGAATCAGCTGTAAATATACATATATCCCTTTGTTGGATTTCCTTCCCATTTAGGTCACCATAGAGCATTGAGTAGACTTTCCTGTGCTTTACAGTAGGTTCTCGTTAGTTAATCTATTTTATACATAGCAGTGTATATATGTCAATCCCAATCTCCCAATTCACTCACCTTCTATTCCCTACCTTGGTATCCATACTTTTGTTCTCTACCTCTGTGTCTCTATATTTGCTTTGCAAATAAATTCATCTCTAACTACTTTTAGATTCCACATAATAAGTAATATTATGCAAATTTCTCTTTCTGACTCATTTCACTCTGTATAACAGTCTCTAAGCATATCCACATCTCTGCATGTGGCACCGTTTCATTCCTTTTTGTGGCTGAGTAATATTCCAATGTATATATGTATCATATCTTCTTTATCCACTCCTCCACTGATGGACATTTAGGTTGCTTCCATGTCCTGCCTATTGTAAATAGTGCTGCAATGAACATTAGGGTGCATGTATCTTTTTGAATTATGGTTTTCTCTGGGCATATGCCCATGAGTAGTGTTGCTGGGTCATATGGCAGTTCTTTTATTAGTTTTTTAAGGAACCTCCATACACTTCTGCATAGTGGCTGTATCAATTTGCATTCCCACCTTCAGTGCAAGAGGGTTCCTTTTTTGCACAACCTCTCCAGCGTTTATTGTTTATAAATTGTTTGATGGTGGCCATTCTGCCAAGTGTGAGGTGATGCCTCATTGTAGTTTTGATTTGAGCATCTTTTCATGTGCCTCTTGGCCATCTGCATATCTTCTTTGGAGAAATGCCTATTTAGGTCTTCTGCCCATTTTTTGATTGGGTTAGGTGTTTTGTTTTTTTTTTTATTGAACTGCAAGACCTATTTGTATATTTTGGAGATTAATCCTTTGTCAATTGCTTTGTTTGCAAATATTTTCTCCCCATTCTGAGGGTTGTCTTTTTGTCTTATTTATGGTTTCCTTTGCTGTGCAAAAGAGTTTAATTTTAAGCTTAATTAGGTCCCTTTGGTTTACATTTGTTCTTATTTTCATTACTCTAGGAGGTGGGTCAAAAGGGATCTTGCTGTGACTTATGTCAAAGGTTGTTCTGCCTTTGTTTTCCTCTTCAGGGTTTTATAGTGTCCAAGCCTTACATTTAGGTCTTTAATATATTTTGAGTTTATTTTTTTATATGGTGTTAGGGAATGTTCTAATTTCATTCTTTACTTGGAGCTGTCCAGTTTTTTCCGGCACCACTTATTGAAGAGACGGTCTTTTCTCCACTATATATTCATTCCTCCTTTGTCATAGATTAGATGAGTATATGTGTGTAGGTTTATCACTGGGCTTTCTATTCTCTTCCTTTGATCTGTATTTCTGTTTTGTTCCAGTAGCATGCTGTCTTGATTACTATAGCTTTGTTGTATTGTCCAGCTCTTTTTCTTTTTCAAGATTGCTTTGGCTATTTGGAGTCTTTTGTGTTTCCATACAAATTGTAAAATTTTTTGCTCAAATCTAAAAATGCCATTGGTAAAGATTGCTTTGGGATAATATAATCATTTTCACAATATTTATTCTTCCAATACAAGAACATGGTATATTTCTCCATCTGTGTGGTCTTTGATTTTTTTCATCAGTATTATATAGTTTTCTGAGTACAAGTCTTTTGCCTCCTTAGGTAGGTTTATTCCTGGGTGTTTTATTCTTTTTGTTGCAGAGGTAAATGGGATTGTTTCTTTAATTTCTCTTTCTGATATTTTGTTGTTAGTGTTATGAATGCAAGAGATTTCTATACCTAATTTTGTATCCTGCAACTTTACCAAATTCATTGATTAGCTCTAGTAGTTTTCTGGTAGCATCTTTAGAATTTTCTATGCATTATATTACGTCATCTGCAAACAGTGACATTTTACTTCTTCTTTTCCAACTTGGATTCCTTTTCTTTTCCTTCTCTGATTGCAGTGACTAGGACTTCCAAAACTGTATTGAATAATAGTGGTGAGAGTGAGCATCCTTGTCTTCTTCCTGATCTTAGAGGAAATGTTTTCATTTTTCACAGTGTTTGCTCTGGTTTTGTTGTATATGGCCTTTATTACGTGAGGTAGCTTCCCTCTATGCTCACTTTCTGGAGAGTTTTAATCATAAATAGGTGTTGGATTTTGTCAAAAGCTTTTCTGCAGCTATTGAGATGATCATATGGTTTTTATTCAACTTGTTGATATGGTGTGTTACATTGATTGATTTGCTTATACTGAGGAATCCTTGCATCTCTGGGATGAATCCCTTATTATAGTGTTTGATCCTTTTAATGTATCATTGGGTTCTGTTTTCTAATACTTTATTAAGGACTTTTGTGTCTATGTTCATTAGTGACATTGGCCTGTAATTTTCTTTTTTTGTGGTATCTTTGTCTGGTTTTGGTATCAGGGTGATGGTGGCCTTGTAGAATGAGCTTGGGAGTATTCTTCCCTCTGCAATGATTTTTGAAGAGTTGTAGAAGGATAAGTATTAGCTGTTCTCTAAGTGTTTGATAGGATTCACCTGTGAAGCTCTCTGTTTCTGGACTTTTGTTGGAATATTTTTAATCACCATTTGGATTTCATTACTTGAGATTGATATGTTTGTATTTTCTATTTCTTCCTGGTTCAGTCTTGGAAGTTTGTACTTTTCTCAGAATTTGTCCATTTCTTCTAGGTTGTCCATTTTATTGGCATATAGTTGCTTGTAGTAGTCTCTTATGATCCTTTGTATTTCTGTGGTGTCAGTTGTAACTTCTTTTTCATTTCTAATTTTACTGATTTGAGTCCTCTCCAATTTTTTTTTTCCCCTTGATGAGACTGGCTAAAGATTCATCAATTTTATGTATCTTTTCAAAGAAGCAGCAGTTAGTTTCATTGATCTTTTTTTAAATTGGTTTTTTAGTCTCTATTTCATTTATTTCTGCTCTGACATTTATAATTTCTTTCCTTACACTAATTTTGGGTTTTGCTTGTTGTTCTTTCTCTAGTTACTTTATATGCAAGATTAGGTTGCTTATTTGAGATTTTCTTGTTTCTTGAGGTAGGTTGTGTTGCTATAAACTTTCCTCTTAGAAGTGCTCTTGCTGCATCCCACAGGTTCTAGTTCATCATGTTTTTGTTGTTATTTGTTTCTAGATATTTTTTTGTTTCCTCGGCGATCCATTGCTTATTTAGTAGCGTTACTGTTTGGCTTCCATGTGTTTGTGTTTTTTACAGGTTTTTTTTTCTTGTAACTGACTTCTTTTTTTATTTGCTATAATTGATTTATAATCTCATAGAATTGTGATCAGAAAACAATTTCCATTTTCTGAAATTTACTGAGGCTTTATTTGTGACCCAAAGATGTGATCTGTCCTGGAGAAGGTTCCGTGTGCTCTTGAGAAGAAAGTGTATTCTGCTGCTTTTGGATGGAATGTCCTATAAATATCAATTCAGTCTATCTGGTCCAATGTTTCATTTAAGGCTTTTGTTTCCTTATTAGTTTTCTGTCCATTGGTGTAAGTGAAGTGTTAAAGTCCCTCACTATTATGGTTACTGTCAATTTCCCCTTTTATAGCTGTTAGCATTTGCCTGGTGTGTTGAGGGGCTCCTATGTTGGGTGCATAAATATTTACAACTGTCACATCTTCTTCTTGGATTGATCCTTAATCATTATGTGATGTCCTTTCTTGTCTCTTGTAAGTCTTTATTTTGTAATGTCCTATTTTTTGTTGATCTGAGGCTCAGAAAAGTTAAGTGACTAGATCAAGTCTCACAGCTAGGAAAGGGTGGAGCTAGGATTTGACTTGTCTGTCTGACTTGAGAGATGATATGATTATCATCACTGGGTTCTTAATGTTTGGAAGAGTAGAAGTGCAAGAAAAGATAGCATTTACAAACTGATATACCTAATATGTATTGATGTGCAATTCCTAATAATCAGTTGCTGTATTATATCAGATATCACCTGGAAATTGCCTCAGTCTTTTCTCTATAATTAGCTTAGACCCAAGTGGTTTTATAGCTTTTGGAAGCCTGAAACTCTCCCTACGATATCTAATTCCTATGTCTTATACTCATATGATCCCCCTTCTGTATTTGTCTGGAGGCCACCTCCATTTGCCATGTCAATCTGGGTGTAAAGCCATCCTTTCCAGCTTCTACAGCACATGCCTTCACTAAGCATTTGATGTCCTTTCCCTCTTAGCCTTGCCCCTTAATTGTAATGCCCTGCCTCCCCTCCCCATCCCCCTGCCCCCAGATTCTTCTCCATCTATTTTGTAGAATAGGTTTCCCTTTCCTTTGAAACCATGGTACTCCAGGTACCTGACAACTCTGGGGGTCACATCTCTCCCCCAAGCTAGAGTGTTAGTGTGTGCCTTCCTTGTCTCTATCTCATTAAAAGCAAAAATGATGAGCTTCTCTTGGAAAAACAAAATTTGGAATTAGTCTGACAGCCCTCATTTAGCTCTGTTTTAACTTGAATTTCACTGACATTTCAACATCAACAATTTTGTTCAACTAACCTTAAATGGTGAGAACTGAAAACATCTAATACAAGAAAGGGCTATTTTTCTCAGATTAGGAATAAAATACTTTACATAACTAAGAAACAGGCTATCTTTAGAATTTTACTTACTTCCTACCTCTTTCCAAAAATGTGATTTACAAAAATTACAGAATAAATCTGGATGTAAGCTTTTTCTGTGATTTTTTTCCAGACCACTTTTCCTATTAGCTATTCAGAGCGAATTTCAGGAGTTTGAGAGCTTGGTTTGTTTATGAGCCCAGAATATAGATGCTGGTATAAATTTAAATAGTCTGAAGCACTTGGTTGTACAACCCTATGTTAGAAATGGTTGAAGAACTGCTTTCGGCTTCTATCCAGCCCAGACTGTCTTGTCTTACACAATGTGCCACTAAAGTTTTAATTCCTGTCGGAATTATTTTAAAGGGGAGAAAGCTGAAAACCCACTGACCAAAACAACTTTAATTCTCACTCATTTCTAATGTAATTTTAATTGGTTCATCTTTTATTTAGGAAGCAGTTTCCCTAGTAATTTGGTAGGCATTTGTTCCTTTAAGTCAAACCTTACTGAAGATACTGCCTTAGTGGTGTTTTGAGGAACTCGTGTTTCCTTATATTCCGTTATAGTGGCGCTGTTTTTTATTTAGCAAATATTATTTTCTTTATTAAGCAAAGCATTGCATTAGAATGTGTTTCTAACATGTAAGCAGTTGTAAGGGAAAGTCAGTGAAAGATGGGGCAGACCCCAAATGTGAGGCCTTTGGAAGTGGGATGTCTCAGGAGTCCACATACGAACACTGGGGTTAAGTTCTGTTACTGTTGCTGCTGCTGCTGCTAAGTCGCTTCAGTCGTGTCCGACTCTGTGGGACCCCATAGACGGCAGCCCACCAGGCTCCCCCGTCCCTGGGATTCTCCAGGCAAGAACAGTGGAGTGGGTTGCCATTTCCTTCTCCAATGCATGAAAGTGAAAAGTGAAAGTGAAGTCGCTCAGTTATGTCTGACCCTCAGCGACCCCATGGACTGCAGCCCACCAGGCTCCTCCATCCATGGGATTTTCCAGGCTAGAGTACTGGAGTGGGGTGCCATTGCCTTCTCCGTCTGTTACTGTTAGTCTAGTCTTAATACTGAGGTTGCAAGAAAGAGCATTTTATCATTATGTGACCTTGACCAAACTCTTTAATCTTCCTAAACCTTTCATTCCTTATGTGTTAGTTGGGGACTATGTCTGCCTTGGTGGTGGTGATTTAGTAGCTAAGTCGTGTCTGACTCTTTGCAACCCATGGACTGTAGCCCGCCAGGCTCCTCTGTCCATGGGATTTCCCAGGCAAGAATACTGGAGCAGGTTGCCATTTTCTTCTCCAGGGGGTCTTCCTGATGCAGGGATAGAACTCGAGTCTCCTGCATTGCAGGTGGATTCTTCACCGCTGAGCTACCAGGGAAGCCCTTACTTAACTCAGAATGTTGTTGTAAGGGTTAGATAAAACACTGCATGTGAAAGTGATTTGTAAAGAACCTATAGACATTAGTGATTGTGTTTGTGAGGCAAAAGTGTTGGCAGGATGGAAGAGGAGAAAGAAGGTTGCTCTTGAATGTATTCCTGCAGTGTGTTTGAAAAGGGATAGTCCTCAAATCCTCAGTGGTTGAAAGATGGCCAGGAAGGGGACTACCAGCCGGAGGCCCAGCCTTGACAGGGCTTCTTTACTGCCTTTGTGAAATCATTCCCTATCATTTCAGGTAATATTTGAGTATTTACCATGTGCTGGGCACCATGTTAGTTATTAGGGACACACAGTATGACAAGATAAAGTCCTTTGCCTTCCAAAACTTTGCAGTCCCTCTGTGGACAACACAGCTCTGCCTCTCTGGCTGGGCCAGGAGAAGGATGGGCAGAGTGTGACTGGAGCAGTGAAGAAGCTAGTTCTTGTGACTCCATCTTGCATGCTCTTTCCATTATTAATCATTAATAATGTTGGAAGATTTTAAATCACCATTTTGATTTCATTACTTGAGATTGATATGTTCATATTTTCTATTTCTTCCTCGTTCAAGAAATTTATACTTTTTAACAATTTGTCCATTTCTAATAGGTTGTCCATTTTATTGGCATATAGTTGCTTCTAGTAGTCTCTTATGATCCTTTGTATTTCTGTAGTGTCAGTTGTAACTTCTTTTTCATTTCTAATTTTACTGATTTGAGTCCTCTCCGTTTTTTTTTTTTTTTTCTTGATGAGACTGGCTAAAGGTTCATCACTTTTGTTTATCTTTTCAAAGAAGCAGCAATTAGCTTCATTGATTTTTTTAAAATTTATTTTTAGTCTCTATTTCATTTATTTTTGCTCTGACCTTTATAATTTCTTTCCTTACAGTAACTTTGGGTTGTGCTTGTGGTTCTTTCTCTGGTTACTTTATCTGCAAGATTAGGTTGCTTATTTGAGATTTTTCTTGTTTCTTGAGGTAGGATTGTGTTGCTATAAACTTTCCTCTTAGAAATGCTCTTGCTGCATCTCATAGGTTCGGGTCATCATGTTTTCCTTATTTGTTTCTAGATATTTCCATTATTTATATGCTTAACTGTTTAAATCACACAGAAAAGAAAAAGTGTACAGGTGTTTAAATGGTCACAAACAACATCTTGTAGTAACACCTTTTTTCCTTTAATAGACGGGGAGTGACAGGACCACTGCTTTTGTATAGGGTTGTCCCCTTTCAGGTTTCTTAAATGCTCTTTTTAGGTTTCAGAGACATTGTCCTCACCATGAGGTACTACTCTTTTGCTTGTTTGTATTCTTGTTATAGGACACCAAGTCTTCCGGCATCATTTTAATTTCATATTTTGTATTCAAAAGTTAAATTGCTAGTGATCTTTATCTTTGACAGTTTTTAAAGGAAACAAGTGGATACTCCATTATTCGTATGAGTGAGGATCCAGTGATATAGATTCCTCCCAATTAGTGGTAATCATTTTTGGCTCTGGAATGCTTTAAGGATTTTTCCCTACTTATTTCTTTCTTACACAAATAATACAATAGAACATTTTCAGAGGCTAGCACAATGAGGGGGAGCATACTCCAGAAGATGCCAAGTAATACAGGGAAGCTAACCTCAGCTTAAAAACTCACTGCAGAAAATCTGGAGGCTGGGAAGGGGAGGGTGGGGAATCTGGTGTTGAATTAAGTTCTCCACTGTATCTAATTAATGTTTTATTCCAGTAGAGTGCCACTTTGGTGCCTACTTTAACTTAAATATTTAGAGAAAATACAGGAAAGTTTGTGAGAAAATGAAGTCTTGTCTAAACACACTGGTCTCAGTTGTTTGTATTTATGCAGAAACCCCAGTCAGTCCAGTGCGACCCATGTACTCAGCATTACCGTAAATTCACATGATGTCCTGGATGCTTTGGGAGATGGCAGCCAACTGCACATTCAATAATCAAAACCAAAAATATTTTAATATACAAGTGAGTAAAAACGGATTCTCCTAGCTAAGTCTGGACCCATCATTTAAAGATGTTGAGCGCCTGGAATTTTTATGTGCCTCGGTGAGGCCACAGTTTCCTCTGACAGACAATCTGTTGTTATTACTGGCCGTAGGCAGTAATAAAGGGCAGAGTCAGGAAAGACAAAGAATTACAGTACAGAATTTTCAATAATGTGTTGATGTCAGGAAAAGAGTGGGGCCGTTTCTGATAAGGAAGAAGTGTTAATTTTAAACAGCTGTGAATGTACTTTCTGTGATCTCCTCCTGAAAAGTAACAGTGGGGTAATTCATGGGCTGCAGGTCACAAGATGAGTTTGAGTAATCGATCCCTAAGTGAAACCACAGAGAGGAGAAGTAAATACTGAAGGAGGTGACAGAGTTCAGCCCTGGGTTAGAACACAGAGTCTTTTACAATTCTGTGTTCCTGCCCCAGGTTTCGATTTGGCAGAGGCCACTTCCCTCCTCTAAGCCCTGCCACTCCCTTATAATGAATCAA
Organism: Bison bison bison; assembly: GCF_000754665.1. Lineage (NCBI taxonomy): Eukaryota > Metazoa > Chordata > Mammalia > Artiodactyla > Bovidae > Bison > Bison bison. Next base: position 2,133,886 of record NW_011494738.1, on the reverse strand, counting down.
CACTTATCAGTAACTATGAGAGCACAGGATAAAAATTACTCCGACATTAGAGTTTCAGAAATGACCATTGAAAAGTATGCAGCATTCCTACTACCCCGGCTAACTCTTTGTAGCACACTCATTTTGATGCTTAAGGAAATGCAATACAATTTTTCTACACTGATTGAGAATTTTTATCAATACATTTCGCTGGAAGAATGATAAACTGCCTATGTCTATGAAATTGGGTAACAGCCTGTTATTTTGGTAAAGGCACATATATGTGAAGATCTATCTGCAAGCCATTAGGTACAAATACTGAATAAGGACTGAGTTGGAAGTTGAATGCTTCACAGTTTCAGATTGGACTTAGTATTACGATACATTCAGTTTTAAATCCAGCCTTAATACTTATGTGTGTTTAGAGTATCTGTTTTTCAAAGAATGAGTAACAATCTCCTCCTCAACCCCCTAATCTGGGGCAGTTTAGCTTAGTACTAGATGTTTAGGGACTGGGGTTTTTGTTTGATTCTTCTTTAGGAGTTTGGAGTAAATCCTTTTTTCTATCTCTTATTTCTCTTACTTGACTTATAGCATATGCACACTTATTCTGGCTCCCCTGCTTCTGAAACTGTCACACATGTAACACTCTTTATGATACAGTTTTAAAATATCTGGAATGTGATATTTTATGACTTTGTTAACCTAAGGTATTGTTATGTGCATGAATACTGGTACCAACATTGCATAGAATAAGAACAGAATTGTGTAAATGGATGTTGTATCATTTAATCCTTATTCTTTTTCATATTTTATAAAAATTCCACAAATATTTGGGACTATGAAGTGAGGTGCAGAGTTCCACACATGATTGTTTTCAGATTCCACCTCTGAGCTCAGAGCTAAAAATCTCCAGGACTGAGGATCTAAGTGGCCTTATACGAATGAAACAGGCCAGTACTCAAAGCTGCCACCATTATGGTTTGATTTTTGCAAAACTTCCAAATCATCTTCTCAGAAAGCTAAACCCCAGCTGCTCTTCAAGATAAGCCAGAGTGGCTATGAAAGTAGAATCTCATAGATAAAGAGAAATATGGACAGACTCAGACTGGTTGAACAATAGAACAGCCCCTTCCTCTTTTAAAGGAAAGGAAGATAGATGGAAGTAATGAATTTCAGTGCCTTATTACTTTCTTTAGGGAAAGAGATCACATTTACTATAAATCCAGCCCAGTTCAGTTGCTCAGTTGTGTCCGACTCTTTGCAACCCCATGAATCACAGCACGCCAGGCCTCCCTGTCCATCACCAACTCCTGGAGTTCACCCAAACTCATGTGCACCAAGTTGGTGATGCCATCCAGCCATCTCATCCTCTGTCGTCCCCTTCTCCTCCTGCCTCCAATCCCTCCCAGCATCAGGGTCTTTTCCAATGAGTCAACTCTTCGCATGAGGTGGCCAAAGTATTGGAGTTTCAGCCTCAGCATCAGTGCTTCTGAAGAACACCCAGGACTGATCTCCTTTAGAACAGACTGGTTGGATCTCCTTGCAGACAAGGGACCACAGTTCAAAAGCATCAATTCTTTGGCGCTCAGCTTTCTTCACAGTTCAATTCTCACATCCATACATGACCACTGGAAAAACCATAGCCTTGACTAGATGGACCTTTGCTGGCAAAGTAATGTCTCTGCTTTTCAATATGCTATCTAGGTTGGTCATAACTTTCCTTCCAAGGAGTAAGCGTCTTTTAATTTCATGGCTGCAGTCACCATCTGCAGTGTTTTGGAGCCCCCCAAAATAAAGTCTGACACTGTTTCCACTGTTTCCCCATCTATTTCCCATGAAGTGATGGGACCAGATGCCATGATCTTCGTTTTCTGAATGTTGAGCTTCATCAAGAGGCTTTTTAGTTCCTCTTCACTTTCTGCCATAAGGGTGGTGTCATCTGCATATCTGAGGTTATTGATATTTCTCCAGGCAATCTTGATTCCAGCTTGTGTTTCTTCCAGCCCAGTGTTTCTCATGATGTACTCTGCATATAAGTTAAATAAGCAGGGTGACAATATACAGCCTTGACGTACTCCTTTTCCTATCTGGAACCAGTCTGCTGTTCCATGTCCAGTTCTAACTGTTGCTTCCTGACCTGCATACAGATTTCTCAAGAGGCAGGTCAGGTGGTCTGGTATTCCCCTGTCTTTCAGAATTTTCCACAGTTTATTGTGATCCACACAGTCAAAGGCTTTGGCATAGTCAATAAAGCATAAATAGATGTTTTTTTGGAACTCTCTTGCTTATTCAATGATCCAGCGCAGGTTGGCAATTGATCTCTGGTTCCTCTGCCTTTTCTAAAACCAGCTTGAACATCTGGAAGTTCACGGTTCACATATTGCTGAAGCCTGGCTTGAAGAATTTTGAGCATTACTTTACTAGCGTGTGAGATGAGTGCAATTGTGTGGTCATTCCTTGTCATTGCCTTTCTTTGGGATTGGAATGAAAACTGACCTTTTCCAGTCCTGTGGCCACTGCTGAGTTTTCCAAATTTGCTATAAATTAGGAAGGAGGAATTTACATAAAGTACAGAATAGATCAGAAAATATTAGACATATAGGATCAGGCAGATCTTCAGCATTAAACAGGGAGTAAAATAATAATACAGACTATAATTCTATAAATGGGTAGATAAGAACCATAATAATAGCAAGAAGCTAACATTTAAAGAGTGTTGCCCAAGTGGTTCAGCGGTAAAGAATCTGCCTGTAATACAGGAGATCTAGCTTTGATACCTGGGTCGGGAAAATTCCCTGAAGAAGGAAATGACAACCCACTCCAGTATTCTTGTCTGGGAAATCCCATGAACAGAGGAGCCTGGAGGGCTGCAGTCCATGGGGTAGCAAAGAGTCAGATATGACTTAATGACTAAACAACAACAATATTTAAAGAGTGCTCAATGTTTATTAGATACAGTAATATATATTATCTATTGGTTAGATATCCATTTGCAAGGCAGATGTTGTCTTTATCCCTATTGTGGAGATGAAGAAATCAAGGTATAAAGAGATTAAGAGTCTTATTTAAGGTCATTCACAGCTCTGCTAGCTTTTAGATCCAGGGAACCTGACTGCAGAAACCATGTCGTTAACCAGAATGCCATACTGCCCCCCATGAATCTGAAAGTCTAGACCATCCATAAGTGTTAATGGGGAGGGTTTGGTGCAGATTGGTGGAATATGGCCCCAACAGAGGCGAAGTTCTAGATTCTTTAGGAAGTGGCACAAATACCTTAAATATCAAGGTAATCCTAAAAAAAAGTTCATCCCAAAGGACTTTGGTATGGGAGTCTCCCACTAAGTATTAGGGACCTGTAACCAAGAGATTAAGACTTCGCAGTGAGAAACCCAGCCACAGGAAACTGGGATCCAAGACAAGGACCCAGTCATGGTGCACTGGAGTAAAAATCAGAGAAACAGTAATTCAGGGCAGAGGCAGGAAGATCTTGACAGAGGTTTTCTTATGTTATCTTCCCTGCTGAGGGCTGGAGTTGGCCCTGGAGTCAGATGCATAACTTGGAGTCAGGTTAATTTAATAGATTCGGCTCAGACGGAAAGAAGCAGGGGCAGGGAGCCAGGTAGGCCATTACAAATTAACCCAACTGGGTTAGAGTTCCTGGCAAGAGGCTAATTTTACTAATATTATTTCTCCACTACAGCAGCCCCTGCTTCTGTGGGAGGTGGTGGGAGGTCATATAGCAATGACATTGAAATACTCAAGGACTGTGGAACAGGGAGATGAATTTTCATACCATAATTGAAAAATTCAATAGAATCCTTTCACATATGTCTTATGGCATAATCAAAGTTGTTACTCTTATTTATTATTTTTTAAAAACAATAGTATGTTATGTAATTTGTTGATTGTAGATTTTGCTAAGCCATTTGGAAGATTATTAGGAAGAATAATTAAATATGAAATTGTTTAATTATTCATATTACTTGTTTCTGATGTTTATAATAACTATTGGAGGATATCTGTAATTTGAGGAGCTCTAGATTTGTATCCTTAGAAGACACAGTGAATATTCAGTTTGGAAAATCATTTATTTAAATAGTTCTCATTTGCTAGTCCTGTCTTTTATTTCATGGAGGAAAAAAATAAAAAGCAATAGTGTTTATCCGACTACCTCCATATTTTATAACAGCCCTAAAAACTATACAACTGTATATTCTTTCCAAAGGTTAAGATTTCCTAGATCTAGTTATTCAGTTCAGTCCCTCAGTCATGTCCAACTCTGTGACCCCAAGGACTGTAGCACACCAGGCCTCCCTGTCCATCACCAGACCCCGGAGGTTACTCAAAGTCATGTCCATTCAGTGGGCGATACCATCCAACTATCTCATCCTCTGTCATCCCCTTCTCCTCCTGCCCTCAGTCTTTCCCAGCATCAGGGTCTTTTCAAATGAGTCAGCTCTTTGCATCAAGTGACCAAAGTCTTGGAGCTTCAGCTTCAGCATCAGTCCTTCCAATGAATATTCAGGACTGATTTCCTTTAGGAGGGACTGGTTGGATCTCCTTGCAGTCCAAGGGACTCGCAAGAGTCTTCTCCAACACCACAGTTCAAAAGCATCAATTCTTCGGCATTCAGCATTCTTTATAGTCCAATTGTCACATCCATACATAACTACTGGAAAAACCATAGCCTTGACTAGACGGACCTTTGTTGGCAAACTAATGTCTCTGCTTTTTAATATGCTGCCTAGGTTCATAACTTTTCTTCCAAGGAGTAAGCGTCTTTTAATTTCATGGCTGCAGTCGCCATCTGCAGTGATTCTGGAGACCCAAAAAATAAAGTCTGCCTCTGTTTCCATTGTTTCCCCATCTATTTGCCATGAAGTGATAGGACCAGATGCCATGATCTTGGTTTTCTGAATGTTGAACTTATAAGCCAGATTTTTCACTCTTCTCTCACTTTCCTCAAGAGGCTCTTTAGTTCTTCTTCAGTTTCTGCCATAAGGGTGGTGTCATCTGCATATCTGAGGTTATTGATGTTTCCCTCTGAGATTCATTCCTTTGCCTGAGTCAGGTCTCTGGTAAAATGTGGTTTTCTCAGAGAGGCTTTCCCTGATCATGTTTTCAAAATTATTACTAGATTCCTCCTCTTCTACCCACATGTGCTCTAATCCTTTACCTGGTTTCAGCTTATTCACAGTACTTATTAAATATGACACAGTATATATTTAACATGTATTTGTTTATTTTCTGTCTCCTTTCATTAGAAAATAAACTCCATGAGAGAGGAGACTTTTTTGTTCCCAGCTGTATTGCAATCCTTGGAATAGTATCTGAAGTAGAGTTAAATGCTCAATAAACAACTATGGGACAAATGAATGACTAATGGATGATGAATATAAGAAGATCGAGTTCTCTCATGATAGTGAAGAAAGCAGACAAGGAGAAATAAACTAAGCAAGTATTCTAACATATTTTGTTCTTTTGTGTGTGAAGATAGTGTCATTGATCACATTTCTTTCTGTGATTCTCACTTAAAAGAGCAAAATGGAACATAAGCATGTTTGGAAATATTGCTTTTATTAGTTTAAATTAGTTGGTGTCTCATCATTTAGTTTAGACGTATGTTCCATAAATTTTTAAAGGCTTTTAATGAAAGAAAATTAAACCTACTGCATTAGGCAGCTTGGACTGTCATAATAAAATATCATAGACTAGGTGGCTTAAACAACAGAGACTTATTTTCTCTAAGTTCTGGAGGCTAGAAATCTAAGATCTGGGTGCCAGCATGGTCATGGTCTGGTGAGGATTGGCTTGCAGGTGGCTGCCTTCTTACTGTGTTCTCATGTGGCAGAGAGAGCAAGCTCTGGTGTCTCTTCCTTTTCCTGTAAGGGCACTAATCCCACCATTAGGGACCCAGCTCTTGATATCATACAACCTAATTATCTCGCAGAGGCCCCATGTCCAGATACCATCACAGTGAAGTTAGGGCTTCAACGTACAAATTTTGGAAGTGTTCATGCTGCTGCTGCTAAGTTGCTTCAGTCGTTCCGACTCTGCGACCCCATAGACGGCAGCCCACCAGGCTCCCCCATCCCTGGGATTCTCCAGACAAGAACACTGGAGTGGGTTGTCATTGCCTTCTCCGGGAGTGTTCATAGCACCTACCAAATAATATGCATTATTTTCCAGTGAATTAATGAATAGGTACATTCAAAACTCTTCAAGTATTTGTCTTAGAGTGAAATTACAGCAAATGCACATAAAAAACTTAATTATTTTTGCAAAATATTGTGAATGCTTGTAAGTACAAAGGCTAAATTGGCCAGCACCTGGGTAATGCCTGGGCTATTACTTCATTTGTGGTTTGTCGAGGTATCTGTTTATTATGTAGCTATTTAGGGACTCACGTGAACACATCATTTTTTATAGGCCAAAAACCTAACTCTGATCTTCTATTTATCTTTTGTAAATTTATTTCCCTAAATAAATCACAAATCTACTTACCATGCCTAGACCTACACACCATATGCTGTCATTATAGCTACTTAGAATCGTAGTGTAGGTCAAAGCTCCTTGGCTGGAGAACTGACTCCTCTAATAGTAATATTTTTGCCTCACTGGCACCTCCAGTATTTTTCTAGCCTGAGATCAGCATGTCTTCCTGATGTTCACGGCCTATGCTGCTCTTCCAGGAATGTCTCAAGGGGATCCTGCCTGAAAGAAAAGAAGCCACACTCTCACATTCGCTGCCTATAAAGAGAGCGAGCATGGCCTCTGGCTTGTGCTTTCAGTCAGTTTCAACACAGAAATGGAACCGACAGTTATCAACTCAGAACTTCCCCTACTGCCCATGTATTTTCTAGTTTAGAATAATGAGGTGAATAAGTGCTTCGTGGCAAAGTTGAGGAGGAAAGCATCCAGCACCTGACTGCTCCTCTCATTCCTCACCTCTGAAGTAGGATTGTTAGCATCTGCTCTGCTCTAGAGGAGTGTTTGGGGCTGTGCCATCTGTCCCTGTTAGAAGCACTGAGCTCATAATGACTAAGAAACCCCAGGGGGTTGTCTAAGCCACCAGGGTTAGAAAGGGACACAGCATTATCACAGCTGAGCTAAAATTTAATATGATTCTTACTTTACCACCCATGGTGACCTAAGAAGGTGGGATGGCAGACAAGCTCTAAATAGAGGAGCTTAGTCATGGCTCACCAGAAAGCCAAAAAGCTGTTTTCATGGTGGAAGAGGGAAGAAGAAACTGGGAAATATTTCTAAATAGTCATATGTTTACATATGAACTTATAAGAGTCGGACACGACTGAGCGACTGATCTGATCTGATCTGTGAGAACTATGTACCTTAAAAATAAGTCCCAAATTTAAAGCATTTATATAAAAAATTGTACATTTACTCACCAATTAAAAATGACGAGCATTCCCCGGAAGAAAGTGTAACCCCAGTAGCCCAGGGGCTGAGAGTTCTGTCATTAGAGGTGGGAATTTCTTCTCAGAATGAAGATAAAATTGTATTCCTACCCGAGTGACCCCAAGGATGGTTGAGAGGGGTCTGGGGTTATTGTAATGAAGGTGGGTAGGATTGAGCACACCCACAGAAGTGTAGCGGGTAAGGAGTGTGTCACCATATCTCAGTAGTGTATTTTTATAAGCTAAATTTTACATGAGGAATGAAGCCACAATCTTTGAACTAAGAGTGAAAAAGTAGATTATCAGTTTATTAATTTATGGTGGAAAACACACCTCATTCAGCAGTCAACCTGCATGCATTCCAAGATATGGCAAACAGAGACTCATACAAGAAAATTGCCTTTTCCCAAAAAGTAACACTTCATAACTTTCGTAGCCTGGAGAAATCACTCCCTTGTCCACTGTTGAGATGTTTCTTTTTCTAAGAACTTGAAAAAGTTGTCTCTAATCAGAGCTCCTATAGCACACTTAAAGACATAAATACTTTTCTCATTCTCTAACTTTTAGTTTTCCCATTTTTAGTGAACCTCAGCAATAAGGGAATGTCATTTCAGCATTCCCTCCCTCATCAATACCGTAACAAGTAAAAATTCCCAAGACTGAAGCTTATAAGGGTGCAATTTATAGTTGTTATGGAGCATTGGGTTTCTCCAGAGAACATTCAAATTCATGCAGTCTTTTCTCATTGTTTGGTTGTGCTACATAGCATGCGAGATCTTAGTTCCCTGACCAGGGATTAAACCTGTGCCCCCTGCAGTGGGAGCTTGGAGTTTTAACCTCTGGACCACCAGGGAAGTCTCACAATGGTTGCAATTAAGATGAGCATCTCTGTGAAATGAGCAGCCTTTCCACAAATGGATTGAGGGACACAATGAGATAGGAGTCAGAAAGCCTGAGGGCTAGACCTAGGGATTTATTACCTAACAGCCTGACCTTGACTGTGTTTTTCTGACTTCAACGGCTTAAGCTGCGAAATGAGATCTCTTTTACCTTTGCCATGGAATCCAGATCTAGCAATTTATTTTAATAATTCTGGAAAGAAAACATTCAGGCTGAAGGGATGAGTTTGATTCTTAATGAAGTAAAGAGGTTTCACAACTTTTTGTTTTTCTTGGTAAAAACTTCACTTTATTTTTGTTCTTTTCTTTGCCTTTGGCTAGCTGGGGAACAAGTGGCCATAGACATGGCCCATGGATTATATTCTTTTCACCCTTGGAGCAAGGAGTGCCAAAGTGGAGCACTCTGCCTCCTCTGAGCAAACACCTTCCAATGAAAGATTTTTAATTAAGTCAATTCAGTTATTATAAATTGAATTAATCTGTAATTTTGGCATATCATGGGAAACCATTTATGACATATGCCAGCTGACCCTCGTCCAAATTTCCATGGAAATAGCCAAGTATATACTTGGACTGTTCTAAAATTTCCAGCTGCTTTAAATGTGATATTGAACCTAAGAAACCTTCTATTAGTAAAACGTATTTGAAATGTGTTCTCAGGTGCTCAAGAGGTAGGCCTAGCTTGAAAAAAATTAACTGAAAAGATTCCAGGTGCAACAACCCTGGGATTTCCCTCAAATTTCTTTAATTGAAACCTCTGATATTATTGTGTTGTTTCTACATGAAGTCACACGGGGGAAGATACTGCAAAAAGTTCTGCGGTTTTACATTTTTTCTTCTATGAGATAGAGACTTAAGTCAGGAGGAGTGGAAGTAGTTATATTCTCCTGAATGATCAAATAAAATTTCTGTTCAAGAGATAAATCATATAGTACCGATTTATTCATCAAATGTATTGCTGTTAGAAGTATGAAGCTATTTCAGATGAGCTAATAGTATATGAGAGAAGCTACCTGTGTATTTTTAACAGGCCCAACAGAAATGCAGGCACCATGACGACATTGCACGCTTGGTGAACATAATGGCTGGTTGGCCATATTCATAACATTTGAGTTAATCTGTGCAAACGCACACATACTACTGCAGAAGTGACTTTCGCAGGGCAGTCATTGCAGTCTGCAGCAATTACAGCATAGTACCAAACAGGATGGAACCACCAGGTTTTGATAAGTAGAATACGTTTACAGAATTAGTAATCCTGAGGTGACCCGGCCCATCACTGATGTCCTTGAGACAGCTGCAAGCTTGCTACTCATTTTACGCCAGGGGTGGTGTGATTATTGGTTTCTTCCATTAATATGGGAAATAGGATTGTATCTGACGTATACTTGGTGCTTTAGGTAAAGTATACATTCAGCTCTCAGTATTCAAGTGGGATTGGCTCCCTGTGGATCCCAAAATCTGAGGATGCTCAAGGCACTTATATAAAACGGTGTAGTGTTTGCATATAATCTATGCACAATCTCCTGAATATTTTAGACCATCTCTACATTACCTGCAATACCTAATACAATGCAAATGCTATGTAAATTGTTGCTGGCACATGGCAAATTCAGGTTTTGCTTTTGGAACTTCCTGGAATTAAATATATATTTCAGTCTGCAGTTGGTTGAATCTTTGGATGTAGAACTGATGGATACGGATGGCCAACTTCATAATCTGAAGTTAACTTCCTTCTTTGGCAAATCTCTGAATCAGTAATTTGCAGCCCTTTCGTATACATCCTTTCTCACCATTCTACAAATCTGCTTGTTATGAATTTATGCATTTCTAGTTTGTGATTTTTCTTTTGACTTTCTTATGGATTTTATCCTTACCGTGTAGATTAAAAACTTTTTAATTTTTCAATTTATCAATATTTTCCCTTTATGCCTCCAGATTTTACATAATAGAAAGATCTCCCCAGTCCAAGTTAATAAAGAAGGTCTCCTTTGTTCTTATAGTATTTTTGGATTTTATATTTTTAAAATTTAAGTCTTTGCTCTTTGGGAATTTACCTGGTTGTGTAGCATGAGACATGAATCCAGCTTAATTTTATTACAGATGACTCTCCAGCTGTCTGAAGACAATTTTTTGAGCTGTTTTCTTTTCTGCCCTGATTTCAGACGCCGTATTTATCATATACCATATTCTCTATGCACTGGGGTCTATTTCATATTTATCATACACCATATTCCGTATGCACGGGGTCTATTTCTAGACTTCCTGTTCCATCCTATTCATTCGTTTGTTTACTCTTGTACGTAGCTTTACATTAAAATGTGTAAACCCCTCATTTCTATTTATTTTGGGGGCTTTCCTTGCCATTTTTTAAAACTGTATTTTGAAATATGCTTGTCTGTCCCTCACTCCTTTCTCAATTTTTGGCCTTCATATTGTAATTACAATAAATTTCTAAATTAGTTTAGGAAGGATAACTTTATGAGGTTGAAACATCCTATCTAAAAACTTGGTATGCTGTTCTCTTTGTCTCCTCCAGGAATGCTTGAAAATTGTATTCGTAAATCTTACATATTTCTTACATTTTTTTCCTTAGATATTTCATCTTTTACTGTTGCTATTGCAAATGGAGTCTTTCCCCATTTCACTTTTAAACTCACTATGTTTGTTCATCTGAAATGTATTGATATCTATATATAGTAATTTTGTATCATGCTACCTTAACTAAATTTCCTTGTTTATAGTACTTTTCCAGTTGACTACGTCAGATTTTCCATAATGATCACAAATTGTGATAAATTTTATTTCCTTTTCTGAATTTCTATACTTTTAGTTTCTCTCTCTTATTAACAATATGGTCTGTTAAATAATTGTGGTGACAAGCGAACATCCTTCTTTGTTCCTGACTTTAGTGGGAATGCTTCTACTGTTGCCCCAGTAGTCATGATGGATCACTTTAAGACCAGGGTATATTTTATCAAGATAAGAAAGTGTCCATCTAATTTCTTTATTAAGTTTAAACCTATCTCTAAATAATAAAGCCTTGCTGCTGCTGCTGCTAAGTCACTTCAGTCGTGTCCGACTCTATGCGACCCCATAGACAACAGCCCACCAGGCTCCCCCGTCCCTGAGATTCTCCAGGCAAGAACACTGGAGTGGGTTGCCATTTCCTTCTTCAATGCATGAAAGTGAAACGTGAAAGTGAAGTCTCTCAGTCGTGTCCCCGGCTCTTAGCGACCCCATGGACTGCAGCCCACCAGGCTCCTCCATCCATGGGATTTTCCAGGCAAGAGTACTGGAGTGGGGTGCCATTGAGGGGTGTGTATTTGCAGTCTCCCTAGCATGATAAGATCAAAGTTCTAAAAGGAAACTGAAGACTTTTTAGTCTACCTCAATCCTATCATGAGTAATAAACTGAATCATAGTAATAAATTTTAATCACTTCCTCCAGAAGTCACAAAATTAGACTAGAAAACAAGCTGGAACTAAAAATCATTTTATCTTTGGTCTCACACCAGTGTTCTTTTGGATACACAAAATTAACACTGAAAAATTTTTATAAATATTTTTCTCCTCTGTTGTACATTTTGCTTGAGATTTTCCTGTTTATCCCTTTATTTCCATCATATTGTTGGGATTTCATATGTGCTTTGGCTCTGCATTCTTCCCCATTGCCAAGGAGCCAAGTTTATTAAGGATTTTTAGACAGTGACATAATCCCTTCCCTACTCAGAAGACCTCTGCTATTTGGTCTTCTTGGACAAAGTGTGTTGTCTTCCAAATACTTCTGGTTACTCCTGGAATTAAGGCTAAAAGCTTGTTGGAGCCACTTGAACACCTGAAAATATGCTTCAGCTGTGACAGTGGCTTTAGCAAAGAGATGTGAACCAACAGATATGTCAAAAAATGCCACTGTGTCTTATATTCATTTGTAGGTGGTATTCATATTGCTGAGGAAATTAGGTCATAACATGTTTACAATCCTTAAAGGAAAAAACAATCAGAAGTATTGTACTTCTGATTTTGATGTGTCATAACTTTCATTAATAAACATCAAAATTAGTAAACATTTTATATGCCAAGAAAATTTGTATACAAGTGGGAAAAATCGTATCCATTTGGCAAATTATTTTCTACTGTAAAAAAGGTATAGTAGCATTTCTACCTGTGTATAGTTACTGGATTCTGGAGTCAGACTTGGGTTTGAATCCTGGCTTTAAATGAGTCCCATTTTCCTAATCTGCAAAATGGAATCAGGAATGCCTTGTAGAGTGTTATAAGGATTAAGAGAATAATGTACATGAAGTGCTTAGGAAAGTGAAACTATGATGTAGCCCTTAATGAATGAGAACTGTTATTAGTATAGCCTGTTGTTAAGGGCTATAATGGACATGGGCATTATGGAAAAACATAATGGACATGGACCAACAGACTGGTTCCAAATCGGGAAAGGAGTACGTCAAGGCTGTAAATTGTCACCCTGCTTATTTAACTTCTATGCAAAGTACATCATGAGAAATGCTGGGCTGGATGAAGCACAAGCTGGAATCAAGATTGCTGGGAGAAATATCAGTAACCTCAGATATGCAGATGACACCACCCTTATGGCAGAAAGTGAAGAAGAACTAAAGAGTCTCTTGATGAAAGTGAAAGAGGAGAGTGAAAAAGTTGGCTTAAAACTCAACATTCAGAAAACTAA
>NW_011494738.1:2092496-2120788 GCF_000754665.1 Bison bison bison | reverse complement strand
ATCATTGCAGATGGTGACTGCAGCCATGAAATTAAAAGACGTTTGCTCCTTGGAAGAAAAGCTATGACCAACCTAGACAGCATATTAAAAAGCAGGGACATTACTTTGCCTACAAAGGTCCATCTAATCAAAGCTATGGTTTTTCCAGTAGTCATGTATGGATGTGAGAGTTGGACTATAAAGAAAGCTGAGCACCAAATAATTGATGCTTTTGAACTGTAGTGTTGGAGAAGACTCTTGAGAGTCCCTTGGACTGCAAGGAGATCTAACCAGTCCATCCTAAAGGAAATCAGTCCTGAATATTCATTGGAAGGGCTGATGCTGAAGCTGAAACTTCAATACTTTGGCCACCTGATGCAAAGAACTGACTCACTGGAAAAGACCCTGGTGCTGGGAAAGATTAAAGGTGGGAGGAGAAGGGGATGACAGAGGATGAGATGGTTGGATGGCATTACCGACTTGATAGACATGAGTTTGAGCAAGCTCTGGGAGTTGGTGATGGACAGGGAAGCCTGGCATGCTGCAGTCCATGGGGTCGCAAATAGTTGGACACAACTGAGTGACTGAAATGAACTGGACTGAAGGGCTATAATAAAGCCTGCTGTTTTTCTTTAAATTACATAAAATTACAGGTCATGGAACTAATATAACAATTTTGACTCAATTGATCTATAATTGCAGAACAGCTCAGTTATCAACATAACCTCCTTTCTGAGATTTAGAACTAAGACACTTGTGAGGATTTGACTGAAATCTGCCCTGGCTCTTGTTTCTTGGGAATTATATGGACAGGTATGGAAATTAACACTTAACCTAAAACATCAAGCCTAAAATTATGTTATTACCTTTTTAAAATTAGGTTTTCAGTAGCCAATTAACTTTTTCTCATTGTCCACTCAGTGGATAAATTAGTACAAAAGATTAATATGATGCATACTCTACACATTAGAGCTAAAAAGGACTCAGGCATTTTTTGCTTACACAATCATTAAGTAATTTTGGACTGCGTAATTTTTCCTAAACATATGTATCCTTAAGGATATATAGATGAAAAAATAAATTCCACACTGTGAAGAAGCTTACCATATGGTATCTAGGAAGGCACTTAAAAGCCACCTTCATATAATATATGCCTTCCTTAGTACCCCTAACCTTTTGGTGTGGGAAATAGTGCTCTTGCACAGTCCTGTGGAACCCTATGGTTGCCCTTATTTTAGTATTTTATGCTGTACATTGTCTTCTATGCAATACTGTAGGCTACTTGAGGACAGGGACCATGTATTACTCATTACAGAAAAAAAAAATAGCTAAACATGATCTTGCCCCTTAAAATTGAGAAAAAGGGCATATAAACTGCTAACACATATAAAGAACTAACAGATATAAAGAACTAACAGATATAAACTTGTATGAAATAAATTCTATGGGAAGTAGGAGGTTTCAGAGGCTATTTAGGGGAGATGGCATTTGAATTGAATTCAGAAGGAATGGTCGGATTTCCAAACATAAGAAAGTGAGGAAGAGAATCCACGATGGGAACATCATGAGCAAAGGCACAGAGGCAGGACTGCGTATGGGCTGCTTGAGGAACAGCACGGACTCCGATGTGAGTGGACTCTGACAAGAGTGTTGGGCAGGGGCTTGACTGGAACTGCCCTTGAATGCAATTATAAGGTGTTAAGACTGTCTTCTGTAGGCAGTGGTGTTTTTGTCTTGTAACTTTATTTCTGACTGTGCTGGGTCTGCGTTGCTGCGTGGGCTTTTCTCTAGTTGCCACGAGCACAGGCAGCTCTCTAGTTGCATGCAGTCCATGGCCTTACTGCAGTTGCTTCTCTGGTGGTGGACACAGGTTCTAGGGCACGCAGGCTCAGGAGTTGCGGCACTTGGGTTGTGGTTCCCAGGCTTTAGAGCACAGGCGCAATCACTGTGGCGCATGGGCTTACTCACTCAGTGGTATGTGGGATCTTACAGATTAGGGATCGAACCCATGTCTCCTCCACAGTGGTGCAAAGATATTTGTGCAAAAGGGATTAGATCACTTTGTCAGTAGTGTGAATGATGGGAAGACAAAGATCAGATTCAAGAAGGGAAGCCTGGAGATTTCTAATAATATAGACAAGAGATGTTGAAGTAAAAACAGAGAAAGGAAGAGAGCAATTCTGGAAACACTGTGCAAATGGACAGGTCAGACCCTGGTCTTGGACTGAGGGTTGGAGATTCCAATTTGAGTCCTTTTCTCAAAGGTGATGGCAGAAGCTCTGGAAGTGGCTAAGGTCACCTAGGGAGAGCAGAGATAAAGTAAGCTGGGGAGGCTACAGAACCTTGGGGAAGGCTTATATTTAAGGGTAAGTAAATCCAGATTTAGAAGAAAAGATATTTCAAACTTATTGAAAAGATGAGGAAAACTGTGTCTTCAGAATTAATTGGTTTGCCTAGTTTGGGGGCTTCCCAGGTGGCTTAGTGGTAAAGAACCCGCCTACCAATTCAGGGGACCCGGGTTCAATCCCTGGGTCAGGAAGCTCAGCTGGAGGAGGACATAGCAGCCCATTCCAGTATTCTTGCCTGGAGAGTCTCCATGGACAGAGGACATGGCTGAAGCGACTTAGCACTGGCACTTAGCACAGCACTAGTTTATGGCTGAGCCCTTTAGAACCCAGGTACCAGGTGTCCGACTTACAACTCAGTGCACTATTCGTTTAACACTCTAGACCCTAGTTTAATGCCAAACTGAAAAATCCGACCCACCGCCTCTTCCATACTCATCTATTTTGGTAAGACAGACTAAACTTGAATTTTAGGATTCTGAAATTGAATCCTATGTCTCTTTTGCTTCCAGCTACCAATAGCAAAGAGAAAATTTTGCCATTGGAAAATTCAGGGCGAGCCATCCATGTGGATGCCATTTAAAATTAAAATGTGTGATATGAATTGATAGTTTGTAAAAAGTCTAATTAAATCTACCTTATGTTTCAAAGGCAGTTAGTTGATCTTATATATTATTACATGTTTTTATATCCTTCATGTTAAAAAATCTGCCATTTTAAGCTCTGAAGTATCCTTATTGTCCCAATATATCTTGTAATATACAGAAATGGAAAGATTTTGTTCAAATAAGCCAAACTAAATGCTTTCTTTAGTTTTGCAGAAGATTTTGTTGCTATTAATATTGCTGTCTTCTATGGCATGTGCCAAAGGTATAGTTTGAAACTCTGTTTTTAACTCAGTGAAATATTTATATCTCAAATAAAGGGAGGGCTTAGAAGAAAGGATATGAAACTGATACAGACCATTTTAAGAAGCAAGTATATGAAGGGGCCAAGTCTCAGAAATAGCATCATCTTTGCTGAACAACAGAGTTAAGTAATATGTGAATTTTATCATTTATTTAGCTGGAAGAACCAAGCTTTGAAAATGAACTATCACAAGTCATGATTAATCAACTGTTTACAACTCAACTCTGATAAAAGTCAGTTGACAAAATGAGCAGGAGCAATATAAATACTAAAGGTTGATGTCGCATACCAAGATAAAAAATTTACTCCCAGGAAATGGATTTTAACCATTTGTGGTGTAGAAAATGATCTTATTAGAAATCTAATACATGGACTATAGGCTATAAAGCCTACCCCCCCAAAATCTGAAACATACTTTTAAATTGGCCAATCATCTTCTCACATTAAAGTTCCAGAAAAATGATGGGTTTTTTTTTTCTTTGCTTACTTTGGGTTTCTTTTCAATTTTTGTTTTTCTTAAGTAGGCTTATTTTATTAATATGCATATAGAAAAATATGTTTCACAAGTGCACAACTCAAAGAAGCACTGAAAATTGAATATACGCATGTATGTAGCATCCAGATCAAGACAGACATCTCCAGCCCTTCAGAATCTACCATCACACTCCCTTCCAGTCATTGGGATACCAGCCCTTCCATCCTCTGCAGCTGTTGGGGAGACAGTGATCATGGGTCTCTGATATTTCTGCCTATCTTGTGAGCAGAGATACTGCCTGCCTTTGTTCAGAGTATCTCTTCAAGCTTATTTAGATAGCCTTGAAAGACAACAGAGAATGTTTTTCTCTACAGGAAAGGGCAGTTTTGCTTAAGTCTTGAAAATATAGAAAAGTTGTATCTCTTACTATTGTCTTTTATTATACTGCTTGATGGGACTTCCCTGGTGGCTCAGATGGGAAAGAATCTGCCTGCAATGTGGGAAATCCGGGTTCGATCCCTGGGTCAGGAAGATCCCCTGGAGAAAGGATTGGCTGTAGAATTGCATGGACAGAGGAGCCTGGTGGGCTACAGTCCAACGGGACCACAAAGAGTTGGATATGACTGAGTGACTAACACTTTCATACTGTTTAATGAATTAAAGATGTGTCCCTTCAGTGCAAAGGGTAGGCATGTTCACTCCCCATTATGAAAGACTGTGGTGACCTAAACTCAGGTTCCTCTTCTGTAATGCCGCCCAGTATGTGTGCAGGTGTCACCTGGCTTTCTTCACATTGCATAATTAGGAAGTAGGGGTCAAGAAGTCTATTGACACAGACTTTTGAGTTGCAAGGTTCTTTGTCTATGACTCAGCATCCATTAACTAGGCAGACTAAAATAATAGTTTGTAAGCAGAATAAAATCTCAGACTCTTCACTGTTCTTTGTAGAATCACTATTTCAACTTCTACCACCTTAGATTTGTTTTATCTGTTTTTAAAATTCATATATAAATGGAATTGTACAGCATGTACTCCTGTGTCTGGGGCTTTCCAGATGGCTTAAGTAAAGAAATCTAGTGGTAAAGAATCTACCTGCCAATGCAGGTAGATATAAGAGACCCAGGTTCAATCCCTGGGTTGGGAAGATCCCCTGGAAGAGGGCATGGCAACCCACTCCAGTATTCTTGTCTGGAGAATCCCATGGACAGAGGAGCTTGGTGGGCTGCAGTCCATACGGTCACACAGATTTGGCCATGACTGAAGCAACTTGGCATCCATGCAGTCTTATATCTAGCTTCTTTCATCCAAGCTCATGTTTGTGAGATCCCTTTGTAATATTTCATATAAGCAAAGTTTTAAAATTTTCTCATAGCATTCCATCATGTGACTATTTTAAAACTTACTTTTTCTGCTGTTGATGGATTCTGGGGGCAGTTCCCTCTATTAGAACTGTGCTGTTATAAACACTTCCATGCATGTCTTTGTGAATATATATGTATGTATTTCTGTTGGGTATGTTCCCAGAGCTGGATCAGAGGGTGTGCATAGATGCTGCCAATCAATTTTCTAAAGTATTTGTACCAAGCTACTCTTCCAAGAGTAGTGTTCATGCATTCTGATTTTTCTGTGTATTTTTCCACCCTTGCTATTTTCTTTTTAGTTTATTTTTTTTATACTGACATGCTTTTATTTTACCAACATGCAAATAAGGAAAGAAAAATATGCCAGTGGTACACTTCCAATTTTACAGAGAAACCTCCCAAGTATTTCTGCCATTCAGAGAGAGATATATATCAATTATTAAGTTGTTACCAGGATAAATTGTGAAGACAGTCAGAGCCACAAATTTTTGTGTGTTATTTTTCCATAAAGACAATCATTTCCAAAGTCTTCAGAGTCTGGCAAGACCAAGTTATTCAATTTTACTTCTAAAGATACAGTTTTAACAGAAACAAGTTGAAAATCATCATGAATATTCACAAAAATTTCCATATTGTACAAGAAAGAGATTAGCATCCTTTCAAATGTTCTCAACTGAAAGCAAAAGAAAACCTATACAGCCGCATCTTCCCAGTAAACAGAAACAGAGAAAGTAATAGGTTTTACTAAATACTAGTGAAATTAAGGACATAGTATTAATCTTCCACATAATTGCATTGTTTGAATTTCTTTAAAGAACCCATCTTTCAGCAACATAGTTAGTATTTCAACTACCTTCAGTTCTCCCATCCCAATCCTGAGAAAAATATTTCTCCTTCCATCACCACTGACAAGAGAAGATACCCTTCCTTGCAGGCTCTCAGTCAATCCAGTTTTCATTCTAGGCCCATATTTTCCCTGGGTCATTTCTGCCTCTGGGCGTCTGTTCAGTTTTCTTTCTTAGGGCGGGCAGTCGCCCCAGTCTCTTCAGTTCTCCCATCCATTCATTCCATATACATCTACCTTTCTTCCAACGGTCTGGGTATTGCTAGGATGGGTGATGGCTGGGAAGACGGCAGAGAGGAGTAAGGGCTCTGGTAGTCTCCTTACAGGACCATCTCTCTGCCTCTTGAAATAGTAAAGACCCAAGTTAAACTGCCTCCTTGTGGTGGTCATTTTGGCTTGTCTCAGGTCAGATTTGGAGAGGGAAATGGCAGCCCACTCCAGTATTCTTGCCTGGAGAATCCCATGGACAGAGGAACCTGGCAGGCCATGGTCCATGGGGTCGCAGAGAGTCAGACACGACTGAAGCGACTAAGCACGCGCACAAGTTAAACCGCAAAGCCTGCTTCTGCAGATGTTTCTGAGCTACCATTTTTTAAAAAAGAGATAGGACAGATATAAGAAAGAGAGGGAGAAAGAGAAGAGGAACTGTTTGCCCTGGCACTGCTGGCTCTTCATCATGTTCAGGATGAAGAAGGGAGACAAATGAAAGTATCTAACCTTTGTATGGTTTTACTGGTTGAGGCGGAGAAAACCTGATACTTGTCAAGGACACCATCATTATCCTTGCCATGTAAATGAGTCTAACTTATCCCCTCAACCACTTGCCTGACGGTAAAAGTAGGGTTCCTGAGTGATGGTGAGGAATTGAGTTCTTTTAGAGGAGAAATACTGGAGTGGGTAGCCGTTCCCTTCTCCAGGGGATCTTCCAAATCCAGGGATCAAACCCAGGTCTCCCGCATTGTAGGCGGATTCTTTACCATCTGAGCCACCAGCAAAGCCCAGAGGAGAAGTAGAAAGGTCTTTTACATGCTGGCAGGAAACCTGGGTCTACCACCAATTCTGAAGATTCTTGTTTACCAAAAACTAGAAAGTGGACCTAACAAGGTCTAGAAAATGTTCATCCAGCAGGGGGCAGCCTAAGGGGGTGGGCGTTGCATCCAGTTGCAGGCAGCAGTAGGTGATCAGAGAAGCAGGAAGAGTGATGGGGTTGCATAAATCAGAGACCAAGCAGCCCACTGCTGTTCTCTCTTGACTTTATTTAATGCCCAGCAGTTGTCCACAGGCCATGTGCAAAGCAGAATGAGTAAAACAGGCTCTTAAACATAGCTGAAAATCCAGGTGGTAGTAACCAGACCAGAAGCCTTGGGAACAGTGTCCAAGCAGTGCTGACAAAGGCAGAGAAATCTACATTTGTTTGACTTAGAAGAAGGTGAGCCACCATGGTACCGCATGTAGTGTTAACACAGGACATCAAGAAGACCATGGGGAAGTGGAGCAGCGTGGCCACGAAGGTCTCAGTCGTGAAAGCTAAGAGAACTGAATGTCCACGGAAGGTGTAGAAAGGTCAGCACAAAACCAGTGAAAGGCATACCCTTGCTGTAGCCAAGGCCCAGGTCGGGCAGGAGGTGGCAGGGGACCTGTGCGGGAGTATTCCCAAGAGCAAAGGTTAGCCAGATTGGAACCCAGGGGGCCTGGGGGTCTCCACTGGTTCCCTTATCTGGAGAAGTCTAGCTCTATGGGGTGCTTCATCCAATAGGTAGTATTGCAGTGCCTTTGGCCAGAGGTCCTCTTTGATAATCTCAGCAATCCTGTCAGACTCTGGAAGGCTGTTGTCTGAAAACCAAGCAAAAAAGCCACACATGAGGTCTTGGTTCCTATAAAGGAAGACCTGGGCTTCATGACCTGGGTGCCATATGATTGGAGTGGAAAGGGAGACCACTTGGCCGGAGGGTGTGACCTCGTATTCCTTCACAAGCCACTTGTTTCTGAAGTATGGGTTTCTTCGAAAAAGGAACTTGAATTTATAGCCCATCCTAGGATGTCTGAGCTCCTTCACCTCCAAACTGGCTAAGTAGCTGAATATCTCTGCATCTCTGCCTCTAATCAGGGCAGATAGCTGCGGGTGGTTCCGAAAGGCAGTGACCCAGAAGCCGGGGATGTGCCGAATGACGTGCTTCCTCCACTGGAGGTAGTGTTCACGCAGGCGCCTGTACCTGCGCTCCACCTGGAGAAAGGCCGGGTCAGCCTGAGCGTCCCCAGCGTCCACTTCCAGCTGGTTGGAGTCCAGGGCCTTCAGGTGGAGACCCTCACTCTGGGTTGGAGGCCCTGCGTCGTCCTTTACCCCTCTGTGTTTCTCCACTGCTTCCCTTTCCTCACCCACCTGCTTTTCCACTTCAACCTTCTCCTCCTGGTTCGCTGCTTCTGAGAAGATGGGGCCCCTTTCGGTCTTTGCTTCCGCAGCCTTCCGTCCAGCCGTCAGCTCAGACTCTGATCTCCCGGTGTCACAGGTTTCTAGGGCCTTCTCCCCACCAGTTTCACACTGAAAACCATTTTCCAGGCTGCCCTTGGCTGCCCCAGAGGCAGAGGTTGCTTCCCTGCCCTCCCTGGGTGGCCCGACCTCCTCTAGTCCCACTCGGGCCACTCCACGACTGTGAGCCCCAGCACTTGGGAGCTGGGGAGTAGGGCTGGAGTCCGCGGGGGCCTGGGGTGCGCCCCCCTCCTCCGGAAGCTGGAGCGGTGGGAGCGCAACAGTCTCCAAGCTCCCCTCACTCACCTCCACCAGCACCTGGGTTTCCTCTAGAAGCTTCTGGCACTGCTGCGGTCCGGTTCTCCCAGGGCGTGGTCCGGAGTAGTGAAGGTATGGGCTTAGGGAGGAAGGATCCCTTGGCTCTAACAGGGACGCTCATGTAGGCCAGCCTGACCAGCTGTTTGTTGGCATCTGTTTTCCTCACAAAAGACTCACTCATGCAAACCAGGGGATTGCGCCACCCACCCTGCAGTCTCAGGAGACCCACCCTTTAGCTTCCCGATACTCACCCCTCAGTCTGTAGACACTCACTCTCCATCTCATCTAGTCTAGTTCTATAGGTTCTGCCATCCTTTTTATTCTCAGTATTCTTGTGCATGTGTGATATTGTCACACAGTGGTTTTAATGTGCATGTACCTAATGTCTGAGGAATTGAGAATCTTTCACGTGGTTTTGATTTTACCATTTGGATATCCGCTTTGTGTTAAGTCTAAAAGTCTTTGCTCCACGTTTTCTATTGCGTATTCTGTATTTTTTGTGTTGTAGGAATCCATTGTACATGCTAGATACAAATCATTTTTCAGATCTGTGTATTGCAAATATCTTTTCCCCTCTGAGTTGCTTTTTCACTATCTTGGAGAAGGAAATGGCAACCCACTCCAGTGTTCTTGCCTGGAGAATCCCAGGGACGGCAGAGCCTGGTGGGCTGCCGTCTATGGGGTCACACAGAGTTGGACATGACTGAAGCGACTTAGCAGCAGGAGCAGCAGCAACAGCAGTGATGTCTTTTAATGAACAAAAGTCTTTAATCATATATTGCAGTTTATCATTTTTCCCCTTTAGATCAGTGCTTTTTGTGCCCTGTTAAGAAATCTTGCCTTTCTATTATTGTTCTCATTTATATCTGCAGTCCATTTGGAGTTGCTTTTTGCCAATGGTGTGATAGGAGTCAAGATTCATTTTCCCCCCATATGACTGAATGACCAAGCAGTATTTATTGAAGGGAACATCCTTTCCCCATGCATAGGGTTTTAAATGTTTCCATTAAAAGTGACATATGTGATTGGTCAGAGCTAGTCAGATGGCCTTGCCTAACTTTAAGGGGTCAGAGAAGTAAAACCTTGCCTGAGATTGCAAGGAGAAGGAAGCTGAAAATACTGGTGAGCACTGTATCACTCATCATAGACTCTAAGGTGAGTAGTGTGTACAAGACCAGCAGAGTTAGGCCAAAGAAAGGAGAGAAAAGGTAATGATGAATATAAAAGGAGAAATTAATGAAAGACAATAAATAGAAAGTATCAACCAAAGATTAATAATAAAAGGAGAGAGAATAAGTGAACAATATTTGGAATGGAAAATATAGTCACAGTACTGATTTAAGGAAAATAAGAGAATATGTTGGACAAACTTACACTAGTACATTTTCAAACTTGGATGAAATATATGAATTTATGGAAATATAACTCAACACTGAAATGCAGTGAAAAAAACTAAATAGACACGGAAATAAACAGAATCAAGGGTTAAAAAAAAACAAAAAACTTCCTACAAAATGAGCATGAGGCTAAACGGTTTGAGACAAATACTTCCTTAACCTTCAAGGAACACATTACTGTGTGTCTGTGGCATGCCTACTACTATTTTAGGCTCTTAGAATATATATTATTAAACAGAACAAAGATTTCTTCACTCTTGGAGTTTCTAGCAGAGGAAAAAACAATAATAAAAAAGTAGACAATATTGTAAAGTAATTAGCCTCCAATTAAAATAAATTTAAATTAAAAAGAGTAAAACATATTAGAAAGTGATAAGTGCTATGGATAAAACAATACAGAGTATTGAGTAAGGGGATTGAGAGTTGTGGGGGTAGGGAACTGGGAGCAGACTGTGGTTTTGAGAGGGTAGTCAGAGAAAAGGGCTTCCCAGGTGGCACAGTGGTAAAGAGTCAGCCTGCCAGCGCAGGAGATGCGGGCTTAATCCCTGAGTCAGGAAGATCCCCTCGAGAAGAGAATGGCAACCCACTCAGTATTCTTGCCTGGGAAATCCCATGGACAGAGGAGCCTGGCAGGCTACAGTCTCAGTTCAGTTCAGTCGCTCAGTCATGTCTGACACTCTGTGACCCCCTGGACTGCAGCACACCAGGCTTCCCTGTCCACCACCAACTCCCGGAGTCTACCCAAATCCATGTCCATCGGGTCGGTGTTGCCATCCAACCATCTCATCCTCTGTTGTCCCCTTCTTCTCCTGTCTTCAGTCTTTCCCAGCATCAGGGTCTTTTCCAGTGAGTCAGTTCTTCGCATCAGGTGGCCAAAGGATTGGAGTTTCAGCTTCAGCATCAGACCTTCCAATGAATATTCAGGACTGATTTCCTTTAGGATGGACTGGTTGGATATCTTTGCAGTCCAAGGGACTCTCAGGAGTCTTCTCCAGCACCACAATTCAAAAGCATCAATTCTTCGGCACTCAGCTTTCTTTATAGTCCAACTCTCATATCCATACATGACCACTGGAAAAACCATAGCCTTGACTAGACGGACCTTTGTTGGCAAAGTAATGTCTCTGCTTTTTAGTATGCTGTCTAGATTGGTCATAGTTTTTCTTTCAAGAAGCAAGCACCTTTTAATTTCATGGCTGCAGTGACCATCTGCAGTGATTTTGGATGCTCCCCCTCCCCCAAAAATAAAAGTCTCTCACTGTTTCCATTGTTTCCCCATCTATTTGCCATGAAGTGATGGGACCAGATGCCATTGATCTTAGTTTCTTGAATGTTGAGTTTTAAGCCAGCTTTTTCACTCTCCTCTTTCACTTTCATCAAGAGGCTCTTTAGTTCTTCTTCACTTTCTGTCATAAGGGTGGTGTCATCTGCATATCTGAAGCTACAGTCTATGGGATCACAAAGAGTTGGATGTGATTGAGCACAGTCAGAGGAAACCTCACTGAAAAGATTTTGGCAAAGATTCAAAGAAGGAAGGATTTAGCTCAGTGGATATTCTGGAGAGGAGCATTCTAGGAAGAAAGAGGAGCTAAACAGAAGCCTTAGGACAGGAACATGCTTAGGGTGTTCAGGGGATAACCAGAAGGAGATCAGTGTGACTGGAGCAGGGTGAATGAGAGAGGCCAGATCAAGCAGGATATTACATAATATTGTAAAAGGTTTGGTTTTATTCTTAGTGATGTGGGAAACCACTATAGAATTTTGGGCAGAGGACTCAAAATTGGATGCATTTTGCATGGATCACTGGCTCCTGAGTGAAGAATAGACTGTGTGGGGACAATGATAGATATAGGGAGATGTTTTAGAAGGCTATCAAAGTAATCAAGGTGAAGGTGATATTCCACAGTGGACTTGGGTAGCGCATATAGTATGATGGTAAAGCCGGCACGATTTCATGGTGAACTGGATACAGGGTATAAGAGAAGCAAAGAAGTCAAGGATGATACCATGAATTTTGACCTGAGCAACTGATAGGATGAAGCTGCCAGACGCAGATATAAGGCATGTTATGATAGAAGAGACCTTTGCAGGAAAATCAGAAGTTGCTTTTGGACATGTTAAGTTTGAGATGACTTTGGATGAGAGTTGAGATAGCAAGTGGGCATTATGAGACTGGAACACAAGAGAGGTCTAGGGTGGGGATACATACTTGGAAGTAATCAGCACACATATTTAAAGCAATATTTAAAGCAGGATGAAATCACTAAGGATGTGAGTAGCAATAGACCAAGCCCTGAAAATGAAAGTGAAGTCGCTCAGTCGGGTCCGACTCTTTGCGACCCCATGGACTGTAGCCCTCCTCCATCCATGGGATTCTCCAGGCAAGAATACTGGAGTGGGTTGCCATTTCCTTCTCCAGGGGATCTTCCTGACCCAGGGATCAAAGCCCGGTCTCCTGCATTGCAGGCAGACGCTTTAACCTCTGAGCCACCAGACCAATCCCTAGGGGCTCCAAAATTACAAGGTCAGGAAGAAGGGGAAGAACCAGCAAAAGAGACTAAGGGGAGACCAATGAAGGAGGAGGGACTCTGAAAACGTGCAGTATGCTGAAAGCCAAACGTGTAAAGGAAAGTTCAACTGTGTGATGTGGTGCTGATGGGTCAAGTAAGATGAGAATTGACCAATGGATTTTACAACAAAAGTGATGAAGGTCAGAATAGATTTTAAGGGGAATGGGAGGAAAGAAATTGGAGACAGTGAATATTGATATTCTTTTGAGGAATTTGCCCAAAGGGGAAATAAATGGAGTCATCACTTGACAAAAACTGTTTTGGAGGAGTGGTGGGGTGACAGCTTGGCTGTAATGGCTTTTTACATTTTTTAATTTATTTTTTGGCTGTGCTGGGTCTTGCTGCTGCATGGGCTTTTCTCTCATCGTGCTGAGCAAGGACTGCTCTCTGGTTGTGATGCGCAGACTTCTCATTGCAGTGGCTTCTCTTATCGTAGAGCACAGGCTCCCACGTGCACGGGCTGCGGTAGTTGCAGCTCGTGGGCTCTGGAGTACAGGCTCGATAGTTGTGGCCCACAGGCTTTGTTGATCTGAGGCATGTGGGTCTGAATCCCTCCTGGACCAGGGATTGAACCCGCATCTCCTGCACTGGCAGGTGGATTCTTTACTACTGAGCCACCAGGGGTGCCCTGTGATGTCTTTAAGAGAAAATTCAGAAGGGAGAAAGTGAAAATAGCAAGTATATATGACTCTTGAAGTTTTGCTCCAAAGAAATGGGATGATGGATGGTGGAGAAAGTGGTTCCAAAAAAGGTTTTTAAAATGGGAGAAAAACAAGTGTGCCTGCTGATGTGAGCAATTCAGCAGCAAGCAAAAATTAATGATGTAGGAGAGAGACAGGAGAATCACTGGAGGGATGTCCTTGAATAGGTGAGAGCAGATGGAATCTAGTGCCCAAGTAGAGGAGGAAAAGTCAGCCTTTAGTAGGAACATGACAAGGTCACTGTGGGAACCAGCAGGAAGGCAAAGTATGAGGGTGTAGATGCTGTTTGGTGGGTAGAAGTGATGACGGAATCGATGAAATTCTCTTCACATTGCTTCTGTGTACTCAGTAAAGGAGAAAGCAAGATTCAATTCAAGTGAGAGAAGGGATGAGGTAAGGGGCAGAAGGATTCTGGGAAGAGACAAGTAGGAAATAGTTGTCTGGAGGATCAAAGAGTGACAGGACGATGACATGTGCTGTGATTGTCAAACAGCATTAAGATCATGAATTTGAATGAGGCACATCAGTGCAGTTGTGAATTTTTCTGCCAACCACATTCAGTTTACAGGTGCAGCATGAAGAAGCAGAGCTGGATTTAGAACTGAAGCATGAAGGGCAAGAGAATGATTACAATCATAGATCTGAGAATCTAAGCTAGAGCAATAAAAGACATAGGGGTGGAGGCAGTGAAAAGGTGGCCTGATCAGTGGATCGCCATACCCAGGGAATCGAAGGGTCCCTGGGGTCAAGTACCAAAGGAAGCTACAAGGATGACAGATAGTGGTCTGAGAGTGGACTGCAGGAGATGGTTAGGACTTGACTCCTCCATCCAACTAGGCCTCTGATGAGGCACCTTGAGGACAGGGTCATTGTAGGGGAGGACGTCAGTGACCCAAAAGGCCTGGGTGGGAAGGATCACCAATGTGCATACTGAAATCACTGAAAGAACTGAGAATAAGCCAGTAGCTAGAATCCTTGAGAAATGAGGGGGAATGACATGAGCAGCAAGCATGCAGGGCATTAGGTGATCTAAACTGATGTCAGGAGATTTAAAGCTGGGTCTGTATTTTAAGATTAATTATCTAACATCACCACCTTTGGCTAAATTAGTTAGAAAGCAGGTACCTTTAGAATTTCATATTAACGTCACAGAGCCTATATTATTTATATTTCCTTAAAGTGTTCAGAAGAAAGTCACATGTATTAGCTGATCAAAAATAAGAAATGTGTATGTTTTTTTAATTGGAAAATTAGTAGTGATAACATTCTTTGAGTTCAGTGTGAAATGTTATTCTCTTTGGGGGTCTTTTATTTTCCTTGTGTCTTGCAGTATGGACTAGAAACTGCTGAAAAGAACAAAATATGATTTTTGGGGGGGCTTGAAACACTGACTATAAAAATTATTTTTTAAGATGAGTAAAGAGAGCTAATGGGCTTCCCTGGTGGCTCATAAAGAAGCTGCCTGCCAAAGCAGGAGACACAGGTTTGATCCCTGAGTCGGGAAGATTCCCCTGTAGAAGGAAATGGCAACCCACTCCAGTATTCTTGCCTGAGAAATCCCGTGGACAGAGAAGCCTGGCGGGCTACAGTCCATAGTGTTGCAAAGAGTCGGACGTGACTGAGTGACTAAACAACAACAAAGAGAGCTAGGACAAAATCTTAACTAGAGACAGGAAGAAGAAAGGGCGGGGGGTGGAAAAGAGAAAGGATAGAAAAGAAGAAACATGAGTAAAGAAAGAAGGTGGCTTTTTGAGGGGAGTACAGTTTAGCTACAAATCTGTAGATCATCGAATTGTGAAGTATTTAAATTTTCTGGGAAACAGAAACAGCATGATGTTTCAAAAAACTAAATATAAGATGAATGAAGAGAGCCTGTGAATTGTATAGTCTTATTTTTCTTTGACTCCTCAAATATTGTTGTTTGGTTCTTAGTTGTTTTGAAAGGAATCTCTTTCTTGACCTAAATTCTTTAAACAAGTGTGTTTGTTTAGTGACTTAACATACAGAAATATTGTTCTTCAGGCTAGGCCACCCAGTGTAGAAAGCCAAGGGCATCAGTGCATTATGTTAAGGACTCAAAAGAGTGTTGGTACACAAGAGAAGGAGAGGTACACTTTGTTAATTTCCTCTGTTTCCCAGAGAAAGACCATTAAACTGTGTTTGCAAAGGACATGGTAAAAAACAAGTTTTGAGTGATTAACCAAGTAGCTTTGTAGCTGCGGTCATCTCTGCTGTCTCTTAGAACCAGCATATAAATATAGAGAAGTAGGGAGAAAATATCTGAGTTAACAGGGTGTGGGTAATGATTTACCCTGGGAAAGTTAATTATTATGATTTAGTAGTTTTCTACCATTATAGCACTGACAGACAGCAAATATACATTCCAGTGCCTAATGAAACTGTAAAGAGGCTGAGGTCTGTGTATGGTGGCGGGTAGAGCTAGATGGCAGGGGGAACCAAATCAGCCAGGGACACACAGAGCCATTTCAAAAATTTAAAATGTGAGTCAAAACACTATATAAAATATTAATAATATCTAAATGTTAAACATACATAATCATTCTAGCCTGAGATAAATTAAAAATAATGAAACTGATACTATAACAAATGAATGAAATTTAGTTAATCATGAAAATTGAAATAATTTTATTGGATCTTTTAAAAAATAGTGTGATTTTAAAGAGCAAAGTCCACTGATGGTGTCATCATTGCAATACAAGTGTAGTTTTGGGGTTGAAACTTCCATCAGGTTTAAAAACTCAGACTCTATACTAGTTGCAGAATGGTGAACAGAGTTTTGCTCTAATTGCTGTTAGCATTTTCTTCTTAGCTGTTATTTTAAAATAATTTCTCTTGTTTATTTTTTTCTTAAGGAACAGCGATATTTTTATGCTTTAGCATATTATATCCTCACTGCATCCTATGAACTAGATACTATTATTAGCCTCATTTTACAGATAGGCAAACTGAGGCACAGAAATAACAAGTAATTCGCTCACAGACACATTGTTGTTGTTGTTCAGTCACTCAGTTGTGTCCAGCTCTTTGCGACCCCATGGACTGCAGCACACCAGGGTTCCCTATCCTTCACTATCTCCACAGTTTGCTCAGACTCATATTCATTGAGTTGGTGAAGCTGTCCAACCATCTTATCCTCTGTCGTCCCCTTCTCCTCCTGCCCTCAATCCTTCCCAGCATCAGGGTCTTTTCCAATGAGTCAGCTCTTTGCATCAGGTAGCCAAAGTATTGGAGTTTCAGCTTCAGCATCTGTCCTTTCAGTAAGTATTCAGGGTTGATTTTCTTTAGGATTGACTGGTTTGATCTCCTTGCAGTCTAAGGGACTCTCAAGAGTCTTCTCCAGCACCACAGTTCGAAAGCATCAGTAGACATGTAGTAAATTACAAAGTTGAGAAACGAACCCAGATAACCAGACTCTAAAGCTCTTTCTGTTAAACACTACAGGGTATACTCTGAACTTTTCTCAGCCTCAGTTTTCTCATCTATGAAATATGGTCAATAAGTCTTCTCTCTAGTGGTGGTTGTAACAATTATAATGTGGAGCTTGCGTAGGGAAGATGTTGGTGCTGCCTTTATCTGTTTCTGAATTGTTTAATTTCTTATAATGAGCATGAATTATTCATGTATTTTTTAATCAAGAAAAATATGTTAAGGCCTATCAGAGTGTCTGGCACAGAGAGGCACCCAATAAAGTCATTATTATGTCTGAAAGCAAAGTCAGAGTTTCCATTTAACTCAATAGGGATTTGTCATCTCCAGAAGCTCAGGTGCAAAGGGGAACAGCTGGAGGAGAATTCAGGTTACAGGTTTTTACTTGCCAGTGAGTAGAGCTTGTACATCTTGAAGTAAGGGCTGAGAACCAAGGGGAGGGACAGCGTGTTGGTTGAGGCAAGTGGGAATTAACAATGGAGCAAAGTCCCAAGGAATCTGGGGTGGGGGGTGTTCTTGGATGAATTAACTTATTTTGGAGAAGATTAACAGTAACCTGTTAGTTGATAGGCCCCATTTTCTTTTTTTAAATTAATTTTTATTGGAGTATAGTTGCCTTATAATGTTGTGTTAGTTTCTATTGTACAGAAAAGAAGCCCCATTTTCTAAGGTAATAAAAATACCATTTTGGAAAATGAGAAGGGAATTTAAAAATAAATCTATGGTTTTCCTTATTTATCTACCTGGTTCTGGGGGCCGTGAGAATAAGTTTTTTGAAGAGAACACATTAGTTTATTTTTCCATTTGTGGCTTGCAATGGTGGAATGATCGCTGGCAAAAGAATATCTTCTCAAGCAGCTTCCCTTGGTGTAGGTCAGGGGGCAGCAAGAGGAGTTATTTCTGCAGCTGGAAAAAAGGTTCAGAGCTGTCTTCCTGGAGTCGGCTCTCATTTCAGTCTAAAATAGATGTGAAATACTGTGCTATTTGGGAATCAGAGCCTATTCATTCTAAGCACATCTGTTGGTAGCTGTTGAAATTCAAATAAAATCAAATAAAGTCCAAGTACTGTTCTTGCTATACTTATCAATTTCAAGGAGTGTTAAAAAACACATATACAGAAAACCTATACTCCAGTCACTGACAACTAAGACCCAACTTGGAAAGCTGTGGTCTTCTGCCAACCATAGCTACTTTGAACCTGCGCCATCACATTTTAATTCCTTTAAAATGCCCCTTCTTCCCTACTTGAACTTTTCAACTGAGATTCATTTTCATTGCAGAAGTTTAAATATGAACTGTATCAAATAGTTTGGTATTTTGATTCTGATGATTCCACAACCTTCAGTAGTGAAATGAGGTGGTTAGACTACTAAACTCATAAAGCCAAGATGGAATGAATGCATTTTTTTCTGTCTTCTAATTTTAGTAAATAAAAAATTTCAGTTAGGTGCTGTGATTAAGGAAACTTGGTATCTCTATCAATTTATACATGACTCCGATCCATAAGGGATTTAAGGCATCTTTAAAAAGGCAAACACAAGACAGAAAAATAAGGGAAATTCCTTTTTTCAATTAAGCCATGACTCTCTGATAACAAGATCTGACCTATCAAATGTATTGAAAGAAATAGAGTCATTTTAAGGTTGTGAGTTGTAGTTTTTTTTTTTAAACCTGAAATTTTGATTAGTGTTTCAGGTACCATATTTGTATGTCTTTACATGGGAGTTTACAGTGTTCCAAGTAGGTATAACACCCAAGTACATTACATGAATTATCTCCTTTAGTGTAAACCTCATAATTACCTTATGAAGTATTATTATTTCCATCTAATATATAAAATAAATTTCCAAGGTTTACAAATAAGCAATTTGCCCAAAGTCACATAACTGAGTCAGGATTCAAATCCATGTCTGTTATTCTGAGTTATTAACTCAAAAAACTACGGAAAATTCTTCAAGAGATGGGACTACCAGACCACCTGACCTACCTCCTGAGAAATCTGTATGCAGGCCAAGAAGCAACAGTTAGAACTGGACATGGAACAACAGGCTGATTCCAAATCGGGAAAGGAGTACGTCAAGGCTGTATATTGTCACCCTGCTTATTTAACTTACATGCAGAGTACATCATGCAGAATGCTGGGCTGGATGAAGCATAAGCTAGAATCAAGATTGCTGGGAGAAATATCAATAACCTCAGATATGCAGATGACACCACCCTTATGGCAGAAAGTGAAGAAGAACTAAAAAGCCTCTTGATGAAAGTGAAAGAAGAGAGTGAAAAAGTTGCCTTAAAGCTCAACATTCAGAAAACGAAGATCGTGATATCTGGTCCTATCACTTCATGGCAAATAGATGGGGAAACAGGGGAAACAGTGGAAACAGTGTCAGACTTTATTTTTTTGGGCTCCAAAATCACTGCAGATGGTCACTGCAGCCATGAAATTAAAAGACACTTACTCCTTGGAAGGAAAGTTATAACTGACCTAGACAGCAAATTAAAAAGCAGAGACATTACTTTGCCAACAAAGGTCCATCTAGTCAAGGCTATGGTTTTTCCAGTAGTCATGTATGGATGTGAGAGTTGGACTATAAAGAAAGCTGAGTGCCGAAGAATTGATGCTTCTAAACTGTGGTGTTGGAGAAGACTCTTGAGAGTCCCTTGGACTGCAAGGATATCCAACCAGTCCATCCTAAAGGAGATCAGTCCATTGGAAGGACTGATGCTGAAGCTGAAACTCCAATAGTTTGGCCAGCTGATGTGAAGAACCGACTCATTGGAAAAGACCCTGATTCTGGGAAAGATTGAAGGTGGAAGGAGAAGGGGACAACAGAGGATGAGATGGTTGAATGACATCACCAACTCAATGGACATGAGTTTGAGTAAACTCCAGGAGTTGGTGATGGACAGGGAAGCCTGGTGTGCTGCAGTCCATGGGGTCACAAAAAGTCCGACATAACTGAGCGACTGAACTGAACTGAAATCTAAATTATGCCTTATACACGGGAGGCTGTGAAAGAGAAGATCAAGGACTATAAAAATAAATAGAAACATACTAGAAGTTACAAAAAGTAAATTCACATGAAAAAGGAGACATTTGTCCAAATTCAGGCAAAGTTTTAAAGCCAAGTATTATGGTGAAAATATAGCATAAGGAAGACAAACAGTATCAACAGCACAGAACAAGGCTCCGCAGACAAAGGTGTGGCAGAATCACACAATCGATTCTCAAGGTGTGTCCTCACGTTCTCTAGTGCCTTTGGGAAACATGAGTGCTCTCTGTAGGGTTCTAGAGCAGTAGAAGATCCTTACTGTAGGAAGCTTAATAACTTACCATTTGACACTAATACTCCTGGTTTCTTCTAACTGTGCTTTCATCTGTATGTTGAAAAATATAACCAATGTTAGAATCTATAATGTTTAATAATTAGTATTGTTCACCTATTAGTATAGGGGTTTCCTTATTCCTTCTCAATTTACAGGAAAATTATTATCCATGATTCCACTATTCTTTGTCAATAGTGATTTCCATTGTTGCCTTTTTTGATGTGTATTATAAAGCAGAATTATTATTTGACTCCTTCCACCATTAAATAATAACATTTTTAAGTTTTCATAATTACAATTCTAATGACTATATAACGGTCTATTGAATTGTTATTTATATTGGGCATTTTTTTGTTTTTAGTATTTTGCTATTATAAATATCCTTCTAAGAAGTGATTAATGTATACAGTTTACTTGTATTTCTTCACAAGTGAATTGTATGTTTATATACTTTGACTGTTTATCTCTTGAGGTTTTAACATTTTTGAAAATTTGAGTAAGTTCTTTATGTATTATATATACTACTGTTCTATCATGATCAATACAGATACTTCCAATTATGTTTCTCTTCTTTTAATTTTGTTAGTTTTTTATGTTAGAACCACTGTTTTACTTGATGTTGTTGAGCTATTTATTTTTTCCTTTGTGATTTTCTTTACTGCCCTAAGCTTTTCAAAGATACTATTCCTCTAAAGATTTCATTAATATTTGATTTTTTTCCTCATAGCTCTGCTAAGAATTAAAGCTAATATTTACTTTTTAATCCACTAGAGGCTTACTCTTGTAATGTGTTATAATAGCTTATCTAAATCACTTTTTGTTTTGTTTGTTTGCCAGTTACCCTGGCAATTATTAAAGCATAATTAGGCAATTATGAAATAGAATTAGGCAATTATTAAATAAATATTATCTTTCTTAATTATGATAGTTATATGATACATTAAATTTATTTCTATATGTCCCACACTTCTTTACTTTAATCATTTAATTATTATACTTTGTTTTAGAATTTCCTGGGAACTAGATCAGCATCATAACTTATGGCTTGTTAGTGCAGAATTTTAACATTTAACAAATAGTAAATTTTACTTGATAAAATTTGTTTGCCTATGATAATATATATCTCAATTTGCTCATCTTGTTTTATACATTCTAATATACCTTTATAGTTTTCTTTATATATGGCTCATAAGTCT
Source organism: Bison bison bison (assembly GCF_000754665.1). NCBI lineage: Eukaryota > Metazoa > Chordata > Mammalia > Artiodactyla > Bovidae > Bison > Bison bison. The sequence goes on along the minus strand of NW_011494738.1, from coordinate 2,099,452 downwards.
TTAAATCTTCTTTATAAATGTCATAGGCAATTCTGTTAAATTTATCCATCCCATCTCTTTTTCTTTTTTTGGAATGGAATTTATTTCCTTTGTATTATGTTATTGAACTGGCTGTTAAGTTATTGAACTTAAAGCATCTAATTATGGTAAATTCATTATAAACCTGATCACATTGATAAACTCATGGGATAATAAATTTAAACAGATTTCTTAGGACATCTATACATGTAGTGCTTTCTGCAAATAATGAGTTTTATCTCTCCCTTTAATGTATCATTCGAAAGTGAATAACAGTTTCCTAAATAGCAGTTTCCATTTGTGTATTAAATGGCTGAGCATTAGGCTGAGAGACAGACTTGAGTTCTTCTATCAGACTTGAATCCTACTGTCAATTCCTCAACTAAGAGAGCCATCTAGCAAGCACCTTCTGTGGGTCAGGCACCATACTAGGCACTTTACATAGTCCATCTTGCCTTAGGCTTAGAATAGATATACTATTAAATATCATAGGTTAGGGAGCTCAAGTTGAGCAGGTATAGAAGGCTGGCCTGTGCTAGGCCCCCAAGAGCATTGAGAAATGGAATATGGAAGTGTCTATGGTAGTCTGAGTGTGAAAGGCCATGGATTGTGGTTCTGGAGTCCTTGACCTGGCAGGTTTTTCACTCTTTGTGGAGCCCTGGCAACGGAACTTCAGCCAAGGGCCTGAAGTTGGACGCCCTTGGGAGGCCCTAGGGAGGCATGGAGAAGCTGCATCAGCTTGCTTTCATCCTTATCTTGTACGTACACTTCGCATTTCCTACTTCCAGGTCACACAGTAAACGTGAGTAAAAACAGTCCTGGAGGAAGTCTGTGTTCCTCTTCTCACCAGCCTTTCAACCCAGATCAGCCTTTTGAGGTCTGGCTCAGCTCACTAGGTTAAGTAATTTGTCCAGTATCATCAGTGAGTAATGGATACGTGACTTGCTCCATAGCCGGTGGTCTTGCCATTTTCCCAGTGATTCTATGCCCGGGGTGTGGCTTGGGCAGGTCATTTCACCTTTCTGCCATAATTCCTTCATCTGTACAATGCAAAAGTCAGATAATGATCTGGTTCTGACAGGCAAACTGTTGTTGAATACATCTTTTACTCTTCTTCAAGACTGTAAATTCCTCAAGGACAGACTATATTTTGCATGTTCTTGAATCACTGTTATTACTTTGCACATGACAAATGCTCAATGAATATTTGTTGATGCAGAATGAATGCATTGATCAGTCAACTGAAGACAAGAGTCTTATTGCTCTTCTCACAGGAGATCTTCAGTGCTAGAACATAGGTTCCTGTAGGGTCATTTCACCCTGCAATTGTGGAATTTTTTTATAAGGATAGCATTTGTCATGAACCTCTTTATAAGAAGATGCTTAGCAGGGGTCAGCTTATCTTCATCTGAAAAGAACAACTGAGGTTAGGAAAGCAGAAAGCCTAGAAAGGATTCAGGTTGGGAACTGTGGTAAGTAGACTGTCCTCTGACAAAGCTGTTTTGGCTGTTTTTATCTTTGTGCTGCTGTCTAGCAACAGTATGACAAAACTGTGACTATTCAAATGTAATCAAACTAGAGCCTGTCCAAAATCAATTTTGAATAAATGATGAACTATGTGGAACAAATCTTAATATCTCTGGGCATGCAATAGAAAATTACTAAATATTATGTTCCTGTAATTTAAACACAGTGTTTCAGATGTACTCTTAAAAGATACAATTATATTATAATAGCATGTTCTCTTTTTATGCCAAAAAAAAAAAATTCCAAAGGAAGCTACCCAGCCTTCGGGAGGCATAGAATCTGTGGATTTTGTAATTACTGATGTTAAACTTAACATCTCATTGAAGTCATTAGTTAATATTTCTAAATCTTTATGTCTGAAAACTTCTGAGCAGATGTCCCAACAACTTTCTTGCCACCTCTCCATTCCCAGCCAAAGAGGGGAGGGAGAGGAGACCTATACTGCCAATAGTTACAAAGGTTATTTGTGGAAGAAAAACAGGAGTTTGCAGTATGCACACGTGTGTGGCTTTGTCTCTTGAGCTTCACAAAGACCAGCATCATAGTGAACTATAGAATTACTGTTGTCTGAGACTAAAAGAGAAATCTAGGGAAATGAAATATCTTTGTCAAAAATTACTGAAATGTCAAATTTTTTAAACTAAGCTTTTATATATTAATAAAAGGAAGCATATGGAGGGAAAAGCTATAAGGAGTCAGTTTTTTATGAGCCTCAGTATTGCTGGAAAAGAAACCATTACAGAGACCAGACCAGTTTCTCTAACACGGATACAAAGGAGAATGATGTCATAGCAGCAGGTTTGTGCTGCCACAGTAAAGATCATTGATGGTGCTTTCCATATCCTTTAACTAAATCGAAATACCTGCATTTAGTTGTAACCTGAGAAACAGGCAATAAAGTCACAAATGACTTTACTTTCATTTTTTTTTTTTACATATTACACTTTGTAATAGTGTTTAGTTTTATTGTCCCAGAACAGGAAAAGGAAAACATCAAGTTAATTAAATTTTGGTAGTAACTTATTCATCATATGCATAATTTTTCATCATCAACAAGAAGAGGTACAGGGCTCAGTTATAGAAAATGCCATGGCAACCTGAACTGAGATGGTCCTGAATTCTCTAGACTTCTTTCAGGCTTCCTAATATTAAAGTTCTGTGCAAGGTAAGATATGAAAGAAGAAAAAAAAACCTCCTCATCTAAGCAACCTTGATCTGAATAAATATACCGATAAATTTTATCTCTGTGCTAGAACAGCGTGACTCCACCAGGCCTCCAGGATTTCCTGTTCCAAGTTCTAGAGTGGTTGTCTAGTTCCCCCTCCCACCCTTTCTCCATTGGAATCCTGCCAGATGATACTGTGCAAAAGTGATAAAGTCACTTCAAAAAATTTTAAGGAGGCTCATGACTGTGTATATATAACCGTGGGAAGGTTTATGAGTCACAAAACACTACAGATGGTAAAGAGTCTGCCTGCAACGCAGGAGATGCAGGAGACGGGTCAACTCCTGGGTCAGGAAGATGCCCTGGAGAAGGGAATGGCAATCAACTCCAGTATTCTTGCCTGGGAAATCCCATGCACAGAGGAACCTGGCAGAGCTACAGTCTATGGGGTTGCATAGAGTCAGACACAACTGAACGATGGACACACACACAGTTTATTTTGACCTTGAGTTAAAAGGATCCAGCTCTACTGGCTGACTTGAATGGGGCTGCTCTTCTTTATTTACTCGAGGTAAATTTCAGACCAGCCCTTGAATTATGTGAGCTCAGCTATATTCTCTAAAAGAGAGCCAGGCCAATGTGAACCTGGATCCGAGTTTACTTATTCAGTAACATCTGGCTACTTGGATTTCATCATCTGTCGTGTATCTCACCATGTCACTCCCAACCACAGGAAACTGAGGATCAGCTTTGTGGGACTGTGTGACAGAGGTAGCACTCTCATAAATATATTTTTAACAGATCTAAATTTTGTAAGTAAACTAATACCACTTGACTATTTTTAACTTCTGATTTTAGATCAGGAAAGAAAACCATTTTAAAAACATCTTCCCTAAAAATCTTGGAATAAGATAGGAAAAGGGACATCTTCTCCTGCTTTATTTTGGCAAGTGCTTCCTGAGGCTCTGACCAGGAGAGGCTGACGGCTCTCAGAGTGTGGAGCAGCCATGTAGGGATTTAACAATAACAATCCTCTTTCTAAGGATACCAAGCTCTGGAAAATGACTGAGCAGATTTATAGAATCTAGTGTATTAAGTGAATTCCATTTAGGAGAATTTGGCATGTCAGCCTGTGCTGTTTTATAATGAACACCCAAACCCTGCCTGGTTTGTCTAATAGAGTATTTATAAGGACAAAGTCAGTTCCAATTTAATGTAATTTCTTATTAATATTTAGTCAAAGTAAAATGCAACTTTAAGCATATTACTAGCTATATTCATTATAGCAGTTTACATAGCAGTTGCTATGGGTTCTGTATTTATATATATCATACATCTTTTTCTGGAAAAAAAATTGAAGCTGAAACTTAAATAGCTTACATGTTTGCTCTTTTTTATCCTTCATAGGAGAAATTTTTTTAAAGAAATTATAAATATCTAGGTATACTGTTTTTAGTATTTACTCCCTCTAATCTATCTTCTACAGACAGCTTGAGTCTTCATTCAGAAATACAATTTGGTTCGCATCTTTACAGAAAAAATTCTACGTCCTCAGCAAGCTGTACAAGACCGTCCACCATCTAGCCACAGCCTCGCTAATCCATTTTAATCTATAAGAATCTCCCACTTGTGTTGTATGAAAGGAGAGAAGGTTAGCACACTCTCCTAGACAAGAATGGAAGAGGCCCTTGGGCCTCACAGCATCCATATGGTTAAGGCATTGCCACCTACTTCGTGGCATCTAACAACCACTGTTTAAAGAAAAAACAGTCTCCTACTCAAAATGTCTGGTGTCTCCATGTTGTTAGTTTGGGTACTTTAGCTACTATTTTCCTTTGTTAATAACACATCGTAAATATGTTAGTCTAACAGTTTTTCAACATTATAAAACTTATTTACACACAGGGAGAAATCACTCCGTATTACCATGTTGGAGTTAACATGGGTACTTCCGTGGTGGCTCAAATGGTAAAGAATCTGCCTGCAATGTAGGAGACCCAGGTTCAACCCCTGGGTGGGCAAGATGTCCAGAGAAGGGAATGGTTACCTAATCCACTATGCTTGCCTGGAGAATTCCATGGACAGAGGAGCCGGGTAGGGCTGCATTCCATGGGATCGCAAAGAGGCAGACGTGACTGAGCGACTAACACACATCTTTACCTATAACACACCTTTAGAGAGACAACACCATTGGTAAAATATTGCATAGTAGTTAACTCTGGATGTCATTACTTCCCAAGAAGAGACATTGCCAATAAAATTTCAGCATTTGATCACAATTTATATTTTGATCTGTGTTCAGATTGTTCTTTCCCATAGGAAAGGGAAAAACAGTTTTTATTCTCTTAGGCATTTTTCAAACACATTTGTAATCTTTTTATTAATTTAAAATTGATACATATCCATTGGAGAATTTTGAAAATAATTTGAAAACAGGCAAAGAGAAAAGAAAAAAAAAAAACTGCCCATATTTCAGGAGATATCATTACCACTTTGTACATCTTTCAGATATTTTTCCATGTATATTTTCCTACAAAAGTGAGGTCATACTATACATCTTGTTTTGCAACTTGCTTTTATAAAACAATTCCATATTACAAACATCTTTATCAAAAAAATTCATCTTAATAATTGTAACAGCTAGTAGTCCTTCATATGGAAATACAGTCATGTACTTACATTCCTAATTATTGGACATTTAAATTGCTTGAACTATTTTCTTGTTACATACAATGAACATTCCTGAGGCAAAATCTTTACCTATATTGCCAAATTCAGACTTAAATTGAAGAAAGTAGGGAAAACCACTAGACCATTCAGGTATGACCTAAATCAAATCCCTTATGATTATACAGTGGAAGTGAGAAATAGATTTAAGGGCCTAGATCTGACAGATAGACTGCCTGATGAACTATGGAATGAGGTTCGTGACATTGTACAGGAGACAGGGATCAACACTATCCCCATGGAAAAGAAATGCAAAAAAGCAAAATGGCTGTCTGGGGAGGCCTTACAAATAGCTGTGAAAAGAAGAGAAGCGAAAAGCAAAGGAGAAAAGGAAAGATATAAACATCTGAATGCAGAGTTCCAAAGAATAGCAAGAAGAGATAAGAAAGCCTTCTTCAGCGATCAATGCAAAGAAATAAAGGAAAACAACAGAATGGGAAAGACTAGAGATCTCTTCAAGAAAATCAGATTTACCAAAGGAACATTTCATGCAAAGATGAGCTCGATAAAGGACAGAAATGGTATGGATCTAACAGAAGCAGAAGATATTAAGAAGAGATGGCAAGAATACACAGAAGAACTATACAAAAAAGATCTTCATGACCCAGATAATCACAATGGTGTGATCACTGACCTAGAGCCAGTGATCCAGGATCTTCACATCCTGGAATGTGAAGTCAAGTGGGCCTTAGAAAGCATCACTATGAACAAAGCTAGTGGAGGTGATAGAATTCTAGTTGAGCTATTCCAAATCCTGAAAGATGATGCTGTGAAAGTGCTGCACTCAATATGCCAGCAAATTTGGAAAACTCAGCAGTGGCCACAGGACTGGAAAAGGTCAGTATTCATTCCAATCCCAAAGAAAGGCAATGCCAAAGAATGCTCAAACTACCGCACAATTGCACTCATCTCACAAGTTAGTAAAGTAATGCTCAAAATTCTCCAAGCCAAGCTTCAGCAATATGTGAACCATGAACTTCCTGATGTTCAAGCTGGTTTTAGAAAAGGCAGAGGAACCAGAGATCAAATTGCCAACATCCACTGGATCATGGAAAAAGCAAGAGAGTTCCAGAAAAACATCTATTTCTTCTTTATTGACTATGCAAAGCCTTTGACTGTGTGGATCACAATAAACTGTGGAAAATTCTGAAAGAGATGGGAATACCAGACCACCTGATCTGCCTCTTGAGAAATTTGTATGCAGGTCAGGAAGCAACAGTTAGAACTGGACATGAAACAACAGACTGGTTCCAAATAGGAAAAGGAGTACGTCAAAGCTGTATACTGTCACCCTGTTTATTTAACTTATATGCAGAGTACATCATGAGAAACACTGGGCTGGAAGAAGCACAAGCTGGAATCAAGATTGCCGGGAGAAATATCAATAACCTCAGATATGCAGATGACACCACCCTTATGGCAGAAAGTGAAGAGGAACTAACCCGGCTCTTGATGAAAGTGAAAATGGAGAGTGAAAAAGTTGGCTTAAAGCTCAACATTCAGAAAACGAAGATCATGG
>NW_011494738.1:2084798-2092396 GCF_000754665.1 Bison bison bison | reverse complement strand
ACTTTCTGGGCTCCAAAATGACTGCAGATGGTGACTGCAGCCATGAAATTAAAAGACGCTTACTCCTTGGAAGGAAAGTTATGACCATCCTAGATAGCATATTCAAAAGCAGAGACATTACTTTGCCAACAAAGGTTCGTCTAGTCAAGGCTATGGTTTTTCCTGTGGTCATGTATGGATGTGAGAGTTGGACTGTGAAGAAGGCTGAGCGCCGAAGAATTGATGCTTTTGAACTGTGGTGTTGGAGAAGACTCTTGAGAGTCCCTTGGACTGCAAGGAGATCCAACCAGTCCATTCTGAAGGAGATCAGCCCTGGGATTTCTTTGGAAGGAATGATACTAAAGCTGAAACTCTAGTACTTCGGCCACCTCATGTGAAGAGTTGACTCATTGGAAAAGACTCTGATGCTGGGAGGGATTGGGGGCAAGAGGAGAAGGGGACGACAGAGGATGAGATGGCTGGATGGCATCACTGACTCAATGGACGTGAGTCTGAGTGAACTCTGGGAGTTGGTGATGGACAGGGAGGCTTGGTGTGCTGCGATTCATGGGGTCGCAAAGAGTCGGTCACGACTGAGCGACTGATCTGATCTGATCTGATATCCTCAATGATACTTTAGGATGAGAATCACTGAGTCACATTTTAAAAAGTAATTTTTATTACAGTGTAGTTGATTTACAGTGCTAGTTTTTGCTGTACAGCAAAGTGAATCAGTTATACATATGTCATTCTTTTTAAGATTCTTTTCCCATGTGGATTGTTATAGAGTACTGAGGAGAATAGGATGCCACCCATCCTTGTTAGTTATCAGTATTATATATAGTAGTGTGTATGTCAATACTACTCTCCCAGTTCATCCCTCCCCTTCCTTTTCTGCCTGGTAACTATAAGTTTGTTTTCTACATCTGTAACTCTATTTATGTTTTGTAAGTAAATTCTTTTGGACATTTTTAAAAATTTTAGATTCCACAAATAAATGGTATCACATATTTGTCTTTACCTAACTTCACTCAGTATGACAATCTCTAGGTCCATCCATGTTAATGCAAATGGCATTATTTTGCCCCTTATTTATTTATTTATTTCTGGCTGTGCTGGGTCTTCATTGCTGCATGGGCTTTTTCTCTAGTTGTGGCGACTGGGGACCACTCTCTAGTTGCAGTGGATGGGCGTCTCATTGTGATGGCTTCTCTTGTTGCAGAGCTCAGGCTCTAGGCAGGCGGTCTTTAGTAGCTGCAGTACCTGCGCCGCAGCTCCCAGGCTGTAGAGCACAGACTCAGTAGCTTGTGGCACATGGGCTTAGATTCTCCACAGCATGTGGGATCTTCCTAGACTGAGGATCAAACCTGTGTCTCCTGCACTAGCAGGCGGATTCTTTACCACTGAGCCACCAGGGAAGCCCCATTTCATCCCTTTTTATGGCTAAGTAATATTCCATTGTGTATATGTATGATATCTTCTTTATCCATTCCTCTGTCAATGGACATTTAGGTTGCATCCATATCTTGCCTATTGAAAATAGTGCTGCAATGAACAGTGGAGTGCATGTATCTTTTCAAATTATGGTCTTCTCTGGATATATGCCCAGGAGTGGGATTGCTGAGTCATATGGTAGTTCTGTATTTATTTTTTTAAGAAATTTCCATACTGTTCTCCATAATGGTTGTACCAATTTACGCTGTAAGGGGGTTCTCTTTTCTCCACACCCTCTCCAGCATTTATTGTTCGTAGATTTTTTAATGATGGCCATTCTGACCAGTGTGAGGCTGTCACATTTTATTTATCTAATTAGACAATACATGCTAGATGTAAAAAAATTCTAAAGGAACAATAGGATATTCAGTGAAAAATAAGTCTCCCTATTGCTTTTCCTCTAGATATTCTTCTCCCTTCTGTGGGGTAGTACTTTTAGTAATCTTCATTTATTTCACAGAAATATTTCATTCATTTATAAATTTTTACATCATCTAGTAAGTAGTAAAATGGTTAGTAAAATGGTTTCAATAGTGAAATTTGTTTTATAATTTTATATATGCTAGATAATCATAGGCACAAAACCTTCTACAATAAGGTGACATTGAGTGATTTAAGTTCTGTGGTGGTGGTTTAGTTGCTAAGTGTGACTAACTCTTGAAACCCCATGACTGTAGTCTGCCAGGCTTCTCTGTCCATGGAATTCTCCAGGCAAGAATACTGGAGTGGGTTGCCATTTCTTTCTCCAGGGGATTTTCTCAACCCAGGAATTGAACCTGGGTCTCCTGCATTGCAGGCAGATTCTTTACCACCTGAGTTAGAGCTCTATCAGTTCAGTTCAGTCACTCAGTTGTGTCCAAGTCTTTGCAACCCCATGAATCGCAGCACTCCAGGCCTGCTTGTCCATCACCAACTCCCGAAGTCTACCCAAACCCATGTCCATTGAGTCGGTGATGCCATCCAACCATCTCATCCTCTGTCATCCCCTTCTCCTCCTGCCCTCAATCTTTTCCAGCATCAGGGTCTTTTCAAATGAGTCAGTTCTTTGCATCAGGTGGCCAAAGTATTGGAGTTTCAGCTTCAACATCATCCTTCCAAAGAACAGCCAGGACTGATCTCCTTTAGGATGGACTGGTTGGATCTCCTTGCAGTCCAAGGGACTTGCAAGAGTCTTCTCCAACACCACAGTTCAAAAGCATCAATTCTTCAGCACTAAGTTTTCTTCATAGTCCAACTCTCACATTCATTACATGACTACTGGAAAAACCATAGCCTTGACTAGACGAACCTTTGTTGGCAAAGTAATGTCTCTGCTTTTTAATATGCTATCTAGGTTGGTCGTAACTTTACTTCCAAGGAGTAAGTGTCTTTTAATTTCATGGCTGCAGTCACCATCTGCAGTGATTTTGGAGCCCAGAAAAATAAAGTCTGACACTGTTTCCACTGTTTCCCCATCTATTTCCCATGTAGTGATGGGACCGGATGCCATGATCTTAGTTTTCTGAATGTTGAGCTTTAAGCCAACTTCTTCACTCTCCTCTTTCACTTTCCTCAAGAGGCTCTTTAGTTCTTCTTCAGTTTCCGCCATAAGGGTAGTGTCTGCATATCTGAGGTTATTGATATTTCTTCTGGCAATCTTGATTCCATCTTGTGCTTCTTCCAGCCCAGTGTTTCTCATGATGTACTCTGCATATAAGTTAAATAAGCAGGGTGACAATATACAGCCTTGACACACTCCTTTTCCTATTTGGAACCAGTCTGTTGTTCCATGTCCAGTTCCAACTGTTGATTCCTGACCTGCATACAGGTTTCTCAAGAGGCAGGTCAGGTGGTCTGGTATTCCCATCTCCTTCAGAATTTTCCACAGTTTATTGTGATCCACACAGTCAAAGGCTTATGACATAGTCAATAAAGCAGAAGTAGATGTTTTTCTGGAACTCTCTTGCTTTTTCCATGATCCAGCAGATATTGATAATTTGATCTCTGGTTCCTCTCCTCTACATTTTCTAAATCCAGCTTGAACATCTAGGAGTTCACGGTTCACCTATTGCTGAAGCCTGGCTTGGAGAATTTTGAGCTCTACATTATCACTTAATTTAGATTATACTTTTATATAACTTTTGTTGTTTAGTTGCTAAGTCATGTCCAACTCTTTGGGACCCTATGGACTGTAGCTCAACAGGCTTCTCTGTTCATGGGATTTCCCAGGCAAGAATACTGGAATTGGTTGCCATTTCCTTCTCCAAGGGATCTTCCCAACCCAGAGATAGAACCTGTGTATCCTGCATTGGCAGTTGCATTCTTTACTGCTGAGCCACCAAGGAAGCCTACTTATATATAATATCAGTTATCAACTACTGTTAATAGTTTTATCTTCATTGGACACTCTTAAGACTTTAAAAAAAATTTTTTTATCAGAGAATTGCTTTGCAGAATTTTGTTGTGTTTTCTGTCAAACCTCAACATGAATCATCCATAGGTATATATATATATATCCCCTTCCTTTTGAACCTACCTCCCATCTCCCGCCCCATCCCACCCCTCTAGATTGATAAGAGCCCCTATTTGAGTTTCCTGAGCCATACAGCAAATTCCTATTGGCTATCTATTTTACATATGGTAATGTGAGTTTCCATGTTTCTCTTTCCATACATCTCACCCTCTTCTCCCCTCACCCCATGTCTGTAAGTCTATTCTCTGTGTCTCTTTCTCCATTGCTGCCCTATAAATAAATTCTTCAGTACCATTTTTCTAGATTCCATATATATGCATTTGAATACGATTATTTATCTTTCTCTTTCTGACTTACTCTGTATAACAGGTTCCAGGGTTCATCCACCTCATCAGAACTGAGTCAAACACGTTCCTTTTTATGGCTGGGGAATATTCCATTGTGTAAATGCACCACAACTTCTTTATCCATTCATCTGTTGATGGACATCTAGGTTGCTTCCATGTTCTAGCTATTGTAAATAGTGCTGCAATGAACAATGGGATACATACATTTTTTTCGATTTTGGTTTCCTCAGGGTATATGCCTAGGAGTGGGATTGCTGGGTCATATGGTGGTTTTATTCCTAGTTTTTTAAGGAATCTCTATATTGTCTTCCATAGTGGCTGTATCAATTTACATTCCCACCAACAGTGCAAGAGCGTTCCCTTTTCTCCACACCCTCTCCAGCATTTACTGTTAATAGACTTTTCGATGATGGCCGTTCTGACTGGTATAGTTTTGATTTGCATTTCTCTAATAATGAGCGATGTTGAGCATCTTTTCATGTGTTTGTTATCCATTTGTATGTCCTCTTTGGAGAAATGTCTAAGTCTTTTTCCCCACTATTTGATTGGGTTGTTTGTTTTTCTGGCATTGAGTTATAGTAGCTGCTTATATATTTTGGAAATTAATCCTTTGTCAGTTGTTTCATTTGCTATTATTTTCTCACATTCTGAGGGTTGTCTTTTCACCTTGCTTATAGTTTCCTTTGCTGTGCAAAAGCTTTTAAATTTAATCAGGTCCCACTTGTTTATTTTTGCTTTTATTTCCATTACTCTAGGAGGTGGGTCATAGAGGATATTGCTTTGATTTATGCCATCGAGTGTTCTGCCTGTGTTTTCCTCTTAAGAGTCTTATAGTTTCTGGTCTTACATTAGGTCTTCAATCCATTTTGAATTTATCTTTGTGTATGGTATTAAAAAGTGTTCTAATTTCATTCTTTTACACATATCTGTCCAGTTTTCCCAGTTCCATTTATTGAAGAGGCTGTCTTTGCCCCATTGTATATTCTTGCCTCCTTTGTCAAAAATAAGGTACCCATAGGTGCATGGGTTTATTTCTGGGCTTTCTATCCTTGTTCCATTGGTCTGTATTTCTGTTTTGGTGCCAGTACCATACTGTCTTGATGACTGTAGCTTTGTAGTATAATCTGAAGTCAGAAAGGTTGATTCCTCCAGCTCCATTCTTCTTTCTCAGGACTGCTTTGGCTGTGTGGGGTCTTTTGTGTTTCCATATAAAATGTGAAATTTTTTGTTCTAGTTCTGTGAAAAATGCCATTGGTAATTTGAAAGGGATTGCACTGAATCTCCAGATTGCATTTGGTGGTATAGTCATTTTTACAATATTGATTCTTCCTACCCAGGAACATGGAATATCTCTCCATCTGTTTATGTTGTTTTTGATTTCTTTCATTAATGTCTTATAATTTTCTCTGTACAGTTCTTTTGTCTCCTTAGGTAAGTTTATTCCTAGATATTTAACTCTTTTTATTGCAATGGTGAATGGGATTGATTCCTTAATTTCTCTTTCTGATTTTTCATTGTGAGTATATAGAAATGCAAGTGATTTCTGTGTATTGCATTTGTATCCTGCAACTTTGCTAAATTCACTGATTGGCTCCAGTAATTTTCTGATACTATCTTTAGGGTTTTCTATGTACAGTATCATGTCATCTGCAAACAGTGAGAGCTTTATTTTTTCTTCTCCAGTCAGGATTCTTTTTATTTCATTTTCTTCTCTGATTGCTGTAGCTAGGACTTCCAGAACTATGTTGAATAATAATGGTGAAAGTGGACACCCTTGTCTTGTTCCTGATATTAGGGGTAATGCTTCAGTTTTTCACCATTGAGAATGTATGCCATAGACTTATCATATATAGCCTTTACTATGTTGAGGTAGGTTCCTTCTATGACCATTTTTTGAAGAGTTTTAATCATAATGGGTGCTGAATTTTGTCAAAAGCTTTTTCTGCATCTATTGAGCTGATCATTTGGTTTCTATCTTTCAATTTGTTAATATAGTGTATCACATTGATTAATTTGCATATATATAAGAATCCTTGCATTCCTGAAATAAACCCAACTTGATCATGGTGTATGAGCTTTTTGATGTGTTGTTGAATTCTGTTTGCTAAAATATTGTTGAGCATTTTTGCATCTATGTTCATCAGTGATATTAGCTTGTAGTTTTCTTTTTTGTGTTGTCTTTGTCTGGTTTTGGTATCAGGGTGATGGTGGCCTTGTAGAATGAGTTTGATAGTGTTCCTTCCTCTGCAATTTTTGAAGGAGTTTTAGGATAGGCTTTAGCTCTTCTCTAAATGTTTGATAGAATTCTCCTGTGAAGCCATCTGGTCCTGGATTTTTGTTTTTTGGGGGAAATTTTTGATCATGTCTTCAATTGTGCTTGTAATTGTGTTACTCATTATTTCTATTTCTTCCTGGAGAAATTCTTCCAGTCTTGGAGGATTGAACTTTTCTAAGAATCTGTCCATTTCTTCCAGGTTATCCATTTTATTGCCATATAATTGTTCATAATAGTCTCTTATAATCCTTTGTATTTATGCATTGTCTGTTGTAACCTCTCCTTTTTCATTTCTAATTTTGTTGATTTGATTCTTCTCTCTTTTTTTCTTGATGAGTCTGGCTAAAGGCTTCTCAATTTTGTTTATCTTCTCAAAGATAAACCAGCTTTTAGTTTCATTAATCTTTACTATTATTTCTTTGATTTCTTTTTCATTTATTTCTGCTCAGATATTTATGATTTCTTTCCTTGTACTAATTTTGGGGATTTTTGTTCTTCTCTTTCTAGTTGTTTTAGGTGTAAAGTTATTTTGTCTATTCGATGTTTTTCTTGTTTCTTCAAGTAGGATTGTATTGCTATAAAGTTCCCTGTTAGAACTGCTTTTGCTGCATCCCATAGGTTTTGAGTTGTGTTTTCATTGTCATTTGTTTCTAGAAATTTTTTTATTTCCCTTTTGATTTCTTCAGTAACCTGTTGATTATTTAGAAATGTGTTGTTTAATCTCCATGTGTTTATGTTTCTTCAGTTTTTTTCTTGTAATTGATATCTAGTCTCATAGCGTTGTGGTCGGAGAAGATGTGTGATACAATTTCAATTTTCTTAAATTTACTGAGGTTGGATTTGTGACCCAAGATGTGGTCTATCCTGGAGAATGTTACATGTGCACTTGAGAAGAAGGTGTATTTTTCTGCATTTGGATGTAATGTCCTGAAGATATCAATGAGATCCATCTCATCTAATGTATCATTTAAGACTTGTGTTTCCTTATTAATTTTCTGTTTTGATGATCTGTCCATTGGTGTGAGTGGGGTGTTAAAGTCTCCTACTATTA
>NW_011494738.1:2075399-2084579 GCF_000754665.1 Bison bison bison | reverse complement strand
TAGTCTCATAGCGTTGTGGTCGGAGAAGATGTGTGATACAATTTCAATTTTCTTAAATTTACTGAGGTTTGATTTGTGACCCAAGATGTGGTCTATCCTGGAGAATGTTACATGTGCACTTGAGAAGAAGGTGTATTTTTCTGCATTTGGATGTAATGTCCTGAAGATATCAATGAGATCCATCTCATCTAATGTATCATTTAAGACTTGTGTTTCCTTATTAATTTTCTGTTTTGATGATCTGTCCATTGGTGTGAGTGGGGTGTTAAAGTCTCCTACTATTATTGTGTTCCTGTCAATTTCTCCTTTTACTTCTGTTAGTGTTTGTCTTATGTATTGAGGTGCTCCTATGTTGGGTGCATAGATATTTATAATTGTTATGTCTTCCTCTTGGATTGATCCCTTGATCATTATGCAGTGTCCTTCCTTATCTCTTATAATCTTCTTTAAGGTTTATTTTGTCTGATATGAGGATTGCTACTCCAACTTTCTTTTGCTTTCCATTTGCACGGAATATATTTTCCATCCTCTTACCTTCAGTCTATATGTGTCTTTAGGTCTGAAGTGGTTTTCTTGTAGACAGCATATATATGGGTCTTATTTTTGTATCCATTCTGCCAGTATGTGTCTTTTGGTTGGAGCATTTAATCCATTTTACATTTAAAGTAATTATTGATATATATATGTTCCTATTGCCATTTTCTTAATTGTTTGGGGTTGATTTTGTAGATCTTTTTTCTCCTATTGTATTTCTTGACTATAATAGTCCCTTTAACATTTGTTGTAAAGCTGGTTTGATGGTACTGAATTCTCTTAACTTTTGCTTGTCTGAAAAGCTTTTTATGTCTCCATCAATTTTGAATGAGATCCTTGCTGGGTGCTATAATCTTGGTTGTAGATTTTTCCCTTTCAATACTTTAAATATATCCTGCCATTGCCTTCGGGCCTTCAGAGTTTCTGCTGAAAGATCAGCTGTTAAGCATACGGGATTTCCCTTGTATGGTACTTGTTGCTTCTCCCTTGCTGCTTTAAATATTCTTTCTTTGTGGTTTACTCTTTGTTAGTTTGATTAGTATGTGTCTTGGTGTGTTTCTCCTTGGGTTTATTCTGTATGGGACTCTATGCCTCTTGGGCTTGACTGACTATTTCCTTTTCCATGTTGGGAAAATTTTCAGCTATAATCTCTTCAAAAATTTTCTCATACCCTTTCTTTTTCTCTTCTTTTGGGACCCCTATTATTCAAATGTTGGTGCATTTGATATTGTACCAGAGGTCTCTGAGACTATCCTCGGTTCTTTTCATTCTTTTTACTTTATTCTGCTCTTCAGAAGTTGTTTCCACCATTTTATTTTCCAGCTCACTGATTTGTTCTTCTACTTCAGATATTCTGCTGTTGATTCCTTCTAGAGTATTTTTAATTTCAGTAATTGTGTTGTTTGTCTCTGTATGCTTATTCTTTAATTCTTCTAGGACTTTGTTAACTGATTCTTGCATTTTCTCCTTTTTGTTTTCAAAGTTTTTGATCATCTTTATTACTATCATTAGTCTGAATTCTTTTTCAGGTAGTTTGTCTATTTCCTCTTCATTTATTTGGACTTCTGTGTTTCTAGTTTGTTCCTTCATTTGCATAGTACTTCTCTGCCTTTTCATTATTTTTTTTAACTTATTGTGTTTGGGGTCTCCCTTTCCCAGGCTTCAAGGTTGAATTCTTTCTTCCTTTTGGTTTCTGCCTTCCTCAGGTTGGTCCAGTGGTTTGTGTAAGCTTCCTATAGGGTGAGATTTGTGCTGAGTTTTTGTTTGTTTGTTTTTCCTCTGATTGGCAAGGCTGAGTGAGGTGGTAATCCTGTCTGCTGATGACTGGGTTTGTATTTTGTTTTGTTTGTTGTTTAGATGAGGCATCCTGCACAGGGTGCCACTGGTGGTTGGGTGATGCCAGGTCTTGTATGCAAGTAGTTTCCTTTGTGTGAGTTCTCACTATTTGATACCCCCTCAAGTTAGTTCTCTGGTCGTCTAGGGTCTTGGGGTCAGTGCTCCCACTCCAAAGGCTCAGTGCTTGATCTCTGGTCAGGAACGAGGATTCCACAAGTGGTTTGTTATGGCATTAAGTGAGATTAAAACAAATATCCAAAAACAAGAAACAAATGGCAGTTACAGAATCAGGCAAATAATATTTAAGATAATGGAATATACACATATACATATATACCCATGAGCAAAGGGAAAACAGTCCAACAAAATAAAGTACAAAGTAGATTGACCCAGCAAACAAAGTAAATCAAAGATTATATTTACCAGTTAAGAACAAAACTAACTAAAGCATAATCTGGAAAACAAAACTAAAGCAAGGTGCCAAGTGGGGAATAAAGCAATGAAAAAAAAACTAACAAATATGTTAAGAGGAAAGAAAAGAAAGAATAGATATGCAAATTTAAATAGAGGTAGATGAAGATTTATATATATTAAAGATTAACTGCAAGGGGAAAAGAACAATAGGAAAGGCAAACAAAGGAATAAATAGATAAATAGAATAAATGTAGAAAAAATATAATAGGTTTTTTAACAAATTAAAATTATAAAAAAAGACAAAAAAATGGAAGAAAGAAAAAAGGAAAACGACAGAACTGCAAAAGCCCAACACAGAGGCAGAGGTTTGTAACAACAATAAAAAGTGTGACCGAATATACACATATTCATATACACCCATAAGCAAAATCAAAACAGTCCAGCAAAAATAGAGTACAATAGATTGACCTGGCAAACAAAGGAAACCAAAAATTATATCTATCAGAACAAAACTAACTAAAACACAAACTGGAAAACAAAACTGGAGCACGGTGCAAAGTGGGGAATAAAACAATGAAGGCAAAACTAACAAATACGTTGAGAGGAAAAGAAAGAAAGAATAGATATGCAAATTTAAATAGAGGTAGAGGAAGATTTATATACATTAAAGATTAACTGCAAAGGGAAACATATAGTAGGAAAAGCAAACAAAGGAATAAATGTAGAAAAAATAATAATAGGTTTAAAAAATTAAAATTAAAAAAAGAGAAATAAAAAGCAAAACTCCACAGAATTGCAAAGGCCCAAGGTAGAGGCAGAGGTTTATAATAGCAGTAAAAAATATGACAGAAAAAAAAAAGAAAGCTCAAAAGCTTAATTAGATTTCATAGAGCCAATAAAACTGACAACTACAACAGGGCAGGGGGCGGGGGTGGGGGAGGGAAAAAAAATCCAAAAGAATCTACAGAGCAAGTCAAGACATAAGAATAATAAATGTTTTTCTTGAGTCACTGCTATCAGAGTCCTTTCCCTTGCTGGGAGTCACAGTCCACTTCACCTCCCTAGGATGCCCTCCAACACTGTGCTGATCTCTGGACCTGCTATGGGGGCAGCTCAGATTCTAATCTGGTCCTACTCCTGTGTGTTCTTGCCTCCAATGTCCACAGCTATCAAAACTAGTGTGTTTTCTTCCGTGGGAGCTCTCAATGACCTTTTATATATTCCATAGACACAGAGTCTGCCTAGTTGATCATGCGGAAGATTTTGGATCTTCTTGCTTAGTCACACTGCCCCTGGGTTTCAACTGTGGTTTTATTTCCACCTCTGCATATGGGTCATCCACTGGGGTTTGCTTCAGAGGCTGCCCTGGAGGACTTGGGTTTGCCCCTGTGAGGGCCAGGTGTGGAGGTGGTGCAGCTGCTTGGGTCACAGGGGTTTTGGCAGCACCAGGTACTCAGGGAGTTGGCGACTAGGGCACCAGGAAATACAGTGCTCTAGAAGGAAACAGCCGGAGAAGGTGATGGCACCCCACTCCAGTACTCTTGCGGGGAAATTCCCATTGACAGAGGATCCTGGTAGGCTGCAGTCCATGGGGTTGTGAAGAGTTGGACACGACTGAGCGACTTCACTTTCACTTTTCACTTTCATGCATTGGAGAAGGAAATGGCAACCCACTCCAGTGTTCTTGCCTGGAGAATCCCAGGGACAGGGGAGCCTGGTGGACTGCCATCTATGGGGTCACACAGAGAGAGTCAGAGACGACTAAAGCGACTTAGCAGCAGCAGCAGAAGGAAACAGCAACTAGTGTTGGCCAATACGCTCCAGTATTCTTGCCTGGAGAACCCCCCTCCCTGACAAAGTTCCCTCGAAGGCCACAGTCTACAGGGTCACAAAGAGTCTGACACTACTGAAGCGACCCTGCATACATAGATGTAAGACTTTTTGCCTGTGGCAGCTCTGCCCCAGTGAGAGCTGATCGTGAAGGTGGTGCAGCTGCTTGGCTTACAGGGACCCTGGCTGCACCAGGTGTGCAGGGACAGGGACTGCTTCCACCACAGGAGTTTTGGCCCTATCAGAGTCTTTTTCTAGCCTCTTGTAGCTGGCGATCAGAAGGCCTCTTTGGCCAGTCTTTCTCCGTAGCTTCACCCATTCAGGCAGTTAGAGGGCTCCCTTGCCGGGGATTCCCTGGTGGCTCAGACGGTAAAGCGTCTGGCTTCAATGTGGGAGACCCGGGTTCGATCCCCGGGTCGGGAAGATCCCCTGGAAAAGGAAATGGCAACCCACTCCAGTACTCTTGCCTAGAAAATTCCATGGATGGAGGAGCCTGGTGGGCTACAGTCCATGGGGTCGCAAAGAGTCGGACACGACTGAGCAACTTTGCCTTGCCTTGCCTGGGGTCCTTCTCTGTTGTTCAGTGTGTCAGGCACATAGAGGGGCCCCCCTGGCTGGAGTCCTACTCTGTAGATCTATGCGTCAGGCACTTAAAGGGGCACCCTGGGTGGGGTCCTCCTCTGTAGTTCAGTGCATCAGGCGTTTGATGGGCCAGCCTCTCTATTGTTCAGCTGCTGATGCTGGTGTGTGGGGAGAGAGAGGCTATGGTGATGGCTCCACCCCCTACACCTGACTGAGCAGTATCACCTTGCTTCCATGGCTACCCGGCTTTCTCCACAGGCATTTCCTACCACAATCACCTCCCTCACCTTCGCTCGATCCATTTCTCTGGAGTCAACAGCAGCCCTCGCCCTGGAATTGCTCCACACTCCCCAAACTCCAGCTCCCAGCCCACTGTGCCTTCCAGGGACCCTCGTCCCTGTCCAGGGTATGTATGGCTGCAGCAAGGACCCTCTGATTGTCATTCCATTTAGGCTGCACAGATCAGCTGTTTCACTCTCAGCCTTAAATGTTTCTCCTCTGACTCAGACAATTGCCCCAGTGTGGGGATCAGACCCCTGGTTCAGTTCCCCGACCCACCAAGGGCAGGTCCAGTCCTACAAACACTCCTGTTTTTCCCCCTAGTTCCTTTGTCCTACTGAGTTTTGTGTGGTTCTGTATATTCTTTTCCTCTGGTCAGGTACTCCTGTCCGCTCTCAGCTGGTGTTCTGCATATACTTCTGTGTCTGAAGGTATATTCCTGATGTATCCATGGAGAGAGATGTACTCCACATCCACCTACTCCTCCGCCATCTTGTTCTCCCAAGACTTTTTAATAGAAGGCTTCAAACCTACCCAAAAGTAGAATAATGAAGCCCCAAGTACCCACCTAGTATGTAGGCTTTTAATAAACAATGCCATTTTTCTCTATGAAAGTTTACTGATATATGTTCCCATCTAGATGAGATTTATATTCATTTTTGTACAGATGAATTTTATAGCTGCTGCATCCAGTGTTATATGTCTCAATATATCTTTTAAAATAAGAGTAACTTGGTGGTTGGAGGAGGAAATGGCAACCCACTCCAGTATCCTTGCCTGGAGAATCCCAGGGACAGAGGAGCCTGGTGGGCTGCTGTCTATGGGGTTACAGAGAGTCGGACACGACTGAAGCAACTTAGCAGCAGCAGCAGCAACTTGGTGGTAGGGACGGAAAGTGATGGGAAAAATAAGGCATAGTAACTTTTGTTGCATAGGACAATAGTTTTAATCTAGCACAGGAATGCCGGTCAACTCAGTGTAGCTTCCTGGTTCAGTATGCTTGGAGGGATACCGAGAGCACATCCAGGATCTGTGTGGAAAAGTGCTAGGACTGACGAACAATGTCAACTACAGGGAAAGTGGGGAGAATTGTTGGCATTTGTGTTATGTGGTTTTTTGATTCTGCTTTTGCTTATAAGCACAGCAGCATGCTTTTGTAGGATTCTTTTGCTTAGTAGCCATAAAAACCCATTTGGTTTATTAAAAGGTGATGAGACATTTCTGTTTACCTATAGATTTCCCAATGTGTTCCCAACTCTTTGTGACCCCATGGACTGCAGCCTCCTAGGCTTCTCCGTTCATGGGGATTCCCTAACGCTTGCTATTAAATTGACAAATTTCCTTAAAAATACGATGCTCTTTTGAAAACAATTCCATGATGTTGGGATATATGTAAAAAGGATGTGCTGCACCATCATTAGGGGAGCAAGTGCAGGAGCTGTGTTAGAAGTAGGAAAGGATGGCACATGTCCAGGCATGCACCATTACCTAGCTCCAAGCAGGAGCATGGATGTGTTGAAGTCTGTGGTGTGGTTTGTGGTCATGGAACAGAGATGAAGCTAACTGACCCACACTGACTCAAACTCCAAACCTTAAATTTTAAATCCCATGTTCATCTTTACTGAGCTAACCAGTCAACAACTAACCAACAACAAAAATAAATTAAAAAAACAACATAAAGTATGTCAGGTATTTGAGAACTGCCTTTTCATGAACCAATGGATTTAAGTCTGGAAGGCATCCTAGAGATCATTTAGACCAGGCATTGGCAAACTACATCCCATGGGCCAAATACAGCCCACTGCCCGTTTTTGTAATTAAGAGTTGTACTGTAATTACAGCCAGGTCCATCTGTTTACATATTGTCTGTGCCTGGTTTTGCACTACAAGAGCAGAGCTGAATAGTTATGACAGACTATACTGACCACAAATCCTGAAGCATTTACTATCTGGCCCTTTATAGAGAAAGTTTGCCAACCTCTGATTTAAACCAACCTTTTCATTTTAGAGATGTGGCGATTGGGAATGAAATAGGTTGAGTAACTTGAGAGAACAGCTGGCAGAATTCCTCAAATTCCCAATGTCAGGATCCAGAGCTGTCATGATTTTGGTAAGAGGGAGCAGTTTTACATCTTCTGGAAGCCCCATTTATCTTCTTAGGGTATCACTCCCTCCTCCACTGCCTTTCAGGTTTACGATAATGAAGACAATGAAAACTCTCCTTAAACAACACCTCACACATTCCTCCATCATTGCATTTATCATCCTGAATTGTAATCGTTTGCTTCTCCCACTAGACTGTGAGTCCACTGGGGGCAGGGATCATGCTGCATTTGTCTCTGTAGCCGGATCACACAACGGATATCTAATAACCATGTGCTCAGGGCTTTTCATTTTGTCACTTCATCTTCTTCCATGGCTGTTTTAAGATAAACTTCAACTATTGTGAAGATAAAAGCAAACATTATGATCTGTAATTTTCTCTTCCTGACAAAGGACCCCCACCCCCGCACCCAATCACTGAGACCCATCAACTGGAGGTGTTCGGAGTGAAATACTATTGATAGAAGGCAAAAATCTCAAATATTTTTCAAATAAAGGCCCTAAACCTCAGAGCTGACCTTGACCTATATTCCTGACAAATGGAAAAGGGCCTGAGGTAGACCAAAAGCAATAAGGATGGAAGAGATGAAAGACTGTTAGACTCAATGGGACATTATGGTCGACTGTGCATGGATGTTGAGCATCTAGAACTCTAGATTCTGTCCAAGTTCAGAATGAGGAGGACGAGCACACTGGATGAGAGAGGTATGGGTGGGAAGGGGATACAGGGCATAAGTGGAGGTGGGTGTGGTGCAATCAAGTGTGGAGACTGAATAGACAGTGGATTATATGAATCTGGAGCTTTTGTGCTAAATCTAGGATGAACTCATTCAAAGAGTAGATGGAGATTAGGAGAGGAGAGGACTAAGAGCAGAAAACTAGAGATCACCAAGTAAGGACTGAACAAAGTAAGAGAACGCCCACTGAGAAGGATCCCCTGGAGAGGTAGAAGGAAGACAAAAGATGATGTTCTAGAAGCCAAGATGGAGAGGATAAATGCCAACTGAAAATATTTTGAGGGAAAAAAAATATGCTTTGGATTTGGAGGTCTCTGATAACCCTTTGTCTATCCAACCAATCCATTCACACACAGCCAACTGGAAATATTTTGGAAGTAAAGGAAAACTCTTCTTCTGTCAATCACTACAAGTATAAAGCTGGTAGGAAAGATGATTTGCTTTTATACAAATTTGCTCCACAAATACCTTTTCTAGAGTCTGTTTATCAATTAGGATTTATACCAGTTAGCTCAGGCTTTTAATGAGTTCCAATAAAAACTTGCTTGTGCTATTCAGATGATACTCCTCTTGAAATGTATGATTCGTTATCATCTGATACTTTATGCTGGTTTGAGTCCTTTAGGCCTAAAATAAAAGCTTCTCAATGCATAAAATCATGTCCAAATGGGAGCTGTCTCGAGCTAGAATATCTAAAATATTTTTTAAATGTTAAAAAACAATGCTTAGTGTGTGTGTTTGTGTGTAGTAGTCGCTCAATCGTGTCTAACTCTTTGCAATCCCATGGACTCGAGCCCGCCAGGCTCCTCTGTCCCTGGAATTCTCCAGGCAAGATTACTGGAGTGGGTTGCCATTTCCTTCTCCACTTAGTGTATGGTAATAGTCAATAAGTATTTGTTGAATGAATGTGTAAATAAATAGATGGTGTATTTTCCTATAATTCTTCACCTACATATTGTGGTAATTTTAAAACAAGTCCACAAATTCTTTGACATTCCTCTCACTAAAAGTGGGATCTCATTCCCCTCTACCCTGAAGAGAGACTGGCTTTAGTGACTGGATTCTAATAGAATGCAGTGCAGCTTCCCCTAGAGCCCTCCAAGTCTGGGTTCAGTTCAGTTCAGTCACTCAGTCGTGTCCAACTCTTTGCGACCCCATGAATCACAGCACACCAGGCCTCCCTGTCCATCACCAACTCCCGGAGTTCACCCAGACTCATGTCCATTTAGTCGGTGATGCCATCCAGCCATCTCATCCTCTGTCGTCCCCTTCTCCTCCTGCCCCCAATCCCTCCCAGCATCAGAGTCTTTTTCAATGAGTCAACTCTTCATATGAGGTGGCCAAAGTACTGGAGTTTCAGCTTTAG
>NW_011494738.1:2054388-2075299 GCF_000754665.1 Bison bison bison | reverse complement strand
GGTGGCCAAAGTACTGGAGTTTCAGCTTTAGCATCATTCCTTCCAAAGAACACCCAGGACTGATCTCTAGAATGGACTGGTTGGATCTCCTTGCAGTCCAAGGGACTCTCAAGAGTCTTCTCCAACACCACAGTTCAAAAGCATCAGTTCTTCAGCACTCAGCTTTCTTCACAGTCCAACTCTCACATCCATACATGACCACAGGAAAAACCATAGCCTTAACTAGACAAACCTTTGTTGGCAAAGTCATGTCTCTGCTTTTGAATATACTATCTAGGTTGGTCATAACTTTCCTTCCCAGGAGTAAGTCTGGGTTAGAATAAACAATTCTCTTGCGCCTGGCTGGCTCGTTCTCTTGGACGCTGTGCCTTTGGACCCCTGAAGCTGACAGATGTTTAAGGAGTGTAGCTACCCTGAAGCACCATTCTGGGAAGGGCACACAGGCATGGAGAGAGATGCCTGAGGAGCCTCAGCTGTGCCAAACCCCAGGTGACTGAGTTCTCTCAGGATGCCACGCCACACCTGTGAGTGAGTAAGCCATCCAGTTATCCCAGTCCTCAGGCTTTGAGCCACCCTCTACAACAGGCATGGCAGAAATGAGTTCTCCCTGCTAAATTCCACCCACACTGTAGACTTGTAAGCAGGATATTCTTTTAAGTCTCTAGGCTTGAGGGTAGCAACTATACTAAAAAGTGCTGTGTATCTGACTCTTTGCAACCCTATTAACTATAGCCCACCAGGCTCCTTCTGTCTTTGGGATTCTGGCAAGAATACTGGAGTGGGTTGCCATTTCCTTCTCCAGGGGATCTTCCAGACGCAGGAATCGAATTCGGGTCTCCTGCATTGCAGGTGGACTCCTGCACTGCAGCAGAGTCTTTACTGCTGACTCATCGAGGAAGCCACTGTAGTAATGGGAACATTCCCTAATTAGAACATTGGCTATACACTGCTATGCGATTATTATTGGTTGATCACCATGGAGAATATTATGAGCCTTCAGCACATTCCTTTTCTGGCTAATTCTCTCTGTGGCGAGGACCTACAACTCCAGCAGCCACTGGCTAGAAAGGCCTTCACTTCCTTTACCCTTCTTAAATCTAGGAAATCTTTTGCCTTCCAAAATTGGAACAAATCACCTCTTTCTCCAAGCGAACTGCCTTAAGGTGGGGTTTGTAAACACGGGACAGTAAGTGGTAGGTTTTTCTTGTCTCCGCCCTAGAAACAAGGACTTACTAGGATATGCTTCCGTATAGTCCAAGTGAAGAGAGAGTGTCCTCAGGAACAAAGGAACTGTAAAGAAAACCACAGTCTCATTAACCTGTGTGAGGCAATGAGGTATTAAGAGAAAAGCAGTGGGTGGTACAGAGTTCTTTAAAAGGTGATCAATATTTCCATTTCAGTGTTTTCTAGGGAAGAAGGTTTTAACATATGTTTCCTAGGCCAAAATACACCTAAACTGGAGAAAGAACAATCTATTGTAATTCTATCTCATTAGTGTGCTTCCCCAAATGGAAAATTCTTGTATAGATAAGATGATATATTTGACAAATAGAGCACCCAATATAAATGAATACATGGTATTACATTTTTATAAATTGACCTATGAATTTGGTTACTATGCATTTGTTCCCCTGAACTTGATCATTTCAGAGAAAGCTTTTAAGATCAATTTCCTAGACCACTGAAGACCACTGGCGTCTCCACCAATGTAATGATGCCTCATAGGAGTCTACAGGAAGCTAGCTGCTGTCTTTGATGTAGGTTTAGCTGTAGCAGGAAATAGTGTGTGAAGAGAAGAGGCTCCCAAACCTGAGTCCTCACCTGGCTGACTGCCAGGATAAATAGTGCTTTCTAGACCCAGTGTCAAGGAATCTGGTTTCCTTCACAGCAGGACCCATCTTCTGGCTTCTAACTTCTGAGACCTCAGAAACTTTTAATGCTATTCAAATGCAAACATCCCACTCTGAGCTTGGATTTATATGCCTACTTTGAATAGCCTCATCTAAAAGTCACTTGGAAAACGAAATATGACAGCTGCTTACTATGTACGTCGCTTTCAGTTCAAAAGAAAGTGAAGTGCTAAGTCGCTCAGTTGTGTCTGACTCTTTGTGACCCCGTGGACTATAGCCCACCAGGATTCACTGTCCATGGGATTCTCCAGGCAAGCATACTGGAGTGGGTTGCCATTTTCTACTCCAGGGCATCTTCCTGACCCAGGGATTGAACCTGGGTCTCTCACATTTCAGGCAGATTTTTTACCATCTGAGCCACCAGGGAAGCCCTTCAGTTCAAAAGAGAGAAATGTAATTAATTAAACTGCATTCTAACACCAGACATTCTCTAATCTCCATCAGCCCTACTTTCCCTGGAGGTGGAGGACCACAGCACCAGAACCCCCCTCCGCCCTCCTCTGCCCCCCACAGTCCCAATTTCAAGGCCAGGGTCAGGAGGGCAGCTTCGGAGAAGGCTGCCCTGTAGATATATGTTTTTATGACCTCAGAACGATGTGTGTCTCACTGTAATGGAAAACATATCTAGCAAAGTCAGTTGTAAGGTAAAACTCTGTAAATAAATCTCCACACCCCCTTCCAAAGATTTCCTTCATAAAAATCAAGGGAACAGCATCAAGGAGAAAAAGAAAAAAACATAACACAACCCTCACAGCTCTGTGTGTTTATATTAATACTTCACTTTGTTCCCAATACAACTCGAAGTGATTTGTGAGGCTATGTAAAACTGTAACAAGAGAGTGCACATTTACAAGTGAGAAAGGATAAAAAACAAGGGTGGGGACATAAAACAGAGCCAGCAACAAAGCTTTTAAAAATGTCTGAAATAATGGGCTCTGCGCTGGGTGGGTCACAGTTTGGCTCTAAACTATCAGCCTATCAGCCAATGGCATCGCCCCAACAACTCAATTTGCTTGTGAGCATTTTGGGGGAGTGGAGAGGTCAGGGTGAGGGGTGGGGGGGTGGAATACAGGCGAGTCTGGCCAACTCCCTTCTAATTTGGCTCCATGTAGGAGTAGATTTGAACACATCCGGAATAGAAAACATCCTAGACTGTGTGTCCTTAAAGCACTCCTCGACTATTGTTCTGAGGCAAGATGCTTGTAAATATCGGAAGACACTGACTTCAGAGAAGAGGCAGGCTTGGCTTGCCAAGAACAGAACCTTAACATTGTGTGAAGCTGTTGTGTCTCTCTTCTTCTCCATAATCTGACAGCTCTAGAGACTGATCTGTTCTTGCCATCTTCATTTCTTCACTTCCCCCTCACTCCTAAATCCACTCTCATCAGGATTCTACACCACCACATGACTGAAGCTGATCCTGGAGAGGTCTGCAAGGTATCCTTCAGTTCATCTTTCACTTGGGTCTCAGGAGCATTTGGAAGTTGACATCTCTCTCCTTAAAAATATTCTGTATACTTAGCTTTTCCAATATTGCAGGAAGTGGAACCCTTTCAGGGTCCAAGAGTGGGCTCTTGTCTAACACTTGGAAATGAACTGCCCGAGAAGACACATGTGCTGACAAAGCAAAAGACTTTATTGGAAAGGGGCATCTGGGCAGAGAACAACAAGGTAAAGGAAGTCAGGCGTCCTGCTCAGCCACCTAGCTCAGGATTTATGGTAATGGAGTTAGTTCGCAGGTTGTCTCTGGCCAGTCATCTTGCTTGGCCCAGTATTGGTCTGACTCAGGGTCCTTCCTGGTGGCATCCACATATCTCAGCCAAGATGGGTTCTGGTGTGAAGGATTCTGGGAATTTGGTAGGATATATTATGGGCTGGCATCCTTCTCTACCACCATGTTCCTTATTGGGACCTCCTATCAGGAGACAGTTCATCATGCCTGGCCAAGGCAGGAGGTTTTGGTCAACAGTTCCCTAAACTACCACCACACTTCATGGTTATCTCCCTCTTCTTTGGTAACTCTTTCTACCTGTCCTCTATGTGCTTCTGACGGGCCACTTGGCCCGTCAAGGTTTTCCTTGGGATTCTGTTCTAGTGGTAAGAAGAACTCCGGGTCAGAGAGAGTTTACAAAACTGTTATCATACAGGACAAGGGAAACAAATATATATATTTCTAATCTTTTGTACCCCATAGTGTAGGGTACATGAAGTTCTTGTTAACTGAATATCAGCAGTGCCTGCATACTCACTCAGTTGTGTCCAGCTCTTTGTGATCCCATAAACTGTAGCCCACCAGACTCCTCTGTCCATGGGATTTCCCAGGAAAGAATACTGGAGTGGGTTGCCATGCCCTCCTCCAGAAGGATCCTCCCAACTCAGGGATCAAATTTGCATTTCTTAAGTCCCCTGCATTGACAGGTGGACTCTTTACCGTTGAGCCCCCTGGAAAGCCTCTAGGACTACACTAATACAGAAACCACTAGCCACATGTGGCTGTTGAGCACTTTAATGTGGCATTGAGATGAATTGTAAACGTAAAATAGATTTCAAAGACTTGACATAAAAGTATGTAAAAGAGCTTGTTCATTTATTACTTATATAGATTATATCTCTTTATTTTGGATATACTGGACTAAATAAAACATTGCTAAAATTAATTTCACCTATTTTACTTTTAACGTGGATCCTAGAACATGTTTAATTATACATGAGGCTCACATTACGAAGCTGTTGGACAGTGCCACCTTGTATAATTTTAACAAGTTCTGCATCTATTAGCAAGTTACATTCAGCATTCCTGATTGTATGCATGAATATATACATGTATGTGTATTGTAAATGTAAATTCTCCTTTGAATCAGAATCTTCCAGGTTCCCTCATTAATGTACTGAATAGAAATCTTTGACACATCATATTGTATTTGCATGAGAATCAGTTTTAAAAGCTTATACTTTAGCAGCCAATGCTATGGAGTTGCTCCAACAGGCCCATTTAGATCTGTTCTTCTAGCCCTTCAGTGGTTTTGTAAGGAGTTAATTCCCTATATTAAACTCCATGTAAACTAGCTAAGGTGGTTTTCATTACCTGACTGATATAATAGCTAAAAGTTATTAAGTGCTTCTGTTGTCGTTTGTTCTTTAGTTGCTGTCATGTCCGATTCTTTTGTGACCCCATGGGTTGTAGCCCCGCCAGGGTTCGCTATCCATGGAATTTTCCAAGTAAGAATACCTGAATGGGTTGCCATTTCCTCCTCCAGGGCATCTTCCCAACCTAGAGATCAAACCCACGTCTCCCACATTTCAGGTAGATTTTTTTACCAGTGAGTCACCAGGGAAGAGTATTCTCTAGATAGCCTTTCAAACGATTTACACAGATTCTCTTGTTTAACCTTCACAACGATTCTCTGAGGTAGGCTACATGCTCTCCTTTTCACAGATGAAGCACTGAGAGTTTAAGAAACCTACCCAGGATGACCAGCTGGGAAATGGTAGATGGATTCACATCCAAGCAGAATGATCCTAAAGTCCACTCCATCACCACTGTGCTCCAGCAATGATTTTCTTGCCACTAAATGAAACACATGAGCACACCTATCACTTTGTGGACCTGGAAACTGTGGTGTGGCAGAAAAACTGGAGGTTTCGATCATGCCTTCACTCTTGCCTTCTCTGCATCTAGGCCCTTGATTCAGCTGGCTGGTTCTCAGTGTCCTGGGCATAGCTCATATTGGGTAGTTCTTGCAGACTCTCCTCAAAATGAGGAGGTTGAGTGACATGCCATCTCCCACTGCAGCTGAGAAGCAGCTCCACCTAGAACAAGAGTTTTCACTAGTGGAGCTAGTGCAGTGTGTGCCCTGGAGGGTCACAGTTTGCCAAGCAGGCTGTCCATGGTCTTTAGCAAAGGCAGAGAACAGTAACATAACTGCTCTTAAGGGCCTGCCCGGTGTCAGACATTGCCTTAGGCAATTTATATACATTCTCTTTAATCCTTTCACTAGCAGATAAGTGGTATTATCCTGTTTTAAAGATGAAGAATCTGGTCTCAGCTTAATTATGGATATTCTAGGATTCCCCTGATAATCACTGAACTAACTAATACCTAACAGAAACTCTAGACATTATATCAAAATGCCTTCAAAATGCTTGTATTGATAATAAATATGTAGTATTTGTCCACATGTAACTGAATAATGAAACTTGCTAAATAAGGAGAATAGCAAAAATATTATATGCTGTCTTTCCATTATTAATGTTAGTTTGAAAGCTTCAAATGAGCAGACAACTCAATATTTTCCAGCATGTATCACGTTAGCTTTTAATTCATTAGCTGTCTTTTCCTACTGTCTGCTTTCTTGCTATGGTCTACATTTTATATTGGTGCTGCAGAGATATGCGAAAGGATTATGCTGCCCCACTTTAGTCCTAGGAAATAGAACTGCTATGAATTATTAATAGTATTGGCTTTCTACTGCTTTATTGATCATTCACCTCTTTGTTTCAGAGGATATTTGTTAGATGGGATTTTTCCCCCCCCCACCCCAGAAGCTTACTATGTTTTGCAGGAAGCGCTAACTGGCTTGAGTTGCAGAACAGATGGTCCTCTGTTGATTTCCACCTCTACCTGTGATGGGGTTCCCTCCACGCCATGCTTCTGTATCCTTGCTCAGTGACAGGTTAATAGGGAAGTTTTCAAACGGTACTCTTCAGAGCTCTTAGGATTTCCCAGCGGTGCCTGAGGTGCAGTTGGTGGGAAAAAAGGCCTGGGGTGAGGGGCGGGGTTCTGCACCACCCACCCCCACCCCAACTGTTCCCTTGTTCAAAGAAGCACTTCACTCCTGCTATAAGCATTAAGCTTTGGGGCAAGATTATGTTGGGAAGATTCTTTTTTTTTTTTTTTCAAAAGAAGCATAAATTTTTAAAATTAATACAGCACATAAATAGTAGGTGTCTACATACTTGGGATATAAAGAAAATGTCTAAGGATCATCACAGTATGTATGAGCATATACAACCAGCTGTGCGCTGAATCTGACTAATGTGGTGGCATGTTACGTGAGTGGGTTTGCAGGATGGACTTGGCCCTCCTGTGGTGTTCAAATAGTAACTGACTTCACTCAGAGTTTGAGTGAAGGTCAGTGCACTCTGAGTGAAGTTCAGTGACTATGTTTATTTATATAGTGAGTAAACTCACAGTCACAAGAAATACCGTAAAATTTAGGGACTGGCAAAAATACATGGACAGATTGCACGAGTAAACTTTGTTCACAGGCTTATATTCAGGTTATCAGGTCAGTTCCTAGGTGGCTCAGATGGTAAAGTGTCTGCCAGCAATGTGGGAGACCCGGGTTCGATCCCTGGGTTGGGAAGATCCCCTGGAGAAGGAAATGGCAACCCACTCCAGTGCTCTTGCCTGGAAAATTCTATGGACAGAGGAGCCTGGTAGGCTAGAGTCCATGGGGCTGCAAAGAGTCGGACACGACTGAGCGACTTCACTTTCATAGGCCTCTAACTTCCTTTAAGAGACTGAATATCGTCATTATTTGAGTTATTTCATAGGAGACGGCCACAGGCAAAATATTTATTCACTTTCTGTAATAAAAGCAACTATGTCTTTACCTTTCAAAGAGTTTTTAAAAAAATACACGAGGGTTTTGTTTTGTGTGAGATAAAAATCAAAGCGTTAACAGGTCATGCTCAGGGTTCCTTTCTGTGTGTGGAGTCCACAGACCCTAGGAATGCCCCTTCCTCTCATGCATGGAAGGCAGACCTGAGGAGGGCAGAAAGGTGACAGAGACTCAATTCATTCAGTAAATACATATTGAGGACCCACTCTCATTGGGCATCCTGCTAGAGGGTGGGAATCCTCCCTTCCTAGAATTTGCATTCTACTGCGGAGGAGGCAGGTAGTGAATACATAAACATATAAACATAGCAATTATAGAATGTGCTAATTCCCGTGATGCTCACAACAGCATGGGAGTGGGGCCCTTTTTAGCTACAGACCATCAAAGAAAGGTCTCTGGGAGGGCAGACACCTAAGTGCATTTTAGAAGGCCACAGCTGGTCTCTTTGCTGGCTGCCAAGGCCATAAATATGTGGCACTTACTGTACTTGATGGCTAAGTGTGTGCCATCTGCACCCACGAATTAGAGACAAGGCTGTGGAAACCTGGAGGGGACTGAGAGTTGGCGACTCTCTGAACAGGAACAGAAAAACACAGCATTCTTAATTTATTAAACGAATAGATTTTTCCTTGGTCATTTAATATTTATCAGCATTGTTTTATTAATTTCTTTTTAATGCAAAGATGGCCTGCAGAACACTTAAATGTAATATGTACAAGATCATCGTCCTTTGCTATTTCATAAAAAATTGTTTTCACAACTGTGTATGGTTCTCATCAACCATGTAAGAAAGTGTATCCATAATAAAATTCCTTCTATTATTTCCTCGATTTGGGGAAGAGAATTAAACTTCACAAAAATGAGTTTCATTTTCAAAATCTCTATATGAGGCACTTACTTGTATTAGAGTGAAGAGAGGACATGGTTTTCAAGTAATTATCAATAGAATTTTCCAGTTTACATCCTTTCTTTCATTTTGTTTTGTTTTTTTAAAGCCTGCCAGTGGATCATGTTGCTTAAACAAAAATATCTGAAAGATATATGCATACAAAGCCAACTCAGATTTACAGCAGAAATAATGGACTTCAATCTCTTTCAAGCAAGCATAACTCACCCAGACATCCAACCATCCATTCAGTATTTATGTAGTCTACAAAACTGATAGGTAAAATATGCTGGAATTAGAGCATGTATTAGTATATTATGATCTTGCTGGCCTCTTGGCTGGGTGCACTGTTCATAATTCAGTTTTTCTCTGTAGCAGTTCTCTAAATGGCATGTAAATAGCCAAAATATGGCTTAAAAAAAAAAAGTGAAAGTGTGAGTTGTTCAGTTGTGTCCAGCTCTTTACGACCCATGGGCTGTAGCCCACCAGGCTCCTCTGTCCATGGAATTCTCCAGGCAAGAATACTGGAGTGGGCTGCCATTCTCTTCTCCAGGGGATCTTCCCAACTGAGGGATTGAATCTGTGTCTCCTGCATTGCAGGCGGATTCTTTACCATCTGAGCCACCAAAATGTGGCTAGAGAGACTAAAATAAAGAGCAATTTGAAATTATCCTGTCAATGTGTTAAAAGTTGACAGAATGAATTTAAAAATACATGGGGTGGTTAACCTAGGCATTCCAAAGAAAAGGAAAAAACTATTATATCACCAAGGAAGTTCAGTAAGGTATCTGATTACAACATGAGAGATCACTAGTTTCTGTATGTACCAGTTTAAAAATATGATAATTAAAAAGCATCTTGTTCAAAACAGCAAAACAACAGTACATATCTAAGTATAAACTTACCAAGAAATATACAGGGTATGAATTGAAGCAAACAAAATTTTAATGAGGAACATAAACACTTGAACAAAAGTAGACAAAACAGTTATTTTTTTATACAGGACTCTTGAAGTTTAATACTTTTCAAAGTAATGCAAGAGCATCAGTCAAGAGAACATATTTTATAAAAACATAATTTGGTTTAATTTACTATAATTGGTTTCCAAGTGTGTTTTTAAAAGCAGTCTACAAAGATTTCTTTTTTGTCTTGCTTTATGAGAAATAAGGGCTTTCCTGATAGTTCAGTTGGCAAAGAATTTGCCTGCAATGCAGGAGACTCCAGTTTGATTCCTGGATTGGGAGGATCCCCTGGGGAAGGGAAAGTCTACCCACTCCAGTATTCTGGCCTAGAGAATTCAATGGGTCCACGGGGTCGCAAAGAGTCATTATAGATAACACTGTATCATGAAGATTTTGGGGGATTCCCTGGTGGCTCAGAGAGTAAAGAGTCTGCCTGCAATGTGGGAGACCTGAGTTGAGAAACATTGATCAGCAGATTGCATCT
The DNA here is from genome assembly GCF_000754665.1 of Bison bison bison. NCBI lineage: Eukaryota > Metazoa > Chordata > Mammalia > Artiodactyla > Bovidae > Bison > Bison bison. The sequence goes on along the minus strand of NW_011494738.1, from coordinate 2,065,433 downwards.
TTGAAAGGGGAGGTCAAGTCACTCAGTTCTTTGTGAGAAATAAATAAAAATTATTCAATTATTGAATTTGCTTGCTTTATTCATTTTTAATACTTCACCTTTATTCATAAATATTCATGAAAAGTAAAGTCAATACTGAATAATTTTAATACATATAACTTTTAAAAATTATTTTTCATTTTATATTAGACTATAGTTGATTAACAGTGTTAGTTTCAGGTATACAGCAAAGTGATTCAGTTATACATGTAAATGTATCTATTCCTTTTCAAATTCTTTCCCCATTTAGGTTATTACAGAATACTGAGCAGAGTTCCCTGTGCTATACAGTAAATCCTTGTTGGTTATCTATTTTAAATATAGCAGTGTTTATATGTCAGTCCCAAACTCCTTACTTTACCTCCCTCCAACAGTCCCCCTTTGGTAATCATAAATCATTCTGTAAGTCTGTGAGTCTGTTTCTGTTTTGTAAATAAGTTCATTTGTATCATTTTTTTTTAGATTCCACATGTAAGCAATATCATATGACATCTGTTTTTCACTTAGAATAACAATCTCTAGGTCCATCCATGTTGCTGGAAATAGTATTATAGTAGATCCCCTGCCTGGGCTTCCCTGGTGGCTCAACTGGTAAAGAATCCACCCGCAATGTGGGAGACCTAGAGAAGGGAATGGCTACCCACTCCAGTACTCTGGCCAGGAGAATTCCATGGACTCTGTAGTCCATGGGGTCACAAAGAGTTGGACACAACTGAGGGACTTCACTTTCCCCTACCTATGAGTGAGTTCCATTCCGAGAGGGCATTTATAAGTCCAGTTTGTTCGGAAGTCCAACAAAGACAGCCTAGGTACCCAACTAACACAATCGGCTATATAATGCTGTACTATAATTTTCACACAAATAATACATATAAAACACAAAAAATTTTTTAAATCTTAACAGTACAGCATCTTGAAAAATACAGTAATACGGTACAACAGCTGGCATCCAGGGGCTGGCATCAAGTGAACAGGCAAGAAGAGTTACTGATTGGAGGAGAGAGAGGAGGTGGGAGATGGTAGAGCTGAAGGGTCATCAGCACTAGAAGCTGGAGGGCAAGCTGCAGTGTCACTCACACCTGATGCTGATGGCACAGGTTCTGGTTCCTTGCTGGATTCAATTCTACATGTCCTCTTGAAGAAACAACCAGTGGTGTCTGGGTAGTAGCTCTTCTTTTCCTGCCATGGATGACATGAAAGCACTGGACTGCACCCTCAGTCTCTTTGATTCTTCAGTTACTTCTTCCTTGTGCCTCTTTGTCCTTTCTCTGGGCTTCCAATTCCATCAGGTCTTCATTAGGAAGCTCCTCATGTGGCACAGCCAAAGTACTGTAAAGTACACGAAAGTACAACCACGTGTGGAGGATGCACACACATGACATGGAATACCACTCATCTGTCAGTGGACATTCAGGGTTGCTTGACATTTAGGGTGTCTTGGCTCTTGTAGACAACACTGTGCAATGAACACAGGTGCATATATACTTTCAAACCATTGTTTTCTCTGATATACGACCAAGAGTGGGATTGATGTGTCATACGGCTTCCCTGGTGGTTCAGACAGTAAAGAATCCGCCTACAATGTGGAAGACATGGGTTCAATCCCTGGGTTGGGAAGATCCTCTGGAGGAGGGCATGGCAACCCACTCCAATATTCTTTCCTGGAGAATCCCATGGACAGAGGAGCCTGGTGGACTACAGTCCATGGGGTCCCAAAGAGTCAGACGTGACTGAGTAGCTAAGCACAGCATGGTAGCTCTATTTTTACTTTTTTAAGGAACTTCCATAGTCAGTCAGTCAGTTCAGTCGCTCAGTCATGTCCGACTCTTTGCAACCCCATGAATCACAGCACGCCAGGCCTCCCTGTCCATCACCAACTCCCAGAGTTTACTCAGACTCACATCCATCGAGTCAGTGATGCCATCCAGCCATCTCATCCTCTGTCGTCCCCTTCTCCTCTTGCCCCCAATCCCTCCCAGCATCAGAGTCTTTTCCAGTGAGTCAACTCTTCGCATGAGGTGACCAAAGTACTGGAGTTTCAGCTTTAGCATCATTCCTTCCAATTTACATTCCCACCGACAGTGCAGGAGGGTTCCCTTTTCCTTATACCCTCTCCAGCATTTATTGTTTGTAGACATTTTGATGATGGCCATTCTGACTGGTATAAGATAATATCTCATTGTAGTTTTTATTTGCCTTTCTCTAATAACTAGAAATGTTGAACATCTTTTCATATGCCTCTTGGCCACCTGTATGTCTTCTCTGGAGAAAATGTAGGTCTTCTGAATATTTTTTTTTTTATTGGGTTGTTTTTTTTCCTCCAGAGAACCAGCTTTTAGCTTCATTGATCTTTTCTGCTGTTTTGTCTCTATTTCACTTATTTCTGCTCTGATTTTTATGTTTTCTTTCCTTCTATTAACTTTGGGTTTTGTTTGTTCTTATTCCTCTAATTGCTTTAGATGTAAGGTAGGTTGAGGAAAGAACCCCATTTTAAATATCTACGTATGCATCCCAGTATCTAGAATATACCTTTCATGCAGTGTTATTTATTGAAATGAATTAATGGGTACTGTTGGACTATGTGGTTCCTTTTCACATTAAGGGGGATTGCAAAACTATGACATTCCAATCTCATCCTCACTAATTAGATAAAAATTTGTGACTGGTTATTTTTTGTCTAGAAAAACACCTCTGCCATTTACAGATCTGAGCCACCCCTATCAAGGGCAAGAGCAGCACATAAAGAGCACATCTTTCCAAGGAACAGATGACTGGAACACTCCTAGGTAAGTAGGCAGGTCAGGCAACATGGATGGCGTGTGTGGAGCCATGGCATAGAGGGCCCCTCCACTTCTCTCTGTCTCATACACACACACGCTGGTTCCAGTTCCTTTCTTATTCTCTATTGAGTCCATTCAGATCTGGCTTTCACTCCATGAAAACTGTTCTCGTCAAGGTCATCAGTGACCTGCATGTTGCTAGACACAATAGTCAACTCTCAGTTCTCACCTCACTTAACCTGCCAGAATCATTGCCCAGACTGATCTCTCCTGCTTCCTGAGGGCTTCATTTGACTCCCAGGACACAGCTGCTCTCCCAGTTTTTCTCCTGCCTCACTGGATTCTTTCCTTTGCTGGTTCTTCTTCTTGAGCTCTTAACATTGGGATGCCCTATGGTATACTTTGTGGGCCTCTTTCTTTTTCTATCTACATTCCTTTTCTTGGTGATCTCATCCATTCTTATGGCTTTCAGTGCTGTCTATCTGCAGACAAATTCAAATTTTATCTCTGCAGCCAGATTCAGGGTCCAGCTGCCTACTCAGCATCTTATTCAGATGTTTAATAGACATCTCAGATTTAACATTCTAAAACTGAACTTCTCACCTTTCCCCCCAATCTACCCTTCTCACAGTCTCTCCATTTCAGTACATGACAATCCTATTCTAGTAGCTTTTCAAACCAATAACCCAAGTGTCATCCTTCAGTCTTCTTTTTCTGGTACCCACATTCAGTGTGTCAGCAAATCTATTGACTATACCTTCACAGTCAATATATCCAGAATCTGATCCCTTGTCAACACTAACACGGCTCCTACTCTGAGCAAGTTACTTAACTCTCTGTGTCTCTTTCCTTATCAATAACTTAATAGGGAAAATGGACTACAGCTTATAGAGTTAATGTGTGGGTTAAAGGAAACAGTAAAGAATTCAGCACAGTGCTGAGCAAACAGGCAGTGCTTCATTAATGTTAGCTTTTTATTGTTACTGGTCTTTCTGTTCTAGAGGATTTCAAGGAAATTTGGGAAAATTGAAGCCATAAGCCCTTTTCATAATAACTAAACTTTATTTTTCAACATGTGCAATTTTGATTTTTGAGATTTCAATTAAATGAGTTGAAGAAAAGAAAATGTGGTGATGGCTTATCTTCTGAAAAAGAAGTAAACATTCACCTTACCCAGAAAAACTGTCACAGTAAGAACCAAAAAGAGGGTCACAACAAACTGCTATTTGTAAAATAAATAAGATACAAGGATTTAATCTACAGTACAGGGAACATAGCCAATATTTTATAATAAACTTTATAAAAACATTGAGTCACTGTGTTGTACACTTGAAACTAATATTGTAAATCAACTATACTCTAATAGTAATTGAAGAGTTAAGTAGCAAAAGGGCAAGCTTCCCTGGTGGCTCAGTGGTAAAGAATCCACCTGCCAATGCAGAAGACACAGGTTCGATCCCTGGTCCAGGAAGATCCCACATGCTGCGGAGCACCTAAGCTTGTGTGCTCCAGCTACTGAGCCTGTGCTCTAGAGCCACAGCTACTGAAGCCCGTGCATCCTAGAGCCCATCTCTGCAACAAGAGGAGCCACCGCAGTGAGAAGCAAGCGCACCGCAACTAGAGAGTAGCCCCCTTTCCCTGCAGCTGGAAAAAAACCCGCACAGCAATGGAAACCCAGTACAGCCCAAAAGATAAAAATACCTAAATAGCATAGGGCAATCTGAATCACTGGAATTCGTCTCCAGCCTGTTAAGAGTAATTTTCAGCTAATCAGACAACTGTAGCTTAGGAAGTATTTTTAATTCAAGGTTATTGAGATTGTTACATACAATACTGCATAGCTATACACATCACTAGTTTCACAGCCTCAAAGGCCTTTGGGGATATCAGGAAACTTACTGTTTCTACAACAGCTGGGATAACAGCTATCAACTGTACAAAAATGCTTATTATTAACCTGTAGTCCCACTTAATTTTCATCCCAACTAATTATTAATAGGTAGAAAGATTCTTGAATATCCTTAAAATATCTAAGGTATCAACAATATTACAGTAATCTTATTTTATATGAAGCATCTCAGGTAAGTACTCAAATGTATAAATTAGACAAACAATATCACTACTAAATTAAGAAAAAATATTGTACTATATAAGCAAAGGAAATTTCAGAACATTTGTCTCTTTAATGCAGTTACTTTGCTAATATGTGATATGAAATGGTTTTTGAATAGATAAGATGTTCATCTAATTTTGTTCAAATATTTACAGAAAAATCATTCATTTTTTATTCTCTCTCTCTCATCCTGCATATATATATATATATATATTCAAAATGGTTTAAGAAAAGATGTTCATCTAATTTTGTTCAAATATTTACAGAAAAATCACATTCATTTTTTATTCTCTCTCTCATCCTGCATATATAATCTACCACGTGCTGGGTAGTAAGAAAAACCCATGGTGAATTGTTTTATTCTTTACAAAAAATATTTTTATGTTGCTGCATATAACAGCTCAGTAATAATGACCTTGGATATTTTAAAAGGAGGGAAATTACTCCACAATGAAATCATCAGGAGTTGACTATGCTTAATTGGTCATTAGCTCTTCTTTGCCCACATTTGATTATATGTTAAACTCTATGATATTTTGATATAAAATTTATATTGTGTATATAATTATACATATATATATGTATATGTGAGAGACCCAGGTTCCATCCCTGGGTTGGGAAGATCCCATGGAGGAGGGATGGCTACCCACTCCAGTATTCTTACTAGGAGAATTCCAAGGACAAAGGAGCCAAGTGGGCTACAGTCCATGGGGTCACAAAGAGTCAGACATGACTGAACAACTTTGAGAGAGAGATGTCATGTATATCTTTTATATTACATGCAAAAGTTGCTTATTAAACATACACTCCCATTGTTTATGTGGGATCACCGTCATTGTGGGATCATTTCAGCTAGTCCATATACACTAAAATGCTAATTTTTATTTATTTATTTTTTGTAGGAAGTCCTGGCTGAGCAAGGTTGGAAGTCCTAGTTCTCGCATTGACCGCACGAACTTTTCCAATGAAAAAACCATCTCTAAACTTGAATACTCTAGTTTTAATATTCGATACTAATAGGAGTTAAATTAAAATTGTAATGCTTATACTGTACAATAGAATAGACTGTATTCTTAAGTCTGCATACTAGAGTGACAGTAGCAGAATAGGATAAAAAAAGAAACTTTCTGTTCCAAAAGCTGCAACATTATGTTACTAAAAATGCTTGCCAATGAAATAGTTTTACTCAACAATGTTTTTAACAAGCCAAATTTAGCATTCTAAAATTTTAAATGTCATTACAAAATACTTAATATTTTATTTAAACTTGTCTCATGGAATCTTTAATTCTAATGAATATTATGACATGTTATTTGGCTGGACATAAAATAATAAGTTAACCACTTAAAAATTATTTTGGGGTATTATCTGAATTGAGTTCTAAAACCTCTGAAAAATAATTTGTTGTTAAAGTTGAGTACTTTGTTTAACAACAGCAAAATAACCAGTAGTTTGATATAAATGTATATGATGATCAGCATAGCCTTAAAATCAATAAAGAGTTAACTTTAAAAACTCTGCTTGAATGAGAACATGATTCAGTACTTCTATCGGAGCTACTTAATGCTTTCTAGGAACCATATTCTTCGTATGGTGAACAGAGGAGTGAAGAAATGACAATGGTAGTATACAGCAAGCAGCAAGGTTTATATCTGCAACTACCCATAATGGATGCCCTATGAACCAGAAAAGGGACTGAGAGTCTAAATAAATCACACTGTTCCCCCAAATTTGGGGACTTCCCAGGTGGCACTGGTGGTAAAGAACCCGCCTGCCAATGCAGGAGACTTTAAGAAATGTGGGTTCAATCCCTGAGTTGGGAAGATCCCCTGGAGGAGGGAGAGCATGGCAACCCACTCCAGTATTCTTGTCTGGAGAGTCCCGTGGACAGAGGAGCCTGGTGGGCCACAGTCCATGGGGTCACACAGAGTGGGACACTGCTAAAGCGATTTAGCACAGCACAGCACATCCCCGAAATTTGGCCTGTCATCTGGAGATTCTCACATACAGATGATAATTAAGCCACATAGTATTTTAACGCAAAGTTTTATTTCTACACCACAGAATTATACTCTGGAGAAATGGAGACCTTTAACTCAAATACTGGGGAATTTCAAATGTTATAGGTACAATATATACTTACATAGGGCCTTCCCTAGTGGCTCAGATGGTGAAGAATCCGCCTGCAGTGCAGGAGACCTGGTTCAATCCCTGGGTAAAGAAGATCCCCCGGAGAAGGGCATGGCTACCCACTCCGGTATTCTCGCTTGGAGAATCCCATAGAGCAGCCTGATGGGCTACAGCCCATGGGGTCACAGAATCTGACATGACTGAGCGATTAACACACATATTCACATATTTCTTCAGTGATTTCCAATTTTTTGTAACAATGGAATCCATTAAACCAATTTACATGGAATTTAATACATAGAGCAAGTGGAAAAGGGCAACCATTATGACTGAAAATGGGGTTCTGTGGAGCCCTGAACGCTTGGTCTCACTTTGCTTCCTGGATCTTGTCACCTGCAATTGTCCAATAATTTCAAATGCCTTGGGAATGCAGACTAGAAGCCATTCTTCTATCTATCGAGCAAAATTCTATTGCTACACTCCATGGCATAGAGAAAGACTTCAGGCCACTCTTCTCTATCCGCTGCAAGGTTATAATTAAGGAGATGAAGCATGGGCTGCCTTTGTTCACTCACAATGATTAATTTAATGATAATACCAATATCAAGTGTACATAAGAGAACATGCCATTAGAGAATGACAAAGATTTTTTTTAACTTTCTAAATACCCTTAAAGGAATAAAGAGCTTTCCTATTATTTTAATATCCTCATCATGTAGAGGATACTCTGTTGTGTTATTCACTTGGGTTTTGCTCTATTTCGCTACTCCTGGTTCAAGGAAGGTAGACAAGTCATTGAGTTCCTTTGTCTCAAGAAGGGTTTTGGTGCCAGATCCCCTGAAGACAACTTTTCTTCCAAGATTTCATTTTAAAGGGGGCATTATGTTGTGAGTTGAGGAAAAAGACAAACACTACCCCTTTAGCAGGTACAAGAAAAGCAGAAGTGCCAAAAGCAAAGGGGACAAGGAGATGGTCCAAGACTTTAAAGGCAATGGATTTCCCAAGAGATGGAGACCTTCCTCTTTCTCCCCAATAGCACCTCTGAGGGGATGGCCAAAACAGAGAAGAGAATAGCTATGGTCCACGCAGAGAAGCTGGATGCAAGGCGCAGGGGCTCCCAGCCCTAGCAAGATTGCTACCCCACAGGTGCTGCAAGACATCCTGGCTACAAGAAAACACGGTGGCCTGGAAAGCAGTCATGGAACTGGTATGGACAAGAGACCAGAGAAGTCTTTCCTCAACGTTCTGTTTACTTTAGACTCTTTATTACATGATCCTTTTGAGGATGAAAGATTCAACTTCCCACCTCCCAGCCAGAATGGGGCTTGAAGCGGGCTCAATTTGACTTAAAGTAAAACAGACATTTCTTACAGTCAAGTTGAAAATGAAATCTGTATCTCTTTACACATAGAAAGGCTAAATGCTTTTAGAAAAATGCAATCTCAGAAGTGACACCAATATGTCACTTTTTATTACCCTGATTTCCTCTGGTAGTTCCCTTCCCTGCTCTCTTCCTAAGAAAATCACACTCTGCTAGCACAATCTTCTGACTGCACAAAGTGAATCACATTAGTCAAGGCTGCTTAATGATTAATACAGAACTAAGTTCTATTACTGGATGAAAAATGTTGTAGATAATGATTAAAAATGGGTGGTTATGAGTGGATAGAAAGAGAAAAATGGTAAAGCAATTTTAAAAATGTGTTATCGAGACCAGACAGCACATCCTAACAGTGAAGTTAATATGGCAAATTTCATACTGAACTCATGCAGGAACTTTTACATTTACATACCATATTTTATCTTAATATGTTATATAATTTATCATATTAAACATATATTTTGTTTCATAACAAACCTTGATAGCTTTAATTTTTCCAAAATTGGGCATTTTTTTTTTTTAAAGGAAGAATAAAACAACTAAGCAAAAGATGAGTTTCTACTCCAGTGACTGTCACCTGGGAGTCTCTACACTCCACATGCCAATACCCTCCTCAAGAAGCAACACACTGGAATTAGGGGAATATGATTTGTTAAAGCAGGTAACTATGTTTTATATTTATATAAAAATGCCTTTTTAAAAAGCTAATCTGAAAAGTAAAGCTCTTGACTGGAAACTGAAAAGTGAAGTCGCTCAGTCCTGTCCGACTCTGCAACCCCATGGACTATACTGGCCATTGATTTCTCCAGGCCAGAATACTGGAGTGGTAGCCTTTCCCTTCTCCAGGGGATCTTCCCAACCCGAGGATCGAACCCAGGTCTCCCGCATTGCGGGCAGATTCTTTACCAGCTAAGCTACCAGGAAAGATGTGAAAGATGGATCCTTTAGCAAGTTGGGCACACAGAAGCAATAAGGGTGTGGTAGAAACGGGAGATTCTTCTATTAGGAAAGCTATTAGGCTTCTAAGCTTGAGAAAAAGCAATTCAAGTTTCATCAAAGACTGGGAATCTCTAGGTAAAGGGGAATTCCTTGCAGCCTGAAGAAGGCCCGTGCTTCAAAAGTAGGCACTTGTGGTAACAAAGAGCACTGAAAGGGGAAACTAAGCGATGGGTGTGGATATGGCAACAACCCTCAGTAGTTTGACTTTGCTGGAAGGTGGTCACCATTTTTACAATGAAACATTTTCAACTCTATCAAAGGGATCTTTCAGAAGCACATGTCTCTAAACTCATATAGACAACAAACAATCCATTTTTAAAAATTAGCTTGTATTTGGAAATATTTTCCATATAGTAGAGGACAAGATTTTCACGTCTGGAACTCATTTCAGGAACTGAAAATAGGCACCATGGTATGGTAGAGGGTATTCTGGTCTAGGAATCAGGAGACCTGCATTCTGGGCTCAGCCCACCCAGGGATTAACTGTACGCCTAGGTGCCCTCAATCACAAAGTCAAGAAGTTGGACTGAACTGGGACTTCTCCCAGGATTCCCATTAAGACAGAGACCTCCCAGGAGGTGGACGGAAAGCTACTGAAGGGGAATGAGGAAGCTGGACAGCTGAGAGCTCCAAGGAGAGCAGCCCTACTCTACTTTCTTTCCTATATTAGGATTCTCCAGAAGACATAGTTTGAGATTAATTCTGCCTCAAACAAAGAAACAACAAAGACACCAAATCTAGTACCTTGGGTCTTTTCTAAATCTTTATAAGTGCCAAACTCAAATGCATTGCCCATTCTCTTGATCACTCTTGTCATGTCAGTGTGGTAGGTGTACTTGACCTGCAGACATTTTCACTATTGTGACGAGTGAGTACTAGAAATAAATTTTTAATTTTCATAGGGGCCTCCATAAAGGTCCAAAGTAGTTAAAATATTTCTGAAATTAATGTTCTGTTGTCTTTTCTATTTTGATGTTGCCAAAATAAAAAAAGATGCAAGAGGAAATACAAAAATATAATTAGTGGCTTAATGTAATCCCAAAGAAAGGCAATGACAAAGAATGCTCAAACTACCGCACAATTGTACACATCTCACATGCTAGTAAAGTAATGCTCAAAATTCTCCAAGCCAGGCTTCAGCAATACATGAACCGTGAACTTCCAGGTGTTCAAGCTGGTTTTAGAAAAGGCAGAGGAACCAGAGATCAAATTGCCAACATCCACTGGATCATTGAAAAAGCAAGAGAGTTCCAGAAAAACATCTATTTCTGCTTTATTGACTATGTCAAAGCCTTTGACTGTGTGGATCACAATAAACTGTGGAAAATTTTGAAAAAGATGGGCATACCAGACCACCTGACCTGCCTCTTGAGAAACCTATATGCAGGTCAGGAAGCAACAGTTAGAACTGGACACGGACAACAGACTGGTTCCAAACAGGAAAAGTAGTACATAAAGGCTGTATATTGTCACCCTGATTATTTAACTTCTATGCAGAGTACATCATGAGAAACGCTGGGCTGGAAGAAGCACACGCTGGAATCAAGATTGCCGGGAGAAATATCAATAATCTCAGATATGCAGATGACACCACCCTTATGGC
>NW_011494738.1:2043060-2054288 GCF_000754665.1 Bison bison bison | reverse complement strand
AAACGAAGATCATGGCATCCGGTCCCATCACTTGATGGGGAAACAATGGAAACAGTGTCAGACTTTACTTTTTTGGGCTCCAAAATCACTTCAGATGGTGATTGCAGCCATGAAATTAAAAGATGCTTACTCCTTGGAAGGAAAGTTATGAGCAATCTAGATAGCATATTCAAAAGCAGAGACATTACTTTGCCAACAAAGGTTCGTCTAGTCAAGGCTATGGTTTTTCCAGTGGTCATGTATGGATGTGAGAGTTGGACTGTGAAGAAAGCTGAGTGCCGAAGAATTGATGCTTTTGAACTGTGGTGTTGGAGAAGACTCTTGAGAGTCCCTTGGACTGCAAAGAGATCCAACCAGTCCATTCTAAAGGAGATTAGTTCTAGGTTGTTCGTTGGAAAGACTGATGCTGAGGCTGAAACTCCAATACTTTGGCCACCTCATGTGAAGAGTTGACTCATTGGAAAAGACTCTGATGCTGGGAGGGGTTGGGGGCAGGAGGAGAAGGGGACGACAGAGGATGAGATGGCTGGATGGCATCACCGACTCGATGGACATGAGTTTGAGTGAACTCTGGGAGTTGGTGATGCACAGGGAGGCCCGGCGTGCAGCGATTCATGGGGTCGCAAAGAGTCGGACACGACTGAGGGACTGAACTGAACTGAACTGTACTGAACGAACTTTATAAGGATGTCTTGGAGATGTCAACCTAACACTTGGAATTATGTATAAAAGGTAATTTGCCTTTTCTTTGGTTTCTAATAAAACCAAAGTCTGATAAAAATTTAAAATTTTAGCATTAAAAAGTATAGTTACTCTGTGATCTCACTAGCAGATTTTTCTATAAGGTAGGTTCTTGCCCCTTCTAGAGAGCAAGACTTACAACTTCTCCTCTGCTGAAAGGAGGATAAACATTCTTGGTTGAATGCCCAAGATACTTATTTCATCCTCAAACTACCTTTTTCTTTCATTAGTTTTATTTTCCATATTGCCACCATGAACTATGCAAGAATCAGTGAACACAAGTTTCTAATTGTGGCATCTTTTTGTTTTTCCTTCTAGTTTTTTTTTTTTAATACTAGAGGACACATAGAGAAGGAAAAGATGCATGAAATTCATCGTATTGGAAATGGAGTATCTGTTTCAAAACTATTCTAAAGAGCAGGATCAGAGTCAGTCATTCGATCATTTGCATTAAGGCCGAATTTCCACTGAATTCAGTGCATATGAATCTGGATTAAGAAGAATCATGCCTGCAATATTTAGCCAGGAAATTGGTATAAAGTGGTAGATGGTATGTACAATTATTTCCAAGATACAACATCTACACCAATCAGAAAAAGATGACACAGAAATCCTTCTGCTCAGGTATTATTTTCCAGGGTAGCAAAAAAAGAATGCACCCCTCTCTCCCTTCTCTCATCCCAACCACTATTCCTTCTCCATTATTTAGGATAACAAAACTAAATCATAGCACACATAGGAGAGAAGGAACAGGTAGTAGCTAACTGGGTAGTCCCTTTACTTGAAGCAAGGAAGCCAAGGAAAGGTAACCTTACAAGGGCTCCTTTTATTATTATTCAGACTTTATACATGATTTTACATATCCTGTATCTATGATGTATCTCATCATTTTTTTTTAATTTAAAGTTTCTGAAAAATCTCTTAGCAAAACAATAAAATACTGGATTAGGGCAGATCAACCATTCTCAGGTTTTAGACCCAAGAGGGATTCACTCCATCTTCTGGCAAATGCCAGTGTATAACCAAACTCTTTTCATTCAAAGATGAATAAATGGGGAAAAAAGTCAGCCTTGAAATTCAAAAAAGCACTATAGCCAAGGTAAATGGAATAACAGTCTTTAGAGTCAGAGGAAGTACCTATCTCAGTGTTACTATAGGAAAAAATAAAATTTAAGGAAACATCTGCATATGTCCTCAATAGGATATAATGAATGTTGATCTTTGCAAGAGGAGCAGGGAGCCATTGGGGAGAATATGTTCAAATTAAAATAAAAGATATGGATTAAGGAAAATTAGTTGAATCTAAGGGCTTCCCTGATAACTCAGTTGGTAAAGACTCCACCTGCAATGCAGGAGACCCCGGTTCAATTCCTGGGTCAGGAATCTGACCGCTTGAGAAGGGATAGGCTGCCCACTCCAGTATTCTTGGGCTTCCTTTGTGGCTCAGCTGGTAAAGAATCCGCCTGCAATGCAGGAGACCTGGGTTCGATCCCTGGGTTGGGAAGATCCCCTGGAGAAGGGAAAGGCTACCCACTCCAGTACTCCAGCCTGAAGAATTCCAGGGACTGTATAGTCCATGGGGTCGCAAAGAGTTGGACACGACTGATCGAATATAAAAATTATATTCCAAAGAAAGGCAGCAACACACATATACTCACACACTAAGCCATGAACAGACTATAGGAAACCCAAAAAGGAACAGGAGAATTGTAATACATCCTGGAATTAGTAACTGGCGAAGTTCAATAGTGATATAGACCTGTGTCCGTCAAACCTGGCTGCTTGTCAGAATTACTTAGGACTTCTATGGGTTTTGCCCCTGAATCTGCATGTTTAAAAATGTACCCGGGTGATTTTGATAAGCTGGCAGTTTTAGGAACCGCTGGTCTAGAGAATAAATCTAGAAAGTTCATCAGGAAAAAGAGATGAAAATGTGAAAAATCAAATTATTAATATAGAAAAAAGAGAGCAGGTCAATGAGCCCATCAAAAAGTCAATGATAGAAATTCATGGGGAAAAAGCCAGAATAATTGAAACAAAAGGAAAAATCAGTTATGATAGAAGAAAACTTTCTTGGGTTATCATATATAACTATAAACTATACAGTATAAAGTTAAACTGTTAAGAACAACTTAGGTTTTAAGCAAAATTTACTGAAAAGAGGCCCCATACATAAAGCCTGGGTAAAAAATTATTAAGAAAAACCCTCTAGTATTCACTTCAGAAAGGACCTATTTGCTGCCCAGTACCTGTTCTGTGTCTCTAATCCATTCACTCTCCCACCCTCCTAGACAAACTGTCCATACACTCCTTACTCAGCCTTGGTTTTGATTTCTGTTTCCAGCAGAAGAGAACTTCCACAAGCTTCTACCACTTGACTTACCTACTTACCTACGCATTTACTTACCTACCCACGTTTGTGCCCAAGTACTTCTAGTTTCCTTCCTGTTACCACAGGTGAACTGTCTGGACACCTGGATGCCATAACCTCAAGGATGCTGTCCCTGCCCTTCTCACTTTCACATCATCAGTTTTTGTTTCCCACTGAATGAATCTTTCCCAGCAGTTGACACACAGTGCTGTCATTTCTCCCTCTCTTGACCCTTGGAATTACAATCACATACCTCTTCCATTTACAGACAACCCCCCGGAAAATCAGTGTCTATACCTGCTGTAATCCAATCCTGCCATTCTTGAATCTGTTCCCACCATGTTCCCCAACCTGTCAACCAACATTCCTCATGACTTCATTTCAGAGTTTCTAACCCCACTGGTCAGTTCTCTGTCTTCCTCTTTAACTATCAGCACTTGTTTTCACTTGGCTTCCTGGACATCACACACTGACTTGACTTTCCTTTTACCTCAGTATTCACACCCTTTCAGTCTTCTTCTGTGTGATTCTTCCTCATTTCTTCAATCTCTTAACTTTGGAGAATCTGAGAACTCAGGCCCTGGACATCTCCTCCTCTGAATCTGTACTTATCGTTTTGGCAATATCACCCAGTCTCATAAATTCAAGTATTATGTACATGTTGACAACTACAAAACTGACATGTCACATCCAGGCTTATTCTCACAACTTAGGGTTCATCTAACCAAGAGCCTACTCGACATTTCCGACTGGACTTCTATTAGGCATTTCAAATTTTGATGTCCCAAACTGAGTTCCAAATTTACTTCTCCCATCGACTTATTCCACCTTAGCCGATGGCTCCTCCTTCAAACTCTACACCTTTGTAGATGGTGGTAACACTTTATTTTGAGATGCTTAAAGGTAAAAACTCAGGGCAAAAAAAAAAAAAATCATCAGCTTCTTTCTGTTGTTGTCTTCAAATGTCCATCATCTACTTAAAAATAATCCAGCGGGAGGAAGGACGGACGAGGAAGTGGATTGAGCTATAGGTAAAACAAGATTAAACATGAGTTGACAACCACTAAAATGGGTCATTGTTGTTCAGTCGCTAAGTCATGTCCAACTCTGCAATGCCGTGGGCTGCAGCACACCAAAATTGCCCGTCCTTCACCTTCGCCCAGAGTTCGCTCAAACTCATGTCCATTGAGTCAGTGATGCCATCCAACTATCTCATCCTCTGTCACTCCCTTCTCCGGCTTTCAATCTCTCCCAGTATCAGGGTCTTTTCCAATGAGTTGGCTCTTTACATCAGGTAGCCAAAATATTGGCGCTTCAGCTTCAGCATCAGTCCTTCCAATGAATATTCAGGACTGATTTCCTTTACGATTGACTGGTTTGATCTTCCTACTGTCCAAGGGTCTCTCAAGAGTCTTCAGCACCACAGTTCAAAAGCATCAGTTCTTCAGTGCTCAGCCTTCTTTACGGTCCAGCTCTCACATCTCTACATGACTACTGGAAAAACCATAGCCTTAACTATACGGACCTTGGTCGGCAAAGTGATGTCTCTGCTTTTTAACATGCTGTCTAGGTTTGTCATAGCTTTTCTTCCAAGGAGCAAGCATCTTTTCATTTTATGACTGCAGTCACCATCTGCAGTGATTTTGAAGCCCAGAAAAATAAAATCTGTCACTGTTTCCATTTTTTTCCCTATCCATTTGCCATGAAGTGATGGAACCAGATGCCATGATCTTCATTTTTTGAATGCTGAGATTTAAACCAGCTTTTCCCTCTCTCCTCTTTCACCTTCATCAAAAGGCTCTTTAGTTCCTCTTTAGTGAGTCATAGGAGATCCTCAGACCATTCCCTCTCCTTTTGTTTACATTTTACATAGTAAAAAGTTTAACAATTTAAGCTCAAATCCAAGTATCTCTAACTCTAAGGCAATACCCTTGATCTCAGTCACCATATTATAGCCTCTTCCTTGAACTTCCTGCTTCCACCTTTTCCCTTCTTCTGTCCAAACTCAACACAACACTGAGAGATACTATTAAAATGGAAATCAGATCATGTCACTTCTCAGCTCGAAACTCTCTGACAGTAATCTACTTTACTCTCAGTAAAAACCAAAATCATTCCTGGGCCCTAAATAATCCAGCCTCGCCTTGTTCGGCTGACCTTACCTCGTGCTACTCTCTCCCATGTTTCCTTGCTCTAGCCATACGGAATTCTGTGCTGTTCCTTGAACGCCCAGGCACCCTCTGCCCCCAGGTCTTTCTACTTACTGTCTCCTCTGAACTGAATGTTCTTCTCCCAGACATCCACAGACATCACTTCCTTCTGCTCTCTGGGTAAATGTCACTTTATCAGTGAATCTTTCCCTTCCCTTCCCTAAACTGTCAAATACTCACTCCCCGAACTCCTTATCTAATGCTCTTCTTTACTATCTTCATAGTGCTTTTTACCATCTAACTAATTACTATTCCATATTTTATTAATACTTATTTTCTTTCACCACAGTGTAAGTTACATTAAGGCAGGAATTTGTGTAAGTTTGTACCCTACTTTATCTCCTTATCTGCAGCATCTACAATAATGAATGGCCATAGTAAGCACTTAATAGTACTTGTTGAATTAAATATAAGAAAAGAAATATTCCTCCCAGGGCTTAAACTAAGATGACGGTTTTAAGACTGCATATTCACGATGTGTGTGTGTGTGCTCAGTCATGTCCGACCCTTTGCAACCCCATGGATTTAGTATGCCTAGCTCTCTGTCCATGGGACTTTCCAAACAAGAATACTGGGGTGGGTTGCCATTTCCTACACCAGGGGATCTTCCTGATCCAGGGATTAAACTCCTATGTCTCCTGCACTGGCAGGCAGATTCTTTATCACTCATGCCACCATATATTCATGATAATATATAAAAAATAGGTTAAATTCCTTTATTAAAAGTCCTCACATAAGCCAAACATATGCCAATTGTAATAGACACATAGAATAAAGTGACAAAAGCTATGGACTTAACCTTCCCTTGTAAACAACCAGAACACTGGACAAACTGTTGTCAGACAGTGGACAAGAGGCAGCATACGACTGTGATCCTTGAGAAAAAGAGGAGCAAATGAAGTCAGTCCTAAAACTGCCACAATTTCTGCCTACAGGTGATTTCCAGACTGCAGGAGCAGAAAGAGGGAATTCAAACAGCACCTGGATGCCTTGCTAAAGAGCAGAGAGAGAGAATGGGGCTCAGGAAGGCTAGGTTACATGCAGCTAGCGGCTGCCACATTGGACAGCACAGCCCGAGATTGATGGGGGAAAATGGAAACAAATCCACTGAAACTGGACAGTGGTTGACTCCAGCTTGTAAGATTTTGATTTATATATATGTCCATCAAATTTTTCTAGAATAAGTATGCATTCCTTTTATAATATGAAAACATCCATTTAAAAATGTATGCATTAAATTCCTAATACCTAATTTGGACTGATAAGCAGTGATTTCACCAGAAAGTTTCTAGAATTAAATTCTAATGCTTTAAAAACTGAATTAGCACTTAATCTCTAAAAGTAGTGTTTAATCTCTGGGTAGAAATTTCTATGCCAACAGAGTTTAGCAATGGAAATCTCTTTTTAATTAAAGGAGTTCAGTTTTAAGTTTTCACGTTAAAGTGAAATCAGTAGCTTCTTTAATAATATTTTGTTTGTACTGTGATGGATCTCAATAGGATTATTTGTAAGAAATATAAGAAAAGATGTTCTATCTCAGAGACATCATGGATTTGACAATATAAAAATCAATTAAATGTTGAAACTTCCAGTCATTTGTCTAATTGTATATCATAACTAAAAGGGGAAGAATTTGCACTTAGGTTGTATAAACTTTAATAAATACTTTCATAATCATAGAAAATAAAATTAGTTTAATGGACCTAAATTGAGATGAATAAAATTAATATTTGATTTAATATTGGATGTTTTTAGAAAGTTGAGGGAATATACTATAAATTCTTCCAATCTGTCTATGACGTCCTTACATTCCCTTCTTCAAACCAATCTACTTCAATTTAGCAACAATAAGACCTCTTAATGGGCCCCATTCATGCCTACAATATGCTGTCTGAATAATACATTTGAGACATCAGCATTCTGGTGTTTAGGCTGTAGCTTAACTCTGATTTTTAAAAGAATGTTAATGTCCCATTCATTTTATTGTTTCGCCCATTGTTTGAAAAGAGAGTGGGAAAAAACCCATTAACTTTTCTGAAATGTCAGCAAACGTGGGTAACTAAATGATTAGAGCTGTCAATCCATGGCATATCACATGTCTTTAATTCAGTAATCTGTGTATATGTGGGCATTGTTGCCAGACTGAGTTCAAACTCTTAACAGAAACAAGTCTAAGTTCTACACAGCACGTCCCTCACTACTAAGTTTTGCTACATTAAAAAAATCTAACCATGCTAAAGACAAAGCTTGGGTGTATTAAATGGTATTTGTGTGACTAAATTTGAAAATAGCACTTTGAGATGTGACAAAAGACCATTTTAATGCAAATTTTTTTTTCCCCAAATCATAACCTGAACTGTTTTTGAAATGCTGATTGTCCCTGAGTAGCTCACAATTTCAATAGGAAACAAGATATTTACAAACACACATCTAGAGTGAAATTCTGAGGTAATTAGTAATGTTATAGTACTATAGTCTTTGTGGTGTAAATCCTAGAATTAAGGCCCAATGTTATGTGCTTCCTTGACATCTGATGAAATCAGGAGGGTCTCAAATAGCCTATAAATCTTAAGTTCTCTTTGCTAGTCTGCTCCCAGGAAAAGGGTCATGTAGAAAAACAACCCTCCTTACAAGAGACCAGATGCACTTCTTGCTTATCCCTGAGTAACAAGTTTCAGTTCCCTGCCAGCCTGCAAAATTATTCAAACCAGCCAGCCTCATCCTCCAGTGGAAACCAGGGGCGATCTCATTCTTTTGACACTGAAGGCCTGCCTCCCACAGCCTCTGGTTGTCCACTCTGTTCCCATCGGTCCTGCATGGCGCAAAGTCCAGCGTATGTGGCTAATAAACTGCTGCCAGTCTCATGTGTCCTGTCCCGTGTCCAGGGTCGTGTGTTCAGCTGTCCCCATAACCCCAGGACAGCACTCTCTCCTTTGTCAACAACATGAATGGGAAGGGATTAGAACAGGCTATGTACCTCAGTGCTGTAAAAAGACCCAGTTTGAGAAAAAGATCCTTACAATGCTGTCTAAAAGGGTTCTGCGAAGTAGGCTGTACTGGATGGAGAATGGTGTTGACAATTTGGTTTTGCATGTGGCTTTGGTCTCATTTCTGCAATTCTCTGCTGAAGGAGCATGCAGCCAAGAAACCACAGCCAAAGAGCAAACAAAATACTGATTTTATTAACTGGACAAGGACCTAAAAGTGGATTACAAGTAAAAGCTGGATCACAGAAAATCATTTAGAGCAGGAAGCCAAAGTCAGCCCTCTTACTTCCAATGCCCTCTCCCTTGAATTCTGTGTCCTCTCCAGATAGCTGCATGGTCATGGATGACTGCTGCGTCAGGTCCATCCAGCTACAGGTAGAAGACGGAGGGTTGTGGTGGCCAGGCCAGCTAAGACCGACCATGTCTCGTTGGTCCAATTCCTGGAGACAGGAAGTACAAGAGAGGGCAGGGGCAGGTGCCACCCCAAGCACGGACCTTTAATCCAGTGAACCCGCCCTCTAGTAAAACTGTCCCGGTCAAGGTCCTGTCCTGACAGTCTGCTGAGCAAGTTTGTTCTCCAGGGCAATGAAAGCAAGTGGAGCGTGGGGTGCCAGAAATGCAGCAACAGTTTCCTTCTAACCCACAGACAAAGGTGAAAATAAATTCCTTCTCCCCAAAGGAAGAGGAGTATAACCACATAAGTATAACTACATCCACAAAACAGAGTAAAGCAGAAATGAAGATGGTTTGTGGTAAAAGAATACACTATTTAGACCAAAGGATCAAAACTGTGGGGCTGTGAGGCACATGGAGCCAGTGCTAAGACAAAGATTCATTCCTCCTGAGAGTGTGAAGTCCGAAGCTAAGAGACAGCTGAAATAACACCCAAGGAAAAATATATGGTCTGATTAAAACAAAAAACCTTTCTTGCTCAATCAAACACAAAGGTCTCTCTGCAAAATAAACATAAACACTAATTCAAAAAGATACATGCACCCCAATGTTCAAGCAGCATTATTTACAATAGCCAAAATATGTAAGCAATCCAAAGTGTCCATCAATAGATGGATAACATAGACGCTATACACACACACACACACACACACACACACACACACACACCCCCCTCAACCATTAGAGAATGAAATTTTGCCATCTGCAATAACATGGATGAACCCGGAGGGTATTATGCTTAGTGAAATAAGTCAGACAGAGAAAGACAAATACTGTATGTTATCACTTAAACGTGTAATCAGAAAAATAAACTAGTGAGTATAACAACAAAGAAAATCAGACGCATAGCTATAGAGAACAAACCAGTGATTAACAGTGAGGACAGGGAAGTGGGGAGGGGAAAGATAGTGGCAGGAGGTTAAGAGGTACAAACCACTATGTATAAAATAAGTAAGCTACAAGCGTATATTATACAACACAGGGAATATAACCAACATTTTATAAAAGCTATACATCAAATACAACCTTTAAAAATTGTGAATCACTATGTTGTACACCTAAAACTTATATAGTATTTTATATCAACTATACCTCCAAAAATATGAAGGTCTTGGATACTCCAAGAGTCCAGCCTCTGATACCCATAACTAAGAGGATTACAGAAGCAGGGAGAAACCAGTGACTGGAAGAGAAAGAGCAGGGACTACATAAAACTTATGGACTTTTTGGCTGCTCATTCAGGAGCATCTACATAGAATCTGCCAGATGCCAAGCACTGTGCCTGGGGGTAGGGGGAAGATGAGACAGTTTCAACTCTGGAGGCGTTTATATCCTGATGGTAATGCTAATAGATAACTAGTGTCTGAGCATCAACCACATGGCAGATAGTATATTACAGATGGTCTAATTTTAGTGTCACAAAAACACTATGAGGAAAGCAGGGAGGGCCATTATTACCACTTTACTATGAGGAAATTAAGGTTCAGAAAAATAAAACTTACTCAAAGTCATGTTGCTAAGAGATGGTTCAATTCCAGGACACAGTATGTAACCACTGTGCTATATTCCTTCAAATACTGAATGAGAGGAAAGAGAATATTAAAAATAGGAAGTAGAATTTCAGTCCCACTTGTATTCAGTTCAGGGGAAAAAAAAGTGTAATAGATCTACGTAAAAAAGTATAAAAAATTCTTAGAGAAGGTTAAAATAAAAAGTTTAAAGAGAGTCACCATAAGAAAAAAAAAATCACAAGTCTCACATTACTATATATGAAGAGAAAATAACAGGAAGAAAATAAAGTTTGGGATATAACCCCATGAAGTATATCCAAGATAAAATTACATAGTTTCTATATATTTTATTTTATGTAACCTCAGCCACTCACTAGGGAAATAACATACTTAGAATCATTCTCTTTTCCCACAAGGGAGACTTTCTGTTCTCATCCAATCTAATTAACTCATATTCCAGTTAAAATAAATGCCTAAAGGTAATTATTTGGTCCTGTCTTTTGTACTATTCTGGCCTGTCTGTAGAGGGAGAAATATGAGTTTGGAGCAGATTACCTTGTGTATGAGCTTCTCAGCCCAATATTCTCACACAGATAAAATATAGCTTAAATAGAGGATTAATAGCAGGCTCAACAAACAAACAGTGCCTAAAATATAAACAAAAAGCAAAAGTTAAGTTGAGGCTGCTGCCAAAGAACATGCTGAGACAAATTGTACTTAACACACAGGGAGCTGCTTCATCCTTTGAAACTAACCCCAAGAGGGTGAGGTTAAGACCCCACTACGGAAAAGGCAATGGCAACCCACTCCAGTACTCTTGCCTGGAAAATCCCATGGATGGAGGAGCCTGATAGGCTGCAGTCCATGGAGTCGCTAAGAGTCGGACACGACTGAGCGACTTCACTTTCACTTTTCACTTTCATGCATTGGAGCAGGAAATGGCAACCCACTCCAG
>NW_011494738.1:2031257-2042960 GCF_000754665.1 Bison bison bison | reverse complement strand
CCATGGAGTCGCTAAGAGTCGGACACGACTGAGCGACTTCACTTTCACTTTTCACTTTCATGCATTGGAGCAGGAAATGGCAACCCACTCCAGTGTTCTTGCCTAGAGAATCCCAGGGATGGGGGAGCCTGGTGGGCTTCCATCTATGGGGTCGCACAGAGTCGGGCACGACTGAAGCGACTTAGCAGCA
This sequence comes from Bison bison bison, assembly GCF_000754665.1. Lineage (NCBI taxonomy): Eukaryota > Metazoa > Chordata > Mammalia > Artiodactyla > Bovidae > Bison > Bison bison. Next base: position 2,042,770 of record NW_011494738.1, on the reverse strand, counting down.
GCAGCAGCAGCATGGCCCAACTGATACACTTAATAAAGAAAAGCTCAACAAAGGTCTTTCATGTATAAATGTGCCTTTAACCCTGTGGCAGCATGTAGGGTAGGTGTTAGTATCTGAGTGTACAGACAAAGGCACAGAGGCTCAGAAAGGTTACTCTTGACCAGTCTTGGTTTCCAACAAGGAAGCCCAGGCCCTTGTTCATTGTGGTAATTCATTTCCTTCAACAATGGCTCAAAAGTCTTCCCTGCAGTCCTCATGGGCTTGAGTAGCCATTATCCAAATATTAAGTAAAGACTGTGATATTTCCCATATCTATTCTCTACCTGGCAAAAAAATTTTTTGCAATGCTGCCTACTTTCTCTTAAAATACAGTGAAATTTCTTTTCCTGAATCTTACAACCCATTATTAAAGCCTCAGAGGTTGGCAGAGGAAGGAAGGAAGGAAGGAAAGGAGGAAAGGAAGGAAGAAAGAAAAGAAGCAGAGAGAAAGCTTAAATCAGATAAATAGGTAAATAGTTTGCTCCCAGGCTTACTATAAGAGGATAAAAACATGGTTAAGTTCCCAAACTCCTGCAAATCTTATAAATACTGAAATAATTAAATACAGCTTGAAGCATATAATACCATTATAGTTACATAAGGGGAAAAGGATATGTTGGAATAATAGTTTAAGAGTGATGACTTGTGAAATGGTCATTTGCCATACCAACTTTCCCCCACCCCCATACCACTTTGAAAGGAATGATACAGGTCTAGGAGAAGGGAATGGCAATCCACTCCAGTATTCTTGCCTGGAGAATATTCTTGCCAGAGCAGCCTGGAGGGCTACAGTCCATGAGCTCACAAAGAGTCGGGCATGACTTTGCCTGTATATACTGAACTGAAGGAGGTATTTGAGGTAAACTAAACTAACCCTTATTAATTAAAAAGTGTTTTTAAAGTGAATTTCCTATTTACAACCTCAACTGTGATTTCTTTTAGGTATATCCTACCTTCATTTTTTAAAAAATGGAAGCTTTAAGTTAGCCCCTAACTCTTCACTTTTGGTACAGAAGGAAAGTAGTTTTTAATCTGTCATAGGTCTATAAGATAGACCATCCATCCATATAAAAATGATTACTATTGTTTAGCAGTTCATTGGCATAGTCTGAAATTGTGGCACCACGTAATGTCATGAGTTTACATGGAGTGGTGGTGATCTGTGATTGTGTGCTTATTCTTGGATTGTTATGGTCTGCTTTACCAACCACGGAACCGAAACATCAGCTCTAGCTGCTGCACACTTGCCAGAACGCACTGTGTATGGTGACATTTTACATGTTGATAGTGGAAACGTCCACTTTTCACTCCCCTTCCCCCACCACTGAGTGGTTATCCTGGTCTCCTCCCCAAGCGCAGCTTCCTGTCTGGGAGGCTTCCACTTCTAAAACACTGGCCAATTTTTACCCTTCCCAGTTATTTTTACCTACTCTCATAATACCATAATGACATTAGGAAAACCTTTTTTAGAGTCGTATGTTCAATTTTTACTGCTGTGGTTTAAAGGAAGAGGTAGAGAAACTAGATGTAGAGGCAATGTAGTATAAAAAAAGAGACTGATCTGAAACCAAATCCCAGCTGTATCATTGTCTAGCTGGGTAATCTTCCACAAGGGGTAAAGATGGAGAATAGTGGTGGAAAATCATACTTAGCACCCACTTTGTGCCAGATGCCTTATGCATATCTTATTTAACATAACAATCCTACAAGAGAAAAGCTTTTATCCCTAATCTTTCAGGATCTTTTCTTATTCATTTATTTTTTAAAGATTAATAAGAGGCATATTCAAAATCTAAACCTCAAAGAATTTAAATAACTTACCCAGAACCATAGGGCTTTAATCACAGAGCTAGGATTTAAACTCAGGTCTACTAACTCTGAAGTTCAATAAATATTCGTTCTTTACCCCAGGGAAAACACAGAGAATAGCAATTTGTGTCATCCAAAGGATCAAAGATAGATTTTTTTATGGGCAGGAGTTGAAGAATATAAGTTGCTTAGCTTAATAAGTAGTTTTAAACATTGTAAATCAACTATACTTCAGTTTAAAAAAACTTTTAAATTTAAAGGTGATTTTAATTACCATTTTTAAAATGTCAAGATTCTCTAAGGAATTTGTTGGGCAATTATAATCTGTATCCATAAAACACTTGAAAATGAAAGGTAATGTACAGTTTGCATTATATAACGAAGAATTTTTCTGGGGCAAGCTTGCTCATAGGGTGTATTGTTTGCAAGGTACTTTTCTAGGTGCTGAGAATCTCACATGAATAGACTAAAATCTCATGGTCCTATGAGAACAGGCCAGAATATACAAGGAGCTCAATATATATTGGATAGCTCAATAATTAGGTAAGATGTGGTAATAACATGCAAGGAAAATGACTGTATCTCTGAAAGTCTTCAAATAGACAAAGGGAAATAGCCTTAAAAAGCAGCTAGATGAAAACAGAAAACCATCAAAATGACAGCTTAGACTAGTGATTTCTAACTTTTTGATAATGGTAACACCCAACCATGTTTCATTTTGCATTGTTCCTTCCTTAAGAGGTTCTATGCCAGGGTGTGTGTGTGGTGTGTGTGTGTGTGCATGCATGCATGTCAGTCATGTCTAACTCTGTGATCCTATGGACTGCAGCCTGCTGGGCTTCTCTGTCCATGGAGTTTTCCAGGCAAGAACACTGGAGTGGGGTGCCATTTCCTATTCCAGGGGATCATCTGGACCCAAGGATCGAACCTACGTCTCTTGCATCTCCCGCGTTGGCAAGCAGATTCTTTACACTGAGTCACCTGTGAAGTTGCCTATATGTCCACAACTATTCACAAATCTTAGCTACGTGATCACTCTACTTAAAACAGTACCAAAATGGCCCTCTACTATTTTAGCCACCCAAGACTAGCCTTTCATTCATCCTTGGCTACACAGTTTCTATATGAATGACCACAGTTGGATTATTTAAAAATGAATCTTGAATTATGAAGTTATAGAACCCTTCAAATTTATAAAATATAGTCTTCTTCCTTCAGTCAGGTGAATTACCTAACTATTGATTTCTAACAATGATTTTGAGTAACCCAGGCTGTAATTGTTTTAGTTATTTCAAGAAATTTCATAAAATTAAGGTTTTAAATTATACATCTACATGAATAAATCCATACTCATGAACACATCCAGGGTCACTTATATTGGAGTGATCTATATGATTTATACTAGACATCTTTACTTTTTAAGAGACACAACACTTCTTACTTGTTATATAATCAATTGACTTTGAACTTGGACCAGAGGGAAATTAACAGTCCCTTTCATATCTGGAGAAGGGAAAGGCTACCACTCCACTATTCTAGCCTGGAGAATTCCATGGACCGTATAGTCCATGGGGTCACAACGAGTCGGACACAACTGAGCGCTTCACTTCATATCTGTAATTCATCCAAACTTATCCATCCTCAAAGATAAACAAAACTAACACTAACATTTCTCATTCCCATTGCCCTCAAATTAATTAATGTGTATTTTGGCTTAATAAAGGTCTTATAGTCTAAGGTAATGAAATAAAGACAATGTAATGCATGTACTTCATGAATTTTCTATCCTATTAACTATAAAAATAGGAAGAATACTAACAGCCAGTTTTTAATGTATGCTTCCTGGTGGCTCAGACAGTAAAGAACTGGCCTGCAATGCAGGACTTGGGTCGGGAAGATCCCCTGAAGAAGGGAACGGCAACCTACTCCAGTATTCTTGCCTGGAGAATCCCAAGGACAGAGGAACCTGGAGGGTTACAGTCTATGGGGTTGCAAATAGACACGACTGAGCAACTAACACTTTCATATTTTTTTCACTTTACTTATGAGGATAAGTTATCTGCATGTATTTTGTAATTTAATCCTTACAACAAATGTAAATGAGGCAAAGAAAAAAACCTACCTTTAAAACAATAAATAAAATTAGAGATAGCTTTGTTTATTTGCCGTCTTCTTGAGATCCTCACCTGTATCCCATCACTGAAGAAAGAACTGAGAAGCAGCAGGAGCTTCCTGAGCCTCAGCTCCCATCAGGTTATACAACCGCACCTTCATTATTTTTGGCATTTTCCTATGGTTCGAAAAAAAGTGTTGACAATTTTCTGCATCTATAACATTTTGGATGAGCAATTTGCATCCTATTGTGTTTCCTCACATATGGTGCTCTAGCTCAAATAGCACTGGTATTTTTATCTCGCACAATTTAAGTATACCACTTTGAATTCTTCTTCGCTGACAAGTGTCCAAATTACCTAACACAAATGAGAAAGCTCCACGTGTGTTCATTGATTTCAGACAAAAAATTTCCAACAGAATCCTGTATTTTACAGCTAGAATGGATCATAAGGACAATCTAATCTGACTATCTCTCTTTAGAAGTGATAATCTACAGCAGAGAGGTTTAAGTGTCTCTGCTAGGTCAGGTTAACTAGTTGATGGTAGAAAAAACTAATAGTACTTCAGTACTTTTTTCTACATAAAAATGTCAATAGTTATTATAAAAATCCATATTATTTTTCAGTGTCCTGCAGAAGATGTTTCAATAATAAATGATGAGCACATTTTTATAATATTGTATTATTATCAGTACTGCAATTGAAAATTTGTGACTATGAGTTATATAATATCATTGTGGTTCAGAATTTTTTCCTGTATCCATAAATAGATTATGACTTCCCTGTTGGTTGGCAGAATACCTTTTTTTCTTTATATGCTGCTGCTACTAAGTCACTTCAGTCGTGTCCAACTCTGTGTGACCCCATAGATGGCAGCCCACCAGGTTCCCCCGTCCCTGGGATTCTCCAGGCAAGAACACTGGAGTGGGTTGCCATTTCCTTCTCCAATGAAAGTGAAAGTGCATGAAAGTGAAAAGTGAAAGGGAAGTCGCTCAGTCTTGTCTGACTCTTAGCGACTCCATGGACTGCAGCCTACCAGGCTCCTCCGCCCATGGGATTTTCCAGGCAAGAGTACTGGAGTGGGGTGCCACTGCCTTCTCCAATATATGTATGTGTATATATGTGTGTGTGTGTGTATATATATATATATAATTAAAGATAGTTGACTTACAATGTTTCAGGTTTACAGCAAGGTGATTCAGTTATATACATACACATATATTACTTTTCACATTATTTTCCATTATACGTTATTACAAGATACTGACTATAGTTCCTTGTGCTATATAGCAAACCTTTGTTGCTTGTTGCATATCTGTTTTTTTTTTTAATTAGAAATCTAGCATTCTATTCATACTAAGTTAAACAAGTAGAATCAAAATGTCATAGATTTTTTAGCTAGGCAAAAATTCATAAGTTTTCTAAAATATATATAGTAGGTTACATACACTATATATATGTATACAAAGACCTGTGCTTGATAAAGGCTTGAGAAAGAACATCAAAAAAAAAAAAAAAAGGCAAGAAGAGATGGAGAAACTGGAAAACATAGACTAAATGAAATGTAAGCACTGAATAGAAATAGAAAAAGTGAAACACACCAGAAAAAAGGCACAATTTCTTTTTAAACAATCTTTTTTATACCCCTTAATAAACCTTCACATACATGAACTACTTAACAGCTGGAAAGAGACTGACATAAATATATTTATATTTTAGACTAATACTATATGATTCAAAATAGAATCAAACAACTGTCATCCTGTATGAATGCAGGTGAGTATGCTATTTGGAGAGACAGAAAGTTGAGAAAACTTTTTTTTTCCTATCAAGCAATTGAGATTGTCCCTGACGGTGAGGGGATTTAGGTGCTTCAAGAGATTGGTGAGGACTGGAATAGAAAGTAGATGGAATGATGAGAGTTGACTGAGTCTTAACACATCTGGTGGCATATGTAGATCAAATTTCTCAGTAAAAATAATAATAATAACTGAGGACTTAGTACATGTTTGGCTCTCCTCTCCATGCTCCTGAGTTAAATCATCTACACTTCAAAAGTCAGTTCAGTCACTCATTCATGTCCAACTCTTTGCAATCCCATGGACTGCAGCATGCCAGGCTTCCCTGTCCATCACCAACTCCTGGAGCCTACTCAAACTCATGTCCATCAAGTCAGTGATGCCATCCAACCGTCTCATCCTCTGTTGTCCCCTTCTCCTCCCTCCTTCAATCTTTCCCAGCATCAGGGTCTTTTCCAATGAGTCAGTTCTTCGCATCAGGTGGCCAAAGTTTTGGAGTTTCAGTTTCAGCATCAGTCCTTCCAATGAATATTCAGGACTGATTTCCTTTAGGACTGACTGGTTTGATCTTGCAGTCCAAGGGACTCTCAAGAGTCTTCTCCAACACCACAGTTCTAAAGCATGAATTCCTCCTCACTCAGCTTTGTTTATGGGTCCATGAGTTGATGTGAGTCCAACTCTCACATCCTTACATGACTACTGGAAAAATCATAGCTTTGACTAGACGGACCTTTTTTGACAAAGTAAAGTCTCTGCTTTTTAGTATGCTGTCTAGGTTGGTCATAGCTTTTCTTCCAAGGAGCAAGCATCTTTTAATTTCATGGCTACAGTGACCATCTGCAGTGCTTTTGGAGCCCCCAAAAATAAAGTCTTTCACTGTTTCCATTGTTTCCCCATCTATTTGCCATGAAGTGATGGGACCAGATGCCATTGATCTTAGTTTTCTGAATGTTGAGTTTTAAGTCAACTTTTTCACTCTCTTCTTTCACTTTCATCAAGAGGCTCTTTAGTTCTTTTTCGCTTTTTGCTGTAAGGGTGCTGTCATCTGCATATCTGAGGTTATTGATATTTCTCCCGGCAATCTTGATTCCAGCTTGTGCTCCATCCAGCCCAGCATTTCGCATGATGTATTCTGCATAGAAGTTAAATAAGCAGGGTGACAATATACAGCCTTAGTGTACTCTTTTCCCAATTTGGAACCAATCTGTTTTTCCATGTCCAGTTCGAACTGTTGTTTCTTGACCTGCATACAGATTTCTCAGGAGGCAGGTCAGATGGTTTGGTATTCCCATCTCTTGAAGAATTTTCCACAGTTTGTTGGAAAATTTGCAAAAAACTTCACAAAACCTTGTTATTCTTTCCCTATTCTGTGAAGACACTGAGGCTCAGAGAAGTCAGAACATTCGCTCAACTGAACCAGCTACTTGATAATGGAATCAGAATTCAAACACCGACGTCTGCCAAGGCCTATGCTCCCAACCATAGTTTATAATAGTTAGGATACAACCTAAGTTAATAGATGAGTATGAGGAACTTAATTCAGTGCAGAGCAAATACTGGGCTCACAAGCAGGAGTTCGCTTATTGTTAATTCCCTGCTTTTGATTTCAACCCACTCGCCTCATACACATTTATTCATCTTCTCCTTGACTCCTTGAGTACACATATACATAACCATATACTCACACACATTCCCATCTTTTTATCAACAAGATCCACACTCAGGTGTCTAGGTAATGAAAGTGAAAGAAAGTGAAAGTTGCTCAGTCCTGTCCAACTCTGTGCAACCCCATGTACTGTACAGTCCATTGAATTCTCCAGGCCAGAATACTGGAGTGGGTAGCCTTTCCCTTCTCCAGGAATCTCCCCGACCCAGGAATTGAACTGGAGTCTCCTGCACTGCAGGTGGATTCTTTACCAACTGAGCTATCAGGGAAGCCCACTATGTATCAAACTTCTTTTCATTTACTCTTCTTCCTCTTAGGACTTAAGCTCGTTTCTGTACAATGATTCCTGTGATCCTACCTCAACAAACCTCTGCTGTCCCATATCTTTCAAGGTAAATGTAAACACATACTAAGACTGAGGCTGGGTTACAAAATATATGCATATGCATAGTCCAATATACAGCAGAATTCAATTCAAAAAGGAATCTTCTCTTCCCAGTATCTAGGGAGATGCCCAAGCAATACCAAAGACATTTGGCTCTGGTAGTGGAAATTGGGAAGCAATGGTGAAATGAGGTAAGACATTCCAGGGCCTGAAAGTGGACGCAAGTCATCAGCTGCTTCTCTCAGGAGGCTTGTTCTTTTTGGATAAGGGCTATATGTACAAGCCACGATCTGCTGCTACAGCCTCCAGCCCCCTCTACCTGATTCTGAACCCCTCTCAGTCTGGAGCTGATGCCCACAATGCGGGGAGTCTCATTTGTAGGAGATGAGTGTTCCCTTGCTTTATTTTACTGTTTGCCGCCAGCCAGGGTAAGGAGGATGTGTCAGAAATCATGGAGAACAGCGACAGCCAAGCTTTCTCACGCAAAGACTAGGCAACTCAGGAACAGCAAATCATGACTTGCACAGTATTTAATGGATCATGGGAAAACAAGCTTCTCTCTTGCCTGCCTGCCCTTTTGGAACCAGCTCTGGCAGACATGGGCAAAACCGGGATGGCGTCCTGAGGGGCTCTAGAGGGCGGGCGATGTAGGGACGCGAATAACTCAGCACCTCACCCAGGGACAAGGGCCGAGCGGGAGGCTCCGGAATCGCCCCTTGATGATCCCAAAAGACAGACTGGGCCCTGATAAATATCCCGCCCGGCCGGATATTGGCAGCGGAGCTTGCAACGGGTCTGGGAAGTACACAGTCAGATCTAGCCAGCCACTCCCTCCCCATCACCAGCCTCACCCTCTCGCTGCGGAGCCGACAGGGTTACTGCGCCTGCGCAGTCCTAGTCCCGCCACTCCCACGCTTTCCGAGGCCTTCTACCCAGCTTGCTGTCGCTTAGCAACGCACAAGTCACAGTCGCGGTTTCTCCGCGCGTCCCTTTCCTGGCAGGGTTTAGTCCATGGTTTTCCCGTGAGGCTCCTCATTGCCTCGAGTCAGACGTAGGAGCCCATGGAGGGAAAGGAGGATAAGCAGCAGTAAGTGCTGAGCATTGGTTTTCTATTTCCCCTTCCGAAAATGTTTTCTTCCCTGTGGGGAGGGTTAAGTGAGATCTGAAGGGTGTCTTCAGGCCATCAGGGCGTTTCCTCTGCCAATCCCCTTTCCTACTCTAACTTCTAGTATTGAGTGCAATAATACTTTTTAAAACGCACTGTTTACTGAGCGCCTACAATGTATCAGGCATTTTACATGCATTGCTTGGCCTAAAATTCTTGACACAATACCATCTTGAATCATCCATTCCTTCTGACATCTAATTCATTAGCAAATTCAGTAGGCTTTACCTTGAAAATAAATGCAGACTCCACCATGATCCAGCATCTCTACCGTCATTCCCACTCAAGGCAGCGTTCCGCGTGGTCTTTTTACAGCATAAATTTAGATTCCTGTTCATCCTTGGCTACTGCAGAGGAAAAGGCAGGGCTCCTACAATGGCCACTGGGGCCCACACAATGTGTCCTTTGCCTTCCTTGGCCTTGTCTGCACTTGCCTGCCTCTGACAGGGTTCTGCTCCAGCACTGAGGCCTCCCTGCTACATCTGCAGTAACTTTCTGAGTGTGGTCCCCAGAACAGCATCAGCATCACCTGAGCACTTATTCAAAATGCACATTCTGGGGGGTGGGGAGAGGTTCCCCTCCTCTCCACAGATGCACCATATCAGAAACTCTATAAGAGCATGATAATTGGGTATTAACAAAGCCTCCAGGTGATTCTGATGGACCCTAAATTTTGAGAACTATTTAATCAAGCAGCTTGTTACAGCTTGTTATGTCGTGGAGCCAGGTTATTTGCTTCCAAAGTCTGTTATTTTTGTCTCTAAAATGGTGGTTCTCAAATTTCAGTGTATATAAGAATAATAGGGTTTCCTGGGAACCTGCCCCAAAGATTGATTTGGTAGGTTAGGGAGGGGGCCCTTGAATTTGCATTTCTGACAAATTGACAACTGATGCCAGGGCTGCTACTCCAGGAACCTCGCTTGAAAAAGCACCATCCTAAGGTCAGGTACTTCTGCTGCAAATCTTTGGCAGCTACAGTTCCCTTGCTAGAATGCACTCCCTCAAATACCTACTTAGCTCTCTCCCCTCTCTCCTTTCTTCATTGCCATCTTCATAATGCAGCCTCCACCTTATCTAAAAATGCCACCTACCTCCCATATACACGGACTTTCCCCCATTCCCTGATTTATTTTTGTCCTCAGTACTTAACAGACTATATACTTTACTTTTTATTTCTCAACTGCCTTCACCTCCTAAAATGTAAGCTCCGTTTGTTGCTTCTCTATCCTCAGTGCCTCAAACAGCACAGAGCATATAACTCATTTATTGAAAGAATGAATTATTTAATGTTATTCTCACATGTCTTATGATAGGTATTATTGTCCTTACCATGCAAAGAATTGGAAACCAAAGCTCAGATAGTAACTGGCAGAGCTGGGATTCCAACCCAGGTCTAACTTACTTCAGAGCCCACTAGTATTTTTAACCGGAGAAGGCAATGGCACCCCACTCCAGTACTCTTGCCTGGAAAATCCCATGGACAGAGGAGCCCGGTAGGCTGCAGTCCCTGGGGCTGCTGCGAATTGGACATGACTGAGCAGCTTCGCTTTCACTTTTCACTTTCGTGCACTGGAGAAGGAAATGGCAACCCACTCGTGTTCTTGCCTGGAGAATCCCAGGGACAGGGGAGCCTGGTGGGCTGCCATCTATGGGGTCGCACAGAGTCGGACACACTGAAGCGACTTAGCAGCAGCAGCAGCAGTATTTTTAACTGTGCTTTCTTTCTAGTAAGAGATAACTAAGAACTCCATATTTCACATTTATGAGTCAATCTAGAGCCACTCAGACCACAAATACTTAATAAAATGACTGCATCAGTATGTGAGCAAATAGCCATAGTCCTTTCCTTAGGGACCTGATTCTAGTACAAATGCACTGCTGGGTTACAACTATGAGAAGCAGATGGAAAAAACTGATGCCAGAAGTCTACGATGATAAATAATGGCCTTTAAATAAATTCATTTCTGAAAAGATAACAGGAAAAGCCTTTGAAGTGATTTACACTTAACCGGTAATCATTTTTTCCAAACCCTTCACAGAGAGCAACTTCTGTTGGGACACAGGGAACTGGAATCCAAGGGTCCTGAATATTGTATGTGTTCTGGGTGAGGGTTGGGTGTGTAACAGCTAACACAAAGCCAGAGTGACAAACAAGTCCAGCAGATTCACCAGAAATGTGTAGACAGTATACTGGCAAGATACTTGTCTGGATGTTGGGTACATAATGATGAATGAAACCCAGTCATCACCTTCATGGAACTTAATGGCTTGTAAAGGACATTTTTGTAGTGCTTACTAGAACAACAAAAATAGGTACATAAATGATAAATCGTAGTTTGCGTTATGAAAGAAATGAACAAAGTACTAAAACAGAGAATACATGGTGTGGGAAGGGGAAGTCTAGGAAAAGCTTCTGGATTCTTTACCCACTGAGCCACTAGGGAAGCCCAAAAGCTTCTGAGGAGACGACTTTTCAGCTGGAGACCTAAAGGGTAATGAGTCAGGAGCTGTGCAGGGAGCTGCCGGGGGCGGGGGG
>NW_011494738.1:2019011-2031157 GCF_000754665.1 Bison bison bison | reverse complement strand
CCAGGAACTGAAGGTAGGCAGTCTGGCTGCAGAAGGGAAGGGAGAATGGCTTGAGTGGCTGAACAGATTAGCGGGAGCAGGGTCACACAGGGTCTCAGAGCTATGATAAGGATGAAGTGCTTTATCGTAAATGCAATGGAAAGCCATTGGGGCTGCTGCTGCGTCGCTTCAGTCGTGTCCGACTCTGTGCGACCCCATAGACGGCAGCCCAGCAGGCTTCCCATTCCTGGGATTCTCCAGGCAAGAACACTGGAGTGGGTGCCATTTCCTTCTCCAATGCATGAAAGTGAAAAGTGAAAGTGAAGTTGCTCAGTCGTGTCTGACTCTAGCGACCCCATGGACTGCAGCCCACCAGGCTCCTCCGCCCATGGGATTTTCCAGGCAAAAGTACTGGAGTGGGGTGCCATTGCCTTCTCTGCTGTAGTGCCACTGGAGGGTTTTAACTGGAAAAACTGACAAGATAGAAGGGACGGACTTGGCTTTGGTTTGAAGTAAGGTAGGGCCATGGACAAGGCTAAACAGAACTACTCACTTTCTCAATAAATTTCGAATATTATTCACTCACCTTCCATGGGTCAGGGCTTTGATTTTTTCCTACATAAAAAGTATCTAAACTCAATATTTTGTTCTTACCTTTATTTTTCAAGTATCTGAAATTTTTTAAAAAGCACCTTTTATAAAGTCTATTACTCATTTGAAAGGAGAAAAACTTTAATAAACTATTACTTTAAAATATTTTTATTTATAACACTTGAAAAAATCAGTAATTTTTATTTTTATTCCAGGGTAGTCATTAGAAGCAAAAAATGATGAGATTGAATTAGCTGTTCTGATGTCTGCACAGTGGTCTCTTACTGAAAAGATAAATAAGTGCTCATTTGGTAGCTTTTGTAACTCTGCTAGGTGAGCCTTTAAAATTAAACAGATGGCTTTGTCACCTCGTCCAGATGACTAAATTTACTACATAACTAACTTAAAGAAGATGAATTAAAATTAGCATGTGACATAGGCACCTGAATAAATACTGTAAACATGATTTGTAAGAATGATCAAATCACTACTCTTTCTTTACTCCAAGCAAATGTCTGTACACTGCATTGGTATAATAGTAATAAAGAATCATGATTAAAACAAGTATCTTTATCTTTTATATGATTTCAAATGAGAGGATACCTTCTCAAATTTTAATTGCACTAGCCCCTAATATTTATTAATAAAGCCTAAATTGTCTTGACACCCGAAATATATTTAAATCTTATTTTATATGATTATCAATCATATAAAATGATATGTTCATTGGAATGAGCACTGAAATGTTCATTGGAATAAAGGATATACAATTTAATTCTGTTTTTCAGACAGCATAAAATAGAAGATGCTGGTATACTGTATGTAACTGAAAAAGAAGAATTCAAACATGAAAAAAAACCTGGAAAAAGTATTCAACATTCAAAACCATGTGTTGGGAGAGGACGTGTATATTATGCTAAATTCATTAACACAAATGTAAGAACATGCAATGAACCAGTTCCCTACATAGATGTCAAAAAAGAGCCAGAAAATCAGGTTGGATTGATGTTCATTACATACAAATATAGATTTAGATTCAGAAATGTTTTGCAGGATCATTTTGTCACAGACTACTTAAAGGATGTGACATATCTCAGACTAATACTTTTTATAATCCAATAGTTAAAAGCAGTAATCTGGAACAATACTCGCAGATAATGTTTGCATACAAACGATGTGTGTGTTTATAGAAGGAATCCAAATAATTGTTTTTCTCAACTGGATCACAGTCACTCAGTGGTGCTTAGGGAGAGGAGGGGCTATTGAAGAAATCTCTTCTAAAATATTGTATGTGTGACAGATATTATAAAATTTTCCATGATACTCAGTAATTCAAATACTTTCTATAAAATAATAGCTACCAATTACTGAAAGTGTGCGATGTGCTAGGAATGAGCTAAGAGTTTCATATAAATTATATCCTTTAATCTGCACAACTATTTCTAGGAGATATTATTGGAAATAGTTTAGTGATAACATGCTCTAATATAGTAAATTAACATAACCTGAGATTACATAGTAAGCAAATGTCACAGTCACATTTCTGACCCAGGACTCTCAGTTTAGCCAAATCACACTTTCATTCACTATTACATTAAATATATTCCATTATCATTTTTTTACAATCAGGTTTGTTGAGGTTTATTGTATTAGTTTCCTATGTTGCTGTTAATGATTACCACAAACTTAAAACCATAGCTTAAAGGAACACAAAGTTATTCTCAACAGTTCCGAAGCTCAAAAGTCCACAGTCAGTCTCATTGGCCACCGGCAGAGCTGATTCCTTCACCAGGCTCTAAGGAAGAACCCACTTCTTGTCTTTCCCACCTTCTAGAGGTTGCTGCATTCCTTGGCTCACAGACCCCTCTTTAAAGCCAACAACATAGCATCTTCAAATCTCTGACTGACTTCCCTGCCTCATTCTTCTAAGGACCCTTGTGATTATACTGGGATCCTTAGAAAAAAATAATCTGGGATAATCTCCCCTTTCCAAGATCGTTAGTCATAGCCGCAAAGCCCCTTTGCCATGTAAGGTTAGGTGTGCCTAGTCATGTCCAACTCTTTGCCACCCCATGGACTGTAGCCCACCAGGCTCCTCTGTCCATGGAATTTTCCAGGCAAGAACACTGCAGTGGGTTGCCATTTCCTACTCCAGGGAAGGTTAGGTGTAGTTTTGATTTAATTTAACATTTCAGTGGCGATTGCTTTTCGCGAGCTCTCTTTACACAGATAACATCAACTACTCATGTCATGAAACAGCACACCACAGCCCTATGTGTGAATGTGAAATAAATAATAAGATAAATAGATAAATAAAGTTTACCTTGGTTTTTAAAAATTAACTGGTTTATAGTAATAATGGCTTTAAAATGAATAAAGAAAATAAAGTTACCTAAATATTTAAATTGACATATATCTGTTATGTATTTTTTTAAGAAAATGTCTTTAGCATACCAGATTGGTTGACTTTACTTATTTGCAAGATTTTTAAATTAAATAATAAATTATAGAGTTCTACATAGGGACATCAAATTGGTGATATTAGAAAAAGTAAAAACAAGTTTCAGCTCTGTTAGTTCCAATGAAAACTAACTTGGTTGTCTTATTGTTTTAATTATTGGTAAATATTGATATTTCAAAGACAATTATACTAGGTCAGTGTTTTACAAATTGTATTTTTTGGAGCACTAACCTTTGGCTATGTGCTCAACAAAATAAAGCTTCACACTCAAATATGCTGTGGAAAAGCTGTATTTTTATATACCCTTCTGAGAGCTTCACAATTCACATCAGTAGATAAAGGTTCTGGGAAATCCTGTGGTAAACTTGTTTAACTTGCTTATCTTTTTATTTGTCAAATCTATTTAACTATGGAAACCTCTTTTATATAATACTTAACATGCTGCAGAACTAGTATTCCACAGAACACAATTCAAGGATAACTGTTGCCTTTTCCCAAAAATGGTGCCGAAGGCAAAGAAGGACGCCCCTGCCCCTCTCAAAGCTGAAGCCAAAGCAAAGGCCAGGAAAGCAGTGTTGAAAGGCGTCCACAGCCACAAACAAAAGAAGATCTGGAGGTCACCCCGCTTCCAACGGCCCAAAACACTGCGGCTCAGGAGGCAGCCCAAATATCCTTGGAAGAGCGCCCCCAGGAGAAACAACGCTGACCACTCACCACCGAGTCAGCTGTGAAGAAAAGAGAGGACAGCAACACGCTGCAGTTCACTGCGGCTGTCGAGGCCACCCAGCACCAAACTAAACAGGCTGTGACAAACTAAACAGGAGCTCTATGACATTGACATGGCTAAGCACGATACCCTACGCAGGCCTGATGGAGAGGAGAAGGTGCATGTTTGACTGGCTCCTGACATGCTGCTTTGCATGTTGCCAACAAAATTGGGATCATTTAAACTGAGTCCAGCTGGCTAATTCCAAATATAAAAGCTTTCACTATTAAAAAAAAAAAAGAGTAACTGTTATTGAGCAAAGTATGAATTGCTTAAAGAGAGGTATTTCTCAGCATTCTTTCTGATCCACAACAAAATACAGAGGAATGTGGATACAATGTAACTCTAATAACAAATTTTTTAAAGCCACGGAGGTCTACTAAAAAACATATGATTATCTATGTGTAAGTTGTTGTCAAAAGTCTGTATTTCCCTAGGAATCCCTACAGTATAATGTTTTGTTCCGCAGACAGCACCCCCATCACCACACCCCCATCATCACCAGCAGTCATCTTGGCCAGGCTGCTCTAGAGCTTGGCTTACCACCTCTAACATTCTCTTAACTAGTTTCTCCAAGATATCCCACTTGCTTTCACTATATCCCCCCAGGATTCTCCCTTAGTTTCTCAAAGAATGGAAGTAATTTTACTGATGCATTTTTGAAGATATTGGGATGACAGAAGTATAATGCAGAGATGGCCTCACAGTGGTTTCCAAGGGTAGCCAAGAGGCCTGCAGTACAACAGCTCTTGGGCATTCCAGGAGCCGGCATCATAGTGAGTCTTGTCATTAGAAATCGCCAGGTACCTTCCTACCATGGAGCCCCAGTGCTGGTCATCCTGGGGCAGGGACCCTGGGCTGGAAGGGAGGATTTCATCCTCTCTCTGGGTCCAAAGTTTGGGGAACAACTTTTTCTTTAGGCAAAACTCCCTCTACAATCTGCAGGATTGTGGTCCGACCCCCAAAACCTAAACAAAGCAATTACAGAGAGGGCCTTTTCCAGTCTCCTTTATCATAAATAACTCCACATCAGCCCCTCACAATCCAATGTAAGTGATTGTACACAGAGTGGTAAAGTTTTATCCTTAGTCCTCCCCTTCAGCATGTAGTAAAGGAAAGAAAATAAGCCTCCACCTTTACCTTTAATCTTTATAATCTGAGCAAATGCTTGGATCAAAAGGGCATGCATGTGTATCTGGGTGCATACATGTTTTCAGTCTTCTAGGAAGGAACCAGACTTTTGGGGCATAGGGCAAACTATCCAGAAAGAGAAAAGATTAAAAAAAGTTTTTGAACTGTAGGATTTCATTCTCGTGAAGTGAGGATTCATCCAAATGATGACACTAATCAGAACACTCACCAACTCCAAGGGTCTTAAAATCATCAATTACAACAGGAAAAATTGCTCATTATTTTCCTTATATGCATCTGTAAAACCAGAGAGACCATTTTGGTAAAATTCTAAATTCAAGTTTTCTTGAAAGGTGAATAATCTCTGCATTAAGGCTAGCTTTTGCGCTATACTCTGGTTTAAGGAAAAAAACTGAAGTCTACCAGACATAGTGGTTCACTCATTCCAGAGTCACTTCTCTAGTAACTTGGATATTAGCAAAATAAATTTCTGATCTACAGAAGATGATATAAAGAATATACCTTAAAACCTTATCATATGGCTTCCCTGGTGGTCCAGTGGTTGGGAATCTGCTTGCCAGGGTGAGAGACACAGGTTTGATCCCTGGTCTGGGAAGATTCACCCACTCCAGTGTTCTTGCCTGCAGAATCCCAGGGACGGGGGAGCCTGGTGGGCTGCCATCTATGGGGTCGCACAGAGTCGGACACGAATGAAGCAACTTAGCAGCAGCAGCAGCAGCTGGGAAGATCCCACATACCGTGGAGCAACTAAGCCTGGGTGCCACAAGAGAAGCCACCACCACCTACTGAAACTAGAGAGTAGCTCTCAACTCGTTCACAACTAGAGAAAGCCTAAACACAGCAATGAAGAACCAGCATAGCGATGAAGCATCAATCAGCACAGCCAAAAATATAAATAAAATAATAATAATCTTTAAAAAAACCTTATCATAGAAGATCTTTCTCAAGATATTTACTTAGAGCCTCTTTTTATTTTTGAGATAATTTAAATAACTTGGTGTTTGTCTGGCTTTGCCTTCCACAGCAGACTTGCGATAGCAGTGCAGCACAGAAATGAGAGGCTCACACCAACAGATGGAGGCAGAACCGGGTGCAGCTCTGCTACCTGGTGGAGATACACTTTGGAGAAGTTACTTCATCTGCCACCAGTTTCTCATCTGTACAGTGTGTGTACACACCTGGTAGAACTGGTACACACCTCAGCACCTTGTGTTGAGAATCAGGGAGAGAAGGCCTAGACCCTGGGACATAAGCACCACAGTAATCACAGAGTAGAGAAGAGCAAGAAGCAGGCACTCTGACAACAGTAAGACGAAACTATTTTGAGCCAGGGAGTTAGAAGATGCCATCTGTGTAGTGATCTGTTCTAGAATTCCTAGGATCCACATCAAGTAGTCTTTTTTGCAATTTACCTTTAAGTTCATTCTGAAAAATGAGGCATTAGCCGGTTTTTCCTACTTTCCAAAATTCTTTGATTTGTGCAAACGTATTCATTTTTACCTCTGGTTACAGGTTGTTACTGGCCCTCATTACCAGTTGCAAAGGGAGGTCTAACTCTTTTCAACTGTGCAGGGCTTAGTTCATGCACATGGTCTTTGGTCCACGTCCATCCTATCCTGTTTTGGGTTTTTTTTTAATCATTTGGGGGCTTCCCTGGTGGCTCAGTGGTAAAGAATCTGCCAGCCAATGCAGGAGACACAGGTTCAGTCCTTGATCTGGAAAGATCCCATATGCCACTGAGCAACAAAGCCCGTGGACCACAACTACTGAGCCTGTGCTCTAGAGCCCAGGAACTGCAACTACTGAACCCATGTTCTGCGACTACTGAACCCCGTGAGCAGAGGGCCCTCTCCAGAGCCCGTGCTCCACAACAAGAGAAGCCACCGCAATGAGAAGCCAGCGCACTGCGACTGGAGAGGAGCCCCTGCTTGCTGAAACTAAGGAAAAGCCAGCGCAGCAATGAAGACCCAGCACAGTCAAAAATAAACAAACAAATAATTGAATCTTTGGGCCATGCCAAACAGCATGCGGGATCTTAGTTCCCCAACCAGGGAGCAAACCCTTGCCCCCTACCTTGGCAGTGTGAAATTTTAACCCCTGGACCACCAGGGAAGTCCCCATCCCGTCTTTTCAGTTTGAAGATAATTTCTCTTAAGGAAGAACCTTGGATTGAATAGCTCTGACTTCAGCTCTAAGCAAGGTACACTACTCCAAATTCTAAGCCTTTCCGTGATTTCTTGCTATAACAGATTTCCTTCCCCAGAATACCCTACTTTTCCTTCCTTTGGTATTTTCGTAACTTTCTGCTATCTAAGCTTCTTGACAATATCCTGACAAGACGACTCCATTAGAGTATGTTTTCTTTGAATCTGCTACTGTGCACCTTTTTATACATACAGGTCTCTTTGGAAATAAAGCTCAGTTGAAAGTTAACTCCCTAATATTGCCATATAGGTTTCTTTAGATGCCTCCTTCTTTTTTAAATCAATGCAGCTTCAATTGTATTTTCAGAATTTAACTTACTAGAATTTCATATTTATCGCCCTTGAATCATATTTTAAAGCCTCTGACTGTGCAATAACAGTTCATTTTTTAAAAGGATGATCTCTTCCTTTAAAGCCTCGGGTAGCTGTTTGAATATACCCAAGGTTATTCTCATTCTCTAATATCCAAGAACTCTGAGGTATCACAGTTCCCTTTTCCCAAGGTTCTCTTCTACCTGATCAACCAGATGAAAAATTTTTTAGTCAGTTCTAAGACAGAAGATCAGCCCTGGGTGTTCCTTAGAAGGAATGATGCTAAAGCTGAAACTCCAGTACTTTAGCCACCTCATGAGAAGAGTTGACTCATTGGAAAAGACTCTGATGCTGGGAGGGATTGGGGGCAGGAGGAAAAGGGGATGACAGAGGATGAGATGGCTGGATGGCATCACTGACTCGATGGACGTGAGTCTCAGTAACTCCAGGACTTGGTGATGGACAGGGAGGCCTGGCGTGCTGCGATTCATGGGGTCGCAAAGAATCAGACACGACTGAGCAACTGAACTGAACTGAACTGAACTGAAGACAAGTAACAATTCACCTCACTGCTTTCTCAGCTTCTAAGAGATCAAATTATCAAATGGGCTAATGTAGAATCTTCACTTGCTTCATACTTAGGTCATGTTTTATTATGAAAAATTCAGTAACACTGGAGAAATTTCTGCTTAGAACAAAATTTTTCAAACTGAGTCATTAGTGAGTTATAAATCCATGTGAACTGCAACCAGCTTTATGAAATGAAAATAAAAAAGTAATATAATAGAAAAATAGCCAAGTGCACTGCATGTCATAAAAGTAAGTATTGTTTTGTGAAACCTAGTTTTATGTGAACGTATGCAGTGGGTACTCTTGCATGACATAAAATGTATTCTGTGGTAGGGGTCATGGACTAAAAACTTTAAAAAACCATTATCTTAGATGATAATACATTATTTGTATTGCTGAAAGGAAAAGAACAGAATGTAAATTTTAGGTTAAATCATGTTTACCATGTTAATACATAGGCATACATGTGTACATATATATATAACAATAGTACAAAACATAGAAACATAACTATTCTGTTGATTTTTACCACTCCATCTGTGGATATAAGGTAGTTTAAGAACTTAGCTGCTGTATTTTAGCTAACAGTATGTGATAATGCATTTTTAGATGCCTTTTAAGAAATATAGCCTTTGTGAAAATACTCAATATATTTATTCCTAGATTTCAGAACTGTATTTTAGGACTAGAAAAATCCAGTAACTTGTTGAATCAAATTACTAAACATTCACAGACATCAAACAGCACATGAAAATATCTTATAATATCCAATGTTATGTTTCCATTTTCCTTCCCATGAAGGGTGACTGGTGGCCACATGGTAAAGGGCTGGAAAATCCCTTCCAACCACCTTATGACACTAAGAGCACCCAGAGGAGTGACTTTAAGAAGCCAACATGCCCATTGGTTTCTCCAGTCAAACACAGCAAGTTGCAAAAGCCTTCTTACGGAATAGGTAAGGTTAGCACGTCTCCATTGTCTCAAGTTACTGCTATCAAATTAAGATGTATTAGATGTGCTTTTACCTCCTGGGGAAAAACAGTCCTCTACAGGAGTTGAAAATATACATGCAGCAAGTGCAGCCCTTGACAAGTTTGTTTCTCATCCCTTCCTGGTGGACGATTTAACTCTAAACATGTTTAATATAACATAATGAAAATTGTAATGATCATTGATAACACTAGCCTCCAAGTCAGAAATTTAGTGGCATTCTGCACATTATTGCCAGCAAACTTTTAAAACTGTAACTGTTAAAATAGGAGGCAACTCTAACAAGCAGTATTTCTCAAAGTGCACACTGAGGGACACTAGTTTTTCTGATGTTTATAGATACTGCTCAAAAAAAAAAAAAAAAAAACAGGGAAAAACTGAATTTAGAAAGTTAAACAGTTTTTGTCTTACTACAGAAATCTTAAAACCCTTATTCTAAGCATAAGCATAATAAATTTCCAAGAAGAGGAATGAAGTATGCTATGTTTGAATGTTAAAAGACAACTTCATCCTTTTCAGAAGATCATCTACATGACTGGTATCTCACAAAACATAATTAAGGAAATACTGTTCTATACACTATTCATATATTTTGAGATCTAAAATTTGTTTTACCTGATGGCATCATTATCATATCTAAGTCTTTCACATTTATTCAAGTTGTTTCTCAACCCAGTTCTACTCATCTCTGCCACAGGAGTAGGATTTTTTAGCAAGCCTTTTTTTTTTCCCCACATTTACTAACTCACTTTTATCATAATAAGAAATGATTTCTATTTTTCTAAGCCAACTAAAAAAGTCTAGGTCAATTGACTGTACTGGTGAAATGAAGTAAAACATGGCTCCCTCCTCCCCCAAATGACTACCAAAAAAAAAAAAAAATCACTTGAGTCCTTTCACTTAAGTGAATTGTATTTGATCAATGACACTAATATCAATACATGTTTAGAGATAATAGTGCTTCACATTTTCAAGGCTGAGTGGCAGTTTACCATGGTCTGGGAAGAGCCTAGGTAATTACCTATAAAGAAAGAACCATTTCTGTTTTCTCTTGTCCCGAATGTGAATCTTCATCAGTATTAATTAACTAGAATACTTCCAATAAAAAAACTGCAGTTTATGTATGTTTAAGGGTTTATTTGGGAATACAATTTTTAATAATTCTCTTTTTTGACCCCATGGACTGCATTAGTAGCCCGCCAGGCTCCTCTGTCCATGGGATTTCCCAAGCAAGAATACTGGAGTGGGTTGCCATTTCCTTCCCCATTTAGCAAGTCTTCAAGCCGGCATCAAGCTTGCCAGGAGAAGTATCAATAACCTCAGATATGCAGATGACACCACCCCTATGGCAGAAAGTGAAGAAGAACTAAAGAGCCTCTTGATGAAAGTAAAAGAGGAGAGTGAAAAAGTTGGCTTAAAACTCTACAGTCAAAAAAGATCATGGTATCTGGCCCATCACTTCATGGCAAATAGATGGGAAAATAATGGAAACAGTGACAGACTTTATTTTCTTGGGCTCCAAAATCACTGTGGATAGTTACTGCAGCCACAAAATTAAAAGATGCTTGCTCCTTGGAAGAAAAGCTAGGACAAATCTAAACAGCATGTTAAAAAGCAGAGACATTATTTTGCTGACAAAGGTCTGTATAGTCAAAACTATGGTTTTTCCAGTAGTCATGTATGGATGTGGAATTTAGACCATAAAGAAGGCTAAGTGCCAAAGAATTCATGTTTTTGTACTGTGGTGTTGGAGAAATCTCCTGAGAATCCCTTGGACAGCAAGGAGATCAAACCAGTCAATCCTAAAGGAAATCAACCCTCAATATTCATTGGAAGGACTGATGCTGAAGCTGAAGCTCCAATACTCTGACCACCCAATGCAAAGAGCCAACTCACTGGAAAAGATCCTGATACGGAAAGACTGAAGGCAGGAGATGGGGACGACAAAGGATGAAATGGTTGGATGGCATCACCAATTCAATGGACGTGAGTTTAACCAAACTTGGGGAGATGGGGAAGGTCAAGGGAGTCTGGTGTGCTGCATTCCATGGGGTGGCAAAGAATCAGAAATGACTGAGTGACTTAACAACAAATAGAAGTACAGGATCAAGTCCGAACAAAAATGAATTTATTGAGTACCCTCTCTGTTCTCACCCTATACAAAAGTTCACAAGATACATATTAAATTTTCTGAACACAACAGTATGCAGTGAAGGATTGCTTTGAGGTCAACAGTTCCTCAGCTGTAGCCTTCTGGCCTCAGTGACTGGCCAGTCTAGTTAAGAATACAAAAAGCAGCTAGACTGAAGGTCAGATATTAGAAAATGGTCATATTTAACATGATTTCTACCTCAAGAGAGGCAATCAATAGGGAGGGCAAACCATGAGATAATCTATAACAATGGTGTCTCTTTTAGGAATGTAATAAAGTTTCCACTTCTAATTCAAGATGGTAGACTGAGCAGAAACATCTAAATCCCCTGCCTCCCACAACCCTATTACATGATACCAAAGCAGTCAACCCACAAAAGACCCATAAAAGTGAGAAGAATGAAAGGAAGAGCTTTCTGACATGTGAGGAGGAATGGAAGACTGTTGATGGATAAAAGACAGCAAAGAAGCAATAATCTAGAATATACAGAAGGAGACGCAACAAAGAAGAGACAATCTGCCTGAAAAAAAACAGAAGTGTCTGAAGGCTCAGCCAGGAGACAAAGCAAAATGCAAAGTGTGGAGGGAGAATTAGAGGGTTATTCAAATAACTTCTCCAGTCATGAGCACTGTACCCTCTCCCCACATTGGCTGCTAGAGTCCAGTGTTTCAGCCAGATGTCAACTACCACACTAGTCAGTTCAGTATTTCAAACTGGTCTTCTCTCCTATTCTTAACTTATGAATGGACAACCAAAGATTAGAATTATGCCAAATTATAAATTCTTTAGTTTGGAGCAAAAAGTCAAGAAAATATCACAGAGCACAAAAAAACAAAAACTTTAGAAAATATAAGAGAATAAAAACAAAATAGAGAATCATTCTTGGAGTTCCAACTCTTCTGGAGCTCCAGAAAAGAGTAAATATAAAAGAGAGAGAATTATCCACACATAACATTTATTGAAAGTGAA
>NW_011494738.1:1940316-2018911 GCF_000754665.1 Bison bison bison | reverse complement strand
GTGTTGGTCTCTCAATCGTGTCCTCAGGTCTCCTGCATTGCAGGCAGATTCTTTATAATCTGAGCCACCGGGGAAGCCCTAAACATTTATTAAGCAGATACTATCTGCCAGGTACTTTACGAACCTTCTAAATGTTAGCTCATTCAATTCTCACAGCAACATAATGGATGTAATATTAATAGTACAGGTGACACTAGTGGTAAAGAATCCGCCTGCCAAGGCAGTTCAATCCCTGGGCTGGGAAGATCCCTTGGAGCAGGAAATGGCAACCCACTCCAGTATTCTTGCCTGGAAAATTCTATGGGCAGAGGAGCCTGGTAGGCTACGTCACAGAGATTTGGACACGACTGAGTGACTGAGCACAATACTATTAATATTCTCATTTTTCAGATAAGAAACCAGAGTTTAAGAGTTTAAAAAAAATAATTTTCCCAAGGCTACACAGCAAAAAACTGGTGTCTGAACTCACTCGGACTCTAGTACCTGTAAAAATAACCAGTACTTGGACTTCCCTGGCAGTCCAGTGGTTAAGATTCTGCACTTCCACTGCAAGAGACACAGGTTAGATCCCTCATTGGGGAACTATAAGATCCCATATGCCATGCAGCAAATATTAAATTAAAAATAACCAGTATTCTACACAGCCTCTAAAATAATAATAATTTCCCAATTAAAAGAAAGCCACTGAAAGAGTCCACTGAGTACTTCAAAATATGAAGGGAAAAAAAAGAGAGACACACCTACACATCACTATGAAACTGTAAAACCACAATTATAAAAAGATTCTAAAAGTTTCCATTAAAAGAAAACCAAGTCACCACCTAAAGAATAAGTATATGGAATTAACACTGCTGGAAGAGCACAATGGAGTTAGTGTCTTTAAAGATCTCAGGGGAAATCATTTTTAACCTAGCAAAGAGGATTCTATTTGACATGTACACTAGAACTTTTAACCCCTAGTGGCACCGGGCATTGGATCAAATGAGAAAGAAATGTAGTACTAGCACAATATTTGGTCATTAAATGAACAAAATTCATATAATTGTTAATATACTGTAAATACTATATAGTAGTCTTCAACTTTTAGCATCACTCTATAGACACAACATAGAAAATTTAACACTTCCCTGGTGGCTCAGACTATAAAGAATCTGCCTGCAGTGCAGGAGACCCAGGTTCAATTCCTGGGTTGGGAAGATGTCCTGGAGAAGGAAATGGCAACCCACTCCAGTATTCTTGCCTGGAGAATTTCATGGGCAGAGGAGCCTGGCAGGCCACAGTCCATGGGGTCACAAAGAGTAGGACACAACTAAGCGACTAACACAAACACACAGATCAGACACTACCTACTTATCTCCTGAAAGTCATGTTTGTTTCAGAACCAAGTACACAGGCGAAGATTGGTTCTGAAATAAACATGACTTTTAAAGAGTATTCTCTACCTTCTTGGTCTGAGTTATGTACTCCTTCTCTAAATCCCCATACCATGATATCAGGACCAGCAGGAGATAAAATCGGTACATCTGGCAGGTCAAATAGGATCATGTAGACCACAGCAGAGTT
The DNA here is from genome assembly GCF_000754665.1 of Bison bison bison. Classification (NCBI taxonomy): domain Eukaryota; kingdom Metazoa; phylum Chordata; class Mammalia; order Artiodactyla; family Bovidae; genus Bison; species Bison bison. The sequence continues at coordinate 2,017,348 of NW_011494738.1, read as the reverse complement.
TGAAATGTATTCTACAAACAATGAGAAATAACTGGAGGCTCTAAATGGGGAGAGTGATATCATTTATGTTTTAAAAAGATCTTTCCAAGGATCTGAGGTTTTTTTTTTTTTAAGTAGTTTTTTCTAGAAGACATTCAAAGTTGAATGCTTTAGAAAAGACTTGCTAAAAGGTCATTCACTAACTTAAAAATGCTAATTAAGAGTGGGTAAAATAACTATAAAAGAAGAGAGAGCGCGAATTTTTTAAATCTTGAAGGACGCTGTACTCATTTTCCTTTAAAAGCTTCCTTAAGTTTCCATTCTGTGATGCATCAGGGTGTGGTTTGTACAAGAAATACAAAGTGAAATTCCAAACAGACACTTCCTCAAAGAAAATGCCTTTGTACTTCAATAAAATTTTGGTAAATGGACTGCTTAAAATATCTAGATATGGTTTCATCATTGACTGTGATTCTTTGCCTTGACTGACTTTTTTGTGAGCTAACCAGTCGGTCCCAATACTTTCTCTGGGAGCAGCTATTTCTTCTCTGGTTCAAGAAGGGACGTTGTGGAAGACGAGACAGAGAGACAGGCTTTGTTCTAGGATGAACAAGCAGGACCTGGCCATTTCATAAAGGAACAACCATAATCACTGTCTATAGGTCCGTCAGTTTTCTCAAAGAGGAATCCTCCAAGCTCTGCCTGGAGTAGGGGAGAGAAAATCTGGGAGTCCCTCAAGCAATCTTCAGTTTACAGCTTCAACTTGCACCACTTTGCACGCTCCTGGCCTCAGAAGCATCTGATGCCAAACACTGGGGCAGGAACTAGATTAATTTTCACCCCACCTCCTCCTCCACAAGCACTTAGCTTCCAGTTTTCTGGGATCTACTCAAGTCAACTGCCACTTATCCATCTGCTTTCCAACCTCCAAATTTGTTAGTATCTTTGCTCATATTTAGTTCTCTTTTTTTTTCCTTAAGGCTTTAAGACATTTTAATTTCTTTACTATCACTGTACTATCTTTTTCCTCTTTCTGTCTCTTCCTCTCTCTCTTGTTCTTTTATTGGTATTTCTCATTGCCAAGATCATTACTATATTCCAGGTCCTACCACTATGCCCAGACTCAACAATTATTTATTGATTAAGTTAAATGATAATTCATATTATTCAGTAGATTATTTATTTTAAAGTCATAATATAACTTAAACTAATAACATAATATAAACCTGCAATTTATTCATAGTTTAGATGGTGTTTGGATACTAGATGAGAATGATTTTAGTTTATGTAACATTTTACAATGTGTATATAAACCAGTCTGTATGTCAGATTTTTAATGTATATATACATGTGTACATGTTTATATATATGCATACAGACAGAAAATGTGTATATAAACATGCATTACTAATAAAATCATCTCATAGTTATTCTTTTCCATCAGCCCACTTAATTACGCATGGCTTTTGGCATTTTAGTAATGTCATCTTGTGCTGATAATGAAAGTGCCCTTTATGTCTTGTACCACCACACAATTTCCTGGCTGCCATCCATGGTCAGTTCAACAAATGGCTATACTCCATCATATCCCAGTTGCTGTAGGAGTAAGTGTTCGCTTTTGGTTTTATATAATAAAACTTTATAAATTGGAAAAGCTGATCTAGTTTTTAAGGGAGGTGTTTTGAACTTAAATGAAATTTTGACTGGTTATAAATTACTTGATATTTTAACATTCTTGCAAATTCAGATACAGTGCTAAAAATATTTTTCTAAAATAGGTTTTAGTTTGTGTTGCTTCTTTTGTATCAGGGTATAACAATGATTTCTTGCTATAATTGTATCCAAGTTTCTTTTTTTTCCACTGTATTTTGAAAATCTGTACTGTTGTTTTTACATTAATAATCTTTTATTTAAGATGAAAATAAATCCTACTTTGAAGAATGGGGTTTCTAATAGAAAAATTATACTGAGGAATGCTTTCTTAAGTAGATACAAACAAAAAGTTTAGAAAAATTTTCAAAGTAAAAACTGCTAAGTTCCCATTAATATGAGGAGCAAGTTGTGTGCTTGAACAAATCCTGCCTTTGTTGATAAAATATAGATGGCTAGACACCAACTTGTTTGGAAAATTCCTATTTTAATTAGAAGTTTCCAAGAAACAGAGAGCGGATTTCAAATATTTTTCATAGACTTTGCCTTACTTTTGGAAGCCTCATCTAACAAGGTTTCTTTTAAGTAATTATTTTGGGTCCAATTTGAATTCTTAAGTAACCACTAAGAACTTGAATATCTTCTTTGATGTTTTCCCACTTAGATGATCTTCACTATTGTGGGCTTCTTTTAAAATCTCATATATTTGCATAAATGAATATGGTAGTTATGTCTACTTTTAATAATGTCTGGGTAAGGAACTTCTTTCTGTACTCTAGATTGCCTTCTCTGCCCCTTTATAAGTCTCCATGAAGATATTTTTTAAAGTTACTACTTTTAAGATTCTGGGAGGTCTTATATAAAAGATGATTTAATTGATTTAATTAACTTCCTTCTGAAGTCTTTCTGGCTGTTATCTGCCTAACAAGTCACCCCAACATTTAGTTGCTTAAAACAACAATTATTTATTTGCTCATGATTCTGCAATCTGGGCTGTGCTCAGCTGGGCAGTTCTTTGGCTGGTCTTATCGGTGGGCACTTAAGTGGCTTAATTTAGTTGACAGGTCATCTGAGGACTGGACTCAGCTAGGATGCTGGAATGATTGGGCCTCTCCTTCTGCATTTGGTCTCTGAATGCGGTTTCTCTAGCAGTGTAGATGGACTTCTTACATGGCAGTTCAGGGCTCTCAAGAATGCAGTGTTTTCTTAAACTTTATGCCTGGAACTGGCATGATATTGCTTCTGCCTCATCCTATTGACTGAAGTTAATCACAAGTCCAGTTCACATTCACAGAGGGACTGTGCAAGGATGTGAATACTGGAAGGCCTGATTCTTTGGAGCCATCAATGTAACACATTAGTTCAATGTCTTTAAATAGTTCTTTCCATTAGAATTTAGGAATGGCCAACTCTTCACCTCTCTTTGAAAATGTCTAAACTGAATTGCCCTCACTCTTTAATGAATGAAAGTATAGCTGGATATAAAATTCTAGATCCATAGTTACTTAGCTTTTACACCAGGAAGGTATTATTCCACTGTCATCTGGATTCTATTGTTATGTCAAGTATACAAGTGAACCAGTTGTTAATCCTTTGAAGGGCTCATGTTTCAGTAGATCTTTTTTATGTTTTAAGGGAGTTTTTGTGTACAGAAAGAGTTTATAGTTACTTATGATTTAAATTAATATTCTAGTTTTAACATTATAAATTTAAAGATATTTCTTTCCTTAAGCCTTTAATTTTTAAATATAATAGTAGATAGTAACTTTCACTTATTCTTTGATGTTTAAACTCAAGTTGAACATAAACCTTAGGCACATAAGGGTTTAAACATAAACCTTCTTGATTTATTTCTCTTCGTGAGTTCTTCCTCTAGAAATTTTTTGAAGTGATCTGTTTTACAGGGAAATATTCTGAGGCCTTCTATGCCTCCAAATATTTTTTATTCTGGCTTCATAATTAAATGGCAGTTTGGCTGGATATAGAAAATCGAGGCTTAAAGATTTTTCCCTTTAATATTTAAAAAATATTAATGTTATCATGTGTCCAATGTTGTTGTTATCAAGTTTGATATAAATCTGCTTCTTACTCTTTTGTAGGTAATCTACCTCTCCTCTTTGAAAACATTTAAAATTTTTTCTTCGTCTCACATGACTTTAAATTTCTCTATAAAATGTCTAAGATAAGTTTTTTTTTCTTTATCTACCATGCAGGATTTGGAGGAGTGTGAGTCAAATTAGAGATCTAGGGTGCAAAATGTAAGGAGGCACTCACTCCCAGCATTGTGCAAGTGCCTCCTTAAATCTGCATCCCATGGGCCTCACCTGCTCCATCTTACTTCTCACCCTGCTACCTGTTTGCTAATCTGTGACCCGTTTCAATCTGAGGCCTCTGGATTTTAATTCTGATATATTTATCATCCTTACTTTAAACATTTCATTTTCTGTCTTCTAGATTTCCTGAATTCTAGTATTGGTATTTTATCATCCATGTCTCTTAGCTTTTTAATTTTTATTTTTTTAACCTTTCCAGATGTCTTCTAGGAGAGCATCTCAGTCTGACTTTCTAGTTCATAAATGTTGTTATTTATCTCATTTCCACTTAAACTATTAATTTTTCATTTCTAATATTTTACATGATTCTTTTTTATGTTCTCATTCTTGCTTTATATTAATACCTTCTATATCTTTGAGGATATTTGTTATGCTTATTCTATTCTTGGTGCATAGGTTCTAATAATTCTCCTTCACATAATACATGTTTTAAATTTTGTTGTCTTTCTTTTACAGTGTCTCTCTAGTTTAACTTTAGGTCATATTCCACAAGGGGAATTATCAAGCTCTGTGAGGGCAAGGCTAAAGACCAGAGCTTGGATTTTGTGCCTCCCAGTGAATTTAAGGCAAGAAGACGAAGGTCAGGCTGGGCCAGCTGTACGTCAGGCCCCACAAAACCAGTTTTGACCATCTCTATTTTCTGTCCCTACTAAGACCAATGCTCTAGTCAGGGCTCCACTCCCTTCTCCTTTAAACTCCTAAAAAGAGGCATCACTGAGAGAAAGCTCTTGATGTTTTTAATCCACCAGCACTGACAGTTGCTAGGGGAATGCTGGAGGAGGAAATGCCCAAGAGGGCTGCATGTGTCCATTTTCATCAGCTCCTTACCCTGGAGGGATTTCTGTGCTGTTTCAATGATGTTACTAAGTCGATAACAGATGGCGAGACTGTTGCTGCCAGTTTCTGCTGCCTTCAGGCAAATAGTGATCTTCCTAAGGTAAGGTATGGGAAAGTCAAGAGCAGATTTGAAAAGCTCTCTTCAACCTATTCTCCACTGGCTATTTCTGATCTCCCTATCCTCCAGCCCAAGCTGCCACCAACCCTTCGTACCGGTTTACTAAACTCTTTAGTTTTCTCACAGTCTTTTGATAGTTCATTGGATTCATGCTTTTGTCAGGATACGAAAGAGCTCTCCTGCTGCCTAACTTGGAAATCCCTTTCTAATTTGGTCCATCATCCTGGAGACATTATAGACACTGTCCTTAATCCTCACAGCTCTGAAAGGGAAGTATTATTATCCTCATTTTAGAGACAGAAGTGATTTGTCCAACGTGACACAGGTGGGATATGTGGGAGAGCTGGAATTTGAAAACACGTCTATCTCTTCCCAAAGCCCATGCTTTGGATACTCCATTGACCCCACCTAATTAATGCCTCAATTTAGAAGAGCTTCATTTTATTCACAAAGTTATCAGACTATGTTCCTGGAAACACTGACATTCTGTGAGCTGCACTGTGACATTTACCCCAAAACTGACAGTCTTTTCCAAATTGGTAGAAAAATATGTTATGGTTAGGATTTTCTCCATTTAGTCGTTGTCCACAAATTTTTGTTAAATTTTTGGCACCTGCTCTCTTTTGTGTGATAGCAAATCCTAAAGGAAAGGTAATGATTAGGTAGAAAATGAGTTTTGAGTATCTGATCTCAATTAGAAATCAAGGAAATGTTATCAATTAGCATTTTTTCCTGGTAGTTGGAAAAGAATGCCATCTCACATCATGTAATACATAAATGTTTGAATGCTTCATTCCTGCTAGTAAAATTAGTTTATATTAATGTCTGACTATTGAATTGAATTTGTGAATATTTAATAAATGTAAATTTACTAACATTTTTCCTTTTTATATGCACTCCCTAATTTTAAAGGCATGTTTTTTTAAAAATTAAATTTTATTTTTTAATAGTGAATACATGCATATGGTACAAAATTCAAACGGTACATTAGGATGAAGAGTGAAAGTGAATCCACCTTTCTCCACCTCCATCCTCCAGTCAGCTAACTCCTTCCTCCTGCAGCAACCACTGTTATCAGTTTCTTGTTATCACTCCATAGATATGGTAGTGATATGTATGTAATTACCTTATGTATGTTTTTTTCTATAAAAAGAAATTTTTTAAATTAATGTATTTATTTTAATTGGAGGCTAATTAGTTTACAATATTGTAGTGGTTTTTGCCATACATTGACATGAATCAGCCATGGGTGTACATCTGTTCCCCATCCTGAACCCCCCTCCCACCTCCCTCCCCATCCCATTCCTCAGGGTCATCCCAGTGCACCAGCCCTGAGCACCCTGTTTCATGCATCGAACCTGGACTGGCGATCTGTTTCACATATGATAATATACATGTTTCAATGCTATTCTATAAAAAGGAGAAATTTTTAATTTTTTCCTTGACAGAATTTTATGTCACTAAACTGGGTGTTACTCTGACTCCTTATATAACAGTGTGTGCTAAAAGCAGAAATAAAGTGAGTTTTAAAAATTAAAAAATTTTAACACTGAGAGTCCAACATAATGAACCCCTACATAGATAGCTATTACCCACATTAAAAGATTATTTTAAAGTGATTTTTAGAGAGCTTAATACTCTTGCAAATTTTCAGAGCCTCTGTAAATGGGAAATGAAAAGAATTATGTGTTCAACTGTAGGTGCAGCAGCCCTGGAATCTACCAGTTGATCTGTCAGCGCTATCTGAGAGCAATTTGTGCATAAATTTCTCAAAACCTTTCTAGTAGTAAAAAAAAAAAAACAACAACAAATAAATTGTACTTATGCTTTTCCTAGCTTTTCCTTTGGTTGGTATATGTACAAGAAGCAGATCTAACAGTAGGTTTTTAAAAGCCATCAAAGCTATGGTTTTTCCAGTAGTCATGTATGGATGTGAGAGGTGGACTATAAAAAAAGCTGACACCAAAGAATTGATGTTTTTAAACTATGGTGTTGGAGAAGACTCTTGAGTGTCCCTTGGACTGCAAGGAGATCAAACCAGTTAATCCTAAAGGAAGTCAGTCCTGAATATTCATTGGAAGGATTGATGCTGAAGCTGAAACTCCAACAATACTTTGGCCACCTGATGCGAAGAACTGACTCAAAAGACCCTTATGGTGGGAAAGATTGAAGGCAAGAGGAGAAGGGACAACAGAGGATGAGACGGTTGGATGGCATCACCAACTCAAGACATGAGTTTGAGCAAGCTCCGGGAGCTGGTGATGGACAGGGAAGCCTGGTGTGCTGCAGTCCACGGGGTCGCAGAGCTGGACACAACTGAGGGACTAAACTGAACTGCACTGCATTAATATTAGCTTTTTAAATTACTAGCAATTCCACATGTGGGGCTAATTTGGTTGTTTTGATTTGGTTCTTCTCATAGAGAAAGAATGATAAATCTATCGTAGTATTATTTAGATGTGTTTAGGTAACCTTGCATACTTAAAACAATTTAGTTTCATTTGCATTTTTTATAAAGCAAAATATTATAAATACTTATGTTTCCATATACAAATCTAATGTATCCTGACCTTTACAAAATCTTTTTCCCCCTTAGTTCCACTTGTCTCTCCTGATGCATCAGCAGAACTTCAAAGGAACTTTAAAGAACACATCTCCTTTATACATCAATATGATGCCAGGAAAACACCCAATGAGCCCATTCGGGGAAAGGTGAGACAGTGTTTAGAATCAATTATTTAATAGTTTATGATGGGTGATAGATTTATGCTAGAACTCCAAGCCTTTTCAAGTCACAATCATCTTTCTCAAAGTTGATTTAAACAAACTAATATGGTTATTAGGAGGATGAAAATCTTAAACACATGTCATAATCAAAACTAAAGAATGATGTCATCATTTTAGATCACAATATTTGGAATTTGGTTCAAATTAGTAAAATCATTCACTTAACGTAAAGCAAGTTCCAAATAGGAAAAGGAGTACGTCAAGGCTGTATATTGTCACCCTGCTTATTTAACTTATATGCAGAGTACATCATGAGAAACACTGGGCTGGAAGAAGCACAAGCTGGAATCAAGATTGCTGGGATAAATATCAATAACCTCAGATATGCAGATGACACCACCCTTATGGCAGAAAGTGAAGAGGAACTCAAAAGCCTCTTGATGAAAGTGAAAGAGGAGAGTGAAAAAGTTGGCTTAAGCTCAACATTCAGAAAACGAAGATCATGGCATCTGGTCCCATCACTTCAAGGGAAATAGATGGGGAAACAGTGGAAATGGTGGCTGACTTTATTTTGGGGGGCTCCAAAATCACTTCAGATGGTGATTACAGCCATGAAATTAAAAGATGCTTACTCCTTGGAAGGAAAGTTATGACAAACCTAGATAGCATATTAAAAAGCAGAGATATTACTTTGCCAACAAAGGTCTGTCTAGTCAAGGCTGTGGTTTTTCCAGTGGTCATGTATGGATGTGAGAGTTGGACTGTGAAGAAAGCTGAGCGCCAAAGAATTGATGCTTTTGAACTGTGGTGTTGGAGAAGACTCTTGAGAGTCCCTTGGACTGCAAGGAGATCAAACCAGTTAATCCTAAAGGAGATTAGTCCTGGGTGTTCATTGGAAAGACTGATGCTGAGGCTGAAACTCCAATACTTTGGCCACCTCATGTGAAGAGTTGACTCATTGGAAAAGACCCTGATGCTGGGAGGGATTGGGGGCAGGAGGAGAAGGGGACGACAGAGGATGAGATGGCTGGATGGCATCACTGACTCGATGGACGTGAGTCTGAGTGAACTCCGGGAGTTGGTGATGGACAGGGAGGCCTGGCATGCTGCGATTCATGGGGTCGCAAAGAGTTGGACACGACTGAACGACTGAACTGAACTGAAAGCAAAGCAATTTGATAAATTTTTGATGTGTGTAGCAGGGGGATGCATATCAGGTTTATAAATTGAAACAGTAATGTAATAGCCAATTGCTGGATTTTTTTTTAACCAACTACAGATGTTTGTTTTCATATTTCACAATGGCTAATAATAACATTTCACAACAACTATTAGTTGTTGGAACTAATAGATGTTTGTGATGCAATCATAAATCCTTAGGTCTTTAAACCGCAGTTTCTACTGTTTCCATAGCAACCCAAAGAGCAAGAAAGGAAATTTGATATGAATAGTCTCATACAATCCAAATGACAGAAAAATTGAGAATGAGAGGTAATGAGATGTTCTTCTGACTTTGTTTTTTCTTTCCTGTTCATTTTCTGGTGCACCTTTGTTCATACTTTGTTTGAATGGTTCACCAATAATTATTATGCTGCTGCAGTCTACAGTTTCAGACTAAGGTGACAGCTAATGAACAGGCAGAGAAGTAAGAGCCTGTTTCAACCAGGACTTGAGCTAATACATGAACTCAGGTCACAGCTGCGTCTTCCAGCAACTTGTGTGCCCTGGTTAACATCAACTTTGTTTTCCTTTCCAGAGACATGGAGTTTTTGTGCAGACAGAGATAAAACCAGGGAGTAGGCCAACAGTTCCTGAGAGAACAGAGGTATTACTGAATGCTTCAGGGTCATGCTCATCAGAACAGTCCAAAAAAACAGAGAAAGGAAACTCAGCGGAAAGCAAAATGATCTCACCCGGTCTCTGCCGACAAAATTCCCAGGAGTTGTTAGAGACTAAAACTCACTTATCAGAAACAGACATCAGAGTGGCAGCCAATGCCTCCCCCAGAAGGCCTGAGAAAAGGGAGAAGACTGCAAAAGTCTTTCAAATAGCTGTAGTAAATGCTCTTCTCACCAGGCATGATCCTTTAAGTCCACCAATAAAAAGTCAAGACAAATCAGGATAAATTACCTTCTTCAGAAAAAAAAATAAACCTTTGAATGTACAGAAATTTCAGAATCGTCATACAGGCCCTCACATTTGTTTTTTCTTTGATCAATAACCTCAAAAATTACAATTTGGGAAAATGAAAAAGGGATAATAAACTACACCAAAAATTCAAGTGTGGTCTTCAATGAGTGATAGACATGAGACATATTTCTATGTTATATTTATAAATATAACAACTTTGTTTTGTACAACAATGGATGTAATTAACAAATATGAGAGGCTTTGTTAGATAGTCGTTAATCATGGCTTTAGAATCAAACTGGGGTTGAAATTTTGGCTCCAGCACATATAAGCGATGTGACCTTGGATAAATTACTTAACCTCTCTAGAAGTCAGTTTCCTCATCTATAAAATTAGGATAATAGCAACTTCATAAGGATATTAAGCATGAGATCATGCACACTGATCAGTGATCAATGTAACCACATCATCACTATTACTATAAATAAAATTTAAATTTAAGGATAACATTCTCCCATATGCTTGAATTTTCCTCCTTATTCTAAAATTTTGAACCCTTTTATGCACAGTTAACAGTGTGAAAACTACAAACATTCCTCCCAGTAAAAGATACACAAACATACCCACTTAATTCAAAGGCATGAATACCTAGAATATCAAAATATTTCCTAAACTGATTTCTATTTTACTTAAATTATTTCTAGCACTAACTCACTCTTTGCCTTTTGGGCTCAGTTTGGTATGGTTAATTCTTCCAGTTATTCTCTTTGATACATTTTGTGCCAAAAAATGTATCTATTATAAGCTTGTTGTATTGGTGTGTTGTGTTGCACACAAGTGGAAGTAGGTAAAGTATTCCTCTGATGCCTAAAAGAGTATTTACGTACACAACAACTTTCCAGGGGAACTTATCAGTTGCACTCTATTATCTATAGTACTGGTAAGACTCTAGGTATATCTTTATTCCCTCACTAAAGACATTTTAATAGACTGCAAACAACCAAATGCCATTATTAAATATTTGTGTATTGGGGACTTCTGCTTCTTACAACATGGCAAATTAAACCAAATAGTGAATCCTTTTCATTACAAATATGTTGAAATGCTGAATAAAATGGAGCAATAAAATTCATAGCCCAGCTCACAAAACAGAGAAATCCGCATTTCCAAAACAGAGAACTTGCTTATTTTATGTATCAATTCCTATCTTGAAGATCTCTCCTTGTCAACACTTGTAAACTACCTTATTATTTTTTTATTGAGGTATAGCTGATTTATAATAAAGCTGTGTTAGTTTCTGGTGTACAGCAAAGTGATTCAGTTATACATACATGTACATATTCTTTTTTCATCTTGGTTTATTATAGGATATTGAATATACTTCCCTGTACCAGAGGACTCTGTCTATTTTGTATATAATAGTTCATATCTGACAATCCCAAACTCCTAATTTACCCCTACCCAACCCTCTTTTCCCTTTGGTAACCATAAGTTTGTTTTTTTCTGTCTGTCAATCTGTTTCTGTTTTGTAAATAAGTTTATTTGTAGACTACCTCATTATTGTGTGTTGGGGAAAGGAATGGAGGTTGTTAGCAGATTTGGAGAGAGGTCTTAAAGGCTATGGACTTGAAAAAAAATTTGTTAAAGCATACACTTTTTTTTTTTTTTTAAAGGCTTTGGACTTGAATTTTAATTCACATTGGAACGGAGTTGGAACCTTATAGCCTCCAAAGTAGAAAGCTGGAACTGAAATTTGCATAAAGCCAGAACTCTGGAATAGCGGTATCGCATTACATGGCAGACTAAAAGAATTCCAATATTTAACTATTTTTATGAGATTTAGCCCAAATCAGTGGCTCAGACAGTAAAGAGCCTGCCTGCCATGCAGGAGCGGGAGACCTGGGTTCAATCCCTGAGTTGGGAAAATCGCCTGGAGAAGGGAATGGCAACCCACTCCAGTATTCTTTCCTAGAAAATCCCATGATGGAGGAGTCTGATGGGCCCCAACCATGGGGTTGCAAAAGAATTGGACATGACTGAGTGACTCTCACACACATGAGATTTAGTATGCAGTGATAGAGGTGTATGATCGGTCTGCCATCTTGAGTCAATCTTTAATTTTCTTTAAGTAAATCACTTGTAAACTTAGTACTTTAATTATGAGTAGACCACAGATACTCTGAGATAGACCTCGCAGTTGACTGATAATCACTGAGCATTGCTACAGTCCTTCTGCCTTAGACAATAGGCTTTAGTGAAGGATAGAGGGTCTGGATCCAGTTAGTGGACTACTTCCATAGGCTAGGTCTGTCATTTTCAATATTTTCAAGTATGAGGACATCTTTTCTGCATTATATAAAGATTTTATGTTTCCGCACAAAATAGTAATTGGACTTTCAGTATTCATTGTTTGAATAAACAATAACAAAACGCAGTGATGACTTTCAGGTTCAATTCTCTGTTTTTAACTGCTAAGAGTTTCTCTCTCCACAATGAATTCCACAGTCTATTAAACTTATAACTGCCTGTCAGTGTAAGTGCTGGTCTTAAATTTTTCCAGAATATTTGAATGTTTCCATGTAGTTCCCTTATTAGGTATTTTCATAGAATGATAGCTTTTACCAGGAAACAGGATCTTTTTTTTCATTAATGGGGGTCACAGAGAGTTGGACACAACTCAGCAACTAAATAACAATAACAAATCAAACAATTCTTCTTCACATAATATTTTAAAACCTTCTTAATGAATGTGTTAATGGTTTCAATCCTTGACGCTGCTATTAATAATATCATAAATTTACATTATGTGATTTAAGCTTTAACATATTTTTTAGTCTAATATCTCATTTGATCCTTATAAAACTTCTATGAAGCAGGCAAATAATAATATGTCAAATTTACAGCTAATCATAGGCTCAGAGAATTTAAGTAATTTCCCCAAGACTGCAATTAGCAAGCAACAGAGTGAGGACCTAAATCTAATCCCAATGCTCTTGTCCATTAATTCCGAAATGTCAACCACAGGGCAATGCTGGCCCATCACAAATGAGTAAACAAAGACAGTATAAGAAGTATCAAAGCAAATAATTTCAACACTTTTATTGAAAGATTTTCATTCTATTGCTTTGGGGTTTAAAATTCTCTTTGCCAGACTTTTTATCACTATGATGGACTAAGTTGATATGGAAAACACCAATCATTCCTAACACAGATAAAGCTCAATAAAATATATTTCAAAAGTTGAAATATACAACTAAGCACTAAAACAAGAAATTAAAATTCTCAAATACCAGAAATAAAGAGAATGCTAAAAAGTGGTGAGTAAAGGGTGAGGCTAAAGAGGCAACTGAAGAAGTAGAATCAGAAGTTGAACTTAAGGGCTGGGATTTTAATATCTGAGCTGAAAAGGGAGCTGAGATTCCAAGCAGTGGAGTTGGGCTTAACATACAGCCAGGATTCCAGAAGAGATTTGCTGCTTTGAAAAGTATTCTAGAATATCTCCTCTCATTAGCCTGAGAATTAGGGCAGAGAACAGAATGATTACTACCCACATGATGTATCTCCCAAACTGAACTGTGCACAGGTGTGTAGGCCAAATGTGCATTCATGAATAGTGCAGGAAACTGAAACAGAGGTAGCAATAGAAAAGCTGGCACAAACCACGAAAACCTGAAGGCTGCAGGCAGAGACAAATACAAAACTGCTCCATAGTAACCCTTTACAATCCTAGATACATGAGACAGTATAGAAAGAAATGCCCGAGATGAGATGAAAACACACACACACACAGGGCTTTGCTGGTGGCTCAGATGGTAGAGACTCTGCAAAGCAGGAGACCTGGGTTCAATCCCTGGGTCAGGAAGATCCCCTGGAGAAGGGAATGGCCACCCACTCCAGTATTCTTGCTTGGAGAGTTCCATGGACAGAGGAGCCTGGCAGGCTACAGTCCATGGGGTTGCAAAGAGTTGGACAAGATTGAGTGACTAACACTATGACTATCAGTGACTGACACACATGTGTGTGTGTCTATTTTATGGGAAGAAGTTAGGAGAATTCATTCCCCCAAGAATTACAGACAGTAGGGCAGAGAGACTATGAAGTAAGTACAGTACACTTAAATGATCTGAGACATAAAAGAATAAAAACTATACAGTAAAAAATAACAGGCATATTTCAGGGAAGAAGTTATAGAAATTCTAAAGATAAAAAAATATCATTTTTTGCAGTGATATGGATGAACTTAGAGAGTATTATACTAAGTGAAGTAAGTCAAAGAACAATAAATACTACTGTATGATATTACTTATATATGAAATCTAAAAACTAATATAAATGAATGCATATGCAAAACAGAAACAGACTCACAGATACAGAACACAACTAGTTGTTAAAAAAAAAAAAGAACTAGCTGTAACCAAAGGAGAGAGGTAATGCGGAGGGGCAAATTAGGGGTATGGGACTTAGAGATACAAACTCCTATGTATCAAATAGGTAAGTAATAAGGATATACTGTGTAGCACAAGGAATTATAGCCATTATCTTGTAATAACTTTTAATGGAGTATACTCTGTTAAAATACTGAATCACCATGCTGTACACCTGAATTTAATATAATATAGGAAATCAACTATACTTCAATAAAATATATATCATTAAAAAAAAAACTTAACTCAGTAGACAAAACATAGCTCAAAAGAAAACCAGTAAATTGGAAGATAAAGCTGAATAAATCTCACAGAATATAACACAAAAAGATTAAAACATATTAGAAGGAGGCAAAGAGAACAGGATGTTAGTCAGAATGTAATGTTACAGAGAGTTCCAGAAGGACATAAAAGAGGGAATACGTAAGAAATCTGCAACCAGAAAAATGGCTATGAGGGAGACTACTAACTTGTTTCCAGTAACCAATCTCTCCCTCTGCCTTATTCATTGAATTACCCATTTTCAGCTGGGAATTTGGTTGCCTAGACTAAAGACAGTATTTTCCAGCTTCCCTTGTATCTGGACTGACCATATGACTATCTTCTGAGATATAACTGAAACGGCAGAACAGCTTCCAGAAATATACTTAAAGGGAGGAGGCAGGCCCTTCTTTATACTTTTTCCTTCCTAGTAACTGGAATGCAGATGCTAAGGTTTGAGCAGAGAATCTACTTGTGGAGCACGGTGGAACAATTAAACAGAAGGGTCCCTGAGCCCCTGGCATCATCAAACACCACCTGAAAGGCCTAATTTATGTGAGAAAGGAACTTCTATCTCATATACGTTACTCTGATTCCGAGTTTTTCTGGGTGTTTTGGTTTGCTTTTGTCACTTGCAGCAGAATCTCATCCTAATTTACACAATGATTAAGAATTTTCTAGGACTGAAGAAAGACGTGAATCTTCAATTTGTAGGAGCAAATAATTTTGAGGTAGAAAAATGCAATTAAACTCACACATGAACACTTAATAATGAAACCACAGAACATCAAGTATAAAGAAAGAAGGCTTTGAAGCAAATAGAGAAAAGAGATTCTTGCCTATAAAGGGAAGGCAATCGCAATGGCAACAGACTTTGCATTCACAACAACAGATGGTAAGAAGATGGTGGAGTAGTATCTTGAAATGCTGAAAGCAATAAAGGTCAACATAGTATTTCATGGTTAATTAAACTGTAATTCAAGAATGAAGACAAAACATGGACATTTTCTAACATATACAGATTAATAATAACAGCAAGTGCTATGTAATAACAATTTTATAGGACACTATTCTAAGTGCTTTGTATGTTTTCACTCTGTAATCTCCATAACACTTTAAGATATTATTTATATTTACCATATTAGAAATGATGACACTAATACACAGGGAGGTTAAGTAACTTGCCCAAGGTCACATAGCTAGTCAGTAACCAAATGGGGATTCAAGCACATGCATTTTTTTTTTAATTGGAGGCTAATTACTTTACAATATTGTGGTGGTTTTTGCCATACATTGACATGAATCAGCCATGGGTGTACATGTGTTCCCCATCCTGAACCCCCCCTCCCACCTCCCACCCCATCCTACCCCTCAGGATCATCTGAGTGCACCAGCCCTGAGCACCCTGTCTCATGCATTGAACCTGGACTGGAGATCTATTTCAGATATAATAATATACACATTTCAATGCTATTCTCTCAAATCATCCTACACTTGCCTTCTCCCACAGAGTTCAAAAGACTGTTCTTTACATCTGTGTCTCTTTTGCTGTCTCACATACAGGGGCATCGTTACCATCTTTCTAAATTCCATATATATGTGTTAGAATACTGTATTGGTGTTTTTATTTCTGACTTACTTCACTCTGTATAATAGGCTCCAGTTTCATCCACCTCATTAGAACTGATTCAAATGCATTCTTTTTAATGGCTGAGTAATATTCCATTGCGTATATGTACCACAGCTTTCTTATCCATTTGTCTGCTGATGGACATCTAGGTTGCTTCCATGTCCTGGTTGTTGTAAACAATGCTGCGATGAACATTGGGGTACACGTATCTCTTTCAAGTCTGGTTTCCTCAGTGTGTATGCCCAGCAGTGGGATTGCTGGGTCATATGGCAGTTCTATTTCCATTTTTTTAAGGAATCTCCACACTGTTTCTCCATAGTGGCTATACTAGTTTGCATTCCCACCAACAGTGTAAGAGGGTTCCCTTTTCTCCACACCCTCTTCAGCATTTGTATACTTTTTGACAGCAGCCATTCTGACTGGTGTAAGATGGTACCTCATGATAGTTCTGATTTGCATTTCTCTGATAATGAGTGATGTTGAGCATCTTTTCATGTGTTTGTTAGCCATCTGTATGTCTTCTTTGGAGAAATGTTTGTTTAGTTTTTTGGCCCATTTTTTGATTGGGTCGTTTATTTTTCTGGAATTTAGCTGCAGGAGCTGCTTGTATATTTTTGAGATTAATTCTTTGTCAGTTGCTTCATTTGCTATTATTTTCTCCCATTCTGAAGCCTGTCTTTTCACCTTGCTTACAGTTTCCTTCATTGTGCAAAAGCTTTTAAGTTTAACTAGGTCCCATTTGTTTATTTTTGTTTTTATTTCCATTACTCTGGGAGGTGGATCATAGAGGATCTTACTGTGATTTATGTCAGAGAGTGTTTTGCCTATGTTTTCCTCTAAGAGTTTTATAGTCTCTGGTCTTATGTTTAGATCTTTAATCCATTTTGAGTTTACTTTTGTGTATGGTGTCAGAAAGTGTTCCAGTTTCATTCTTTTACAAGTGGTTGACCAGTTTTCCCAGCACCACTTGTTAAAGTGATTATCTTTTCTCCAATGTATATTCTTGCCTCTTTTATCAAAGATAAGGTATCCATAGGTGCATGAATTTATCTCTGGGCTTTCCATTTTGTTCCATTGACCTATATTTCTGTCTTTGTGCTAGTACCAAACTGTCTTGATGACTATAGCTTTGTAGTATAGTTTGGAGTCAGACAGGTTGATTCCTCCAGTTCCATTCTTCTTTCTCAAGATTGCTTTAGCTATTCGAGATTTTTTGTATTTCCATACAAATTGTGAATTATTTGTTCTAGTTCTCTGAAAAATACTGTTGGTAGCTTGATAGGGATTACATTGAATCTACAGATTGCTTTGAGTAGTATACTCATTTTCACTATATTGATTCTTCCAACCCATGAACATGGTATATTTCCCCATCTATTTGTGTCCTCTTTGATTTCTTTCATCAGTGTTTTATAGTTTGCTATATATAGGTCTTTTGCTTCTTTAGGTAGATTTATTCCTAAGTATTTTATTCTTTTCATTGCAATGGTGAATGGATTTGTTTCCTTAATTTCTCTTTATGTTTTCTCATTGTTAGTATATAGGAATACAAGGGATTTCTGTGTGTTAATTTTATATCCTGCAACTTTATTATAGTCATTAATTAGTTCTAGTAATTTTCTGGTGGAGTCTTTCTATGTAGAGGATCATCTCATCTGCAAACAGTGAGAGTTTTACTTCTTCTTTTCCAATCTGAATTCCTTTTATTTCTTTTTCTTCTCTGATTGCTATGGCTAAAACTTCCAAAACTATGTTGAATAGTAGCAGTGAGAGTGGGCACCCTTGTCTTGCTCCTGATTTTAGGGGAAATGCTTTCAATTTTTCACCACTGAGAATAATGTTTGCTGTGGGTTTATCATATATGGCTTTTATGATGTTGAGGTATGTTCCTTATATTCCTGCTTTCTGGAGGGTTTTTTTTTTTTATCATAAATGGATGTTGAATTTTGTCAAAGGCTTTCTCTGTATCTACTGAGATAATCATATGGGTTTTGTCTTTCAATTTGTTAATATGGTGTATCACACTGACTGATTTGTGGATATTAAAGAATCCTTGCATCCCTGGGATAAAGCCCACTTGGTCATGATGTCTAATCTTTTAAATATGTTGTTGGAGTCTGTCTGCTAGAATTTTGTTAAGGATTTTTGCATCTATGTTCATCAGTGATGTTGGCCTGTAGTTTTCTTTTTTTGTGGCATCTTAGTCTGGTTTTGGTATTAGGGTGATGGTGGCCTCATAGAATGAGTTTGGAAGTTTACCTTCCTCTGCAATTTTCTGAAAGAGTTTGAGTAGGATAGGTGTTAGCTCTTCTCTAAATTTTTGGTAGAATTCAGCTGCAAGCACAGGCATTGTTCCCCAGAGTCCATGGTTTTAATCACTTACAGTAATGGCCTGTATTACCCACTGACCTTCCCTGAAATTATTACTAAAAGAATGATCTTGAACCTGGACATAAAAAGTAGGATGTAAGTAGAAAAATAAGACAAATCAGTAAATCATATTGAGTAACTCATATATTAACTACAAAAATGTTCTTTTGTAAAATAATTCTGATACTAGATTTTAGGGATCTTTTTTTTCCTTGTAGAGTCTTTACTTGGCAAAAGAAAATATTTGACAACTCTATGTTAGTTCCCCCAGAAAAAACTTTGGGAATTTTCCTAGTCTATGAAATCATGAAGTCTGGAAACTATTGGTTTAATCTATTGTGCAACAAAGGTTTGTTTTTTGAAAAAGCAAATTAGCCAAGTTAATTACCAATATGTTATACAAAAAATATACTTATTAGTAAGAGGATATTTCACTGGGTATTTGAATTCATGGTGTAAAGAGGACACAGGCTACATGTAACTATTAGGGAGAATCACCCAGGAAAGGGCATGCTATAAATCAAAATGTAAAAAAGGAAGGGAAAAAAGCCCTTTCGACCACAGAAATTCATTACTAACTTATTAAGATTTATGGAGAGAATGCCATTGGCTGATAAATTATATCAAGATGATCTATAGTATTTCATCCAGGAAGGCAGAGCCCAGTGCTGTTATATGTACAACAAAGTCAAAGATGTATAACCAGACTGCACACCTCTGAAAGAGTGAACTTTGTGAGGAAGAGAGAAAATAGGTTACTTTTTCAGTTCAGTTCATTCGCTCAGTCATGTCTGATTCTTTATGACCCCATGGACTGCAGCATGCCAGGGTTCCCTGTCCATTACCAACTCCTGGACCTTGCTCAAACTCATGTCCATTGAGTCAGTGATGCCATCCAACCATCTCATCCTCTATCATCCCCTTCTCCTCCTATTACTTTTTGCTTGTTTGTGGTGATTAACTTTTTTGGGAAACTTTAAGAAAAAAGATTTATGTACTCAATTTTTTGGCTGCACTGGGTCTTAGTTGCTGCACACAGGCTACTCTCTAGTTGTGGGGCATAGGCTTCTCATCGTGATGGCTTCTCCTGTGGTGGAGCACAGGCTCTAAGGTGCACGGTTCAGTACTTGCAGCTCGAGGGCTCAGTAGTTGCACCTCGTGGGCTCCAGAGCGCTGGCTCAGTAGTTGTGGTACATGTGCTTAGCTGCTTTGCAGCATGCGGGATCTTCCTGGACCAGGGATGAACTGGTGTCCCTTGCATTGCCAGGCAGATTCCTGACCACTGGACCACCAGGGAAGCCCAATTAACTTCTTTATTATAAAACTTTCTTCAAATGATTCTGTAAACTATCTTTTTAAATTCTGTAAATAAAGAATGCCTAACATTTTACTCTTAGGTAATCACATTTCCTCATTCTCTAGTCAGCTTTGCACTAGAAGGAAACATGCCAAAAATGATGCGCAGAGTTCTCAGCTCTTTGTTTCACAATCACAAGCAAATGAGTTGAAGAAGCCTACTACCTAATGGAGTTTTTAAGGCTAGAATCTTAATTGCGGCTCTAACGGATGCTGCATTTCCAAATTAAGCACTTCTGAAAAAAAAAACAATTTCATTATTTAGGTTGTTTCTGTTTCTTTATACTTATTTCTGCTTTGGTATTTAGAGGCTTCAGTATTTCATTGTGGTGGGAGCTGGGTATAATGAGAAGGTATTTTTAAAAGTCAAGCTGTAAAGTAAAAAGTCCTTTGAAAGTCCTTCACATCATTTAGGATGTCTAGAACATGAAATTTGTGGTATAGTAATTTTTATATGCACTAAAGTATCATTGAGCTACAAGGACAAAAGAAAAATCTTGATCAGATGTCTGCCTGCCTTAAGGGTTTCCTCCATTCTGTTTTTAAAATCAGGATTCTATAACCCTACATGTTTGTATAATAAAGTATTAACCCTGCCTAAACAGAGGACTGACCTTTACCCTTGGCTCCTATGAGGTCACTTCTAGGACTTTGGAATACCCTGACTGATAAGTGTGTCTTTGTTGACCTGAGGACCTGGGCCATGCCAGATAGTCAATGCAACAATATGATTATTTGGGGGTGGGTCCTGGGCCATGCAGTTTTAGTTTGACCACTATAGGCTCTGGAGACAAAGGTCAGCCATGGAGGCAGTCAACCATGGCTGTATGACCAAGCTCAATAAAAATTCTAGACACCAAAACCCAAGTTTGGACACAAAATCCCAGGTGATAAAATTTCATGTGTCTCTAACATAGGACCGAGAGAAGTTAGTTCTGTCCACTACTCCATGGGGAGACAACTGAAAACTCATGTTTGGATCTCTCCTGGACCTGCCCTATGCACCTTTTAATTTTGCTGATTTTAATGTGTATCCTTTCACTGTAATAAACTGTAACCATGAGTATAAGAGCTTTAGTGAATTCTGTGACTCCTAGCAAATTATTAGACCTAAGGGTGGATCACAACAAACTGTAGGAAATTCCTCAAGAGATGGGAATATCAGACCACCTTACCTGCCTTCTGAGAAACTTGTATGCAGGTCAACAAGCAACAGTTAGAACCAGACATGGGAACAATGGACTGGTTCAAAACTGGGAAAGGAGTACATCAAGGCTGCATATTGTCACCCGGCTTATTTAACTTATATGCAGAGTGCATCATGAAAATGGAGATGGAAATGGCAACCCACTCCAGTGTTCTTGCCTGGAGAATCTGAGGGACGGGGCAGCCTGGTGGGCTGCCATCTATGGGGTCGCACAGAGTCGGACACGACTGAAGTTACTTAGCAGCACCAGCAGCATCATGCGAAATGCCAGGCTGGATGAAGAAGTAGCTGGAATCAAGATTTCTGGAAGAAATAACAACCTCAGATATGCAGATGATACCACCCTAATGGCAGAAAGTGAAGAGGAACTAAAGAGCCTCTTTGATGAAGATGAAAGAGGAGAGTAAAAAGGCTGACTTAAGACTCAACATCTCAACATTGAAAAAATTAAGATCATGGCATCCAGTCCTATCACTTCATGGCAAATATATGGGAAAAAGATGGAAACAGTGACAGATTTTATTTTCAGGCTCCAAAATCACTGCAGATGGTGATTGCAGCCATGAAATTAAAGGACGTTTGCTCCTTAAAAGAAAAGCTATGACAAACCTAGACACTGTATTAAAAAACAAAGATATCACCCTGCCGACAAAGGTCTAGATAGTCAAAGCTATGGTTTTTTCAGTACTCATGTATGAATGTGAGAGTTGGATGATAAAGAAGGCTGAATGTTGAAGAACTGATGCTTTTGAACTGTAATTCTGGAGTCCCTTGGACAGCAAGGAGATCAAACCAGTCAATCCTAAAGGAAATCAACCCTGGATATTCATTGGGAGGACTGATGCTGAAACTGAAGCTCCAATACTTTGGCCACCTGATGAGAAAAACCAATTCATTGGAAAAGACTTTGATGCTGGGAAAAATTGAGGGCGGGAAGAAAAGGCGGGGACAGAAGATGAGATGGTTGGATGGCATCACTGACTTAATGGACATGAGTGTGAACAAACTCTGGGAGGTGGTGATAGACAGGGAAGCCTGGTATGCTGCAGTCCATGGGGTCACAAAGAGTCAGGCATGACTGAACAACAAAAGGTGATCTTGGGGACCCTAGAACTTGCAGTTAGTGTCAGAAGTGAGAACAATCTTAGAGGCCCTCAAACAAAGCAATACTGTTGTGAGGATTAAGCAAGATAATTAGGTCTATAGAGAAATTGCCTGGTAATATAGCACCTCTCACTACATTAGATAGAGTTGGAATGTTTGACAGAAGAATGTAATAATTTAATTTATTTAGCTCTAAAAGTATAACGAAGCATTTTCAAGAAGAAATTCTGAAATTTTAAAGGACAAAGTCTTGATTTTACTACAACTAATCTCAGTTGTGGTAAAGAAATGGCAAAAAAGAAGATCTGTGTATCAGTCAATAAAATTCTCATTTCTTTAATCAATCCTATCAAAGGTCCTTTTGACCTTAAAGTGGTCATCACTATTTCTGGCTATGGTACAGTGTGCTCCTTATTAACTTCATTTAACTCTGCCCACAGCTTCCTAAATTATCCTTTTGTTCTCCACATTCACCCTATTTCAATGGTCATTATTTTCTAGCTGGACTAGATTCATACAGTGATAGGCACTGTCACATATGATCACAGAATCTTCTCAACACCAGGTTATAACTATAAATTGATTAAAGTTGACACTTAAAATACATTTGTCATTCTTAGATTTTGGACGTAATGATATTCCTCCTGGTTTGAACCTGTACAAAGAAACATGCCTTATTATTGGACACTTGATGGCTCTCTCGTTTCTGGTTCATGGAGCAACAACGTCTAGTTATACCACGTCTTAGTTACACCACTCTGTGGTCCTAGTAATGGCAATTTTAACCCAATTTATCTGTGTTAATAAAGCCTCCAAGATGCCCTGTGACCCAATAAACTTTGGCTTCATACCTCTTTTTTGAGTCACCTGTCTCTGTTGTCTCAAATTTCCACAGAGACCAGCAGGTTAACCAAAATAAGGCAGTGGTATAAATAATAGTTCTGATTTCTGGTAGAAAAGACTTCGGGAAAATTTATTTCTCCATGAAAGAAATGAGACACTGGCAAAAGTGGTTGATATCAATTACTTCAAAACTTTGAAAATTAACCAAAAGCTTACTATAACCAGAAGAACATTCATTCAAAAAAAATGACAATCTCTGTGAGAACAGTAAGCTCTATGGTATTTTAACTCATTCTATTTCCGTCCCACTCTCAAAAAGAGTAAAACACTTAGGAATAAGTGTTTCAAAGACTGCAAGTCTTTTAAACTGAAAATTATGAAATATTGTTGAAAGAAATTAGAGGATCTAAATACGTGGAAAGACAGTGCATGTTCAAGGACTGGAACAACTGATATTGTTAAAATGCAAAATACCTTGACTGGTTTACAGAGAAAATACAATACTTTTCAAAATCCCTGGTGCCTGTTTTGTTTTGTTTTTAAAGAAACCAAAGCTGATTCCAAAATTCATATGGAAATGCAAGGGGGCTAGAACAGGCAAGACAATCTTAAAAAAGAAGAGCAAAGTTGGAGTAGTCACACTTCCTAGTTTCAAAACTTCGCACAAAGCTACAGTAAATCAAAATGGTGTGTGTGCATTAGGACAAGGATAGACATGCAGACTCACGGAATAGAACTGAGATTCCGGAAATAAACTTAGATATCTAGTCAACTGATTTTCAAGAAAGGTGCCAAAACAATTTAAAGAATAGTCTTTTCAACAAATGGTGCTACATAACTGGATCAGTTCAGTTCAGCCACTCAGTCATGTCTGCCTCTTTGTGACCCCATGGACTGCAGTACACCAGGCCTCCCTGTCCATCACCAGCTCCTGGAGTTTACTCAAATTCATGCCCATTGAGTCGGTGATGCCATCCAACCATCTCATCCTCTGTCCTCCGACCCACAATCTTTCCCAGCATCAGGGTTTTTTCTAATGAGTCAGCTTTTCACATCAGGTGGCAAAAGTATTGGAGTTTCAGCTTCAGCATCAGTCCTTCCAATGGACTGATCTCCTTTAGGATGGACTGATTGGATCTCCTTGCAGTCCAAGGGACTCTCAAGAGTCTTCCCCAACACCACAGTTCAAAAGCATCAATTCTTTGCTGCTCAGCTTTCTTTATAGTCCAACTCTCATATCCATACATGACTACTGGAAAAACCACAGCTTTGACTAGATGGACCTTTGTGGGCAAAGCAATGTCTCTGCTTTTTAATATGCTGTCTAGGTTGGTCATAACTTTTCTTCCAAGGAGCAAGTGACTTTTAATTTCATGGCTGCAGTCAACGTCTGCAGTGATTTTGGAGCCCCCCAAAATAAAGTCTGTCACTATTTCCACTGTTTCCCCATCTATTTGCCATGAATTGATGGGACTGGATCCCATGATCTTAGTTTTCTGAATGTTGAGTTTTAAGCCAATTTTGTCACTCTCCTCTTTTACTTTCATCAAGAGGCTCTTTAGTTCTTCTTCTCTTTCTGTCATAAGTGTGGTGTCAAATGCATATCTGAGGTTATTGATATAATTGAATAACCACATACAAAAGGATAAAAGTGAACCCCCTTTTTTTTTTTACATCTAACAAAAATCAACTCAAAATGTATCACTGACCTAAATTTAACAGTGAAAACTATAAAACTCTTAAAAATAAAACATAGGTATAAATCTTTATCATCTTGGATTAGTCAATGGTTTCTTACAGACGACACCAAAACACAAGGAACAAAAGAAAAAAAAGACAAGTCAGATTTAATAAAACTTTAAAACTTTTGTGCTTCAGAGAACACCATCAAGAAAGTAAAAAGTCAACTCACTGTAGAAAATAGTTGCAAATCATTTGAGAGACTTTTATCCAAAACAACTTGCAAACTCAACAATTAAAAACAGCCCATTTAAAAAATGAGCAAAGGATCTAAATATGCATTTCTCCAAGAAAGCTATATACATGACCGGTAAACACTTGAAAGGATTCTTAACATCTTGAATAATTAGTGCAAATCAAAAGCATAATGAAAAAAACAGTTCATACCCCTTCAGTTTAGTTTAGTTGCTCAGTCATGTCCGACTCTTTGTGATCCCATGGACTGCAGCACATCAGGCCTCCCTGTCCGTCACCAACTCCCGGAGTTTACTCAAACTCATGTCCACTGAGTCAGTGATGCCACCCAACTATCTCATTCTCTGTTGTCCCCTTCTCCTCCCACCTTCAATCTTTCTCAACATCAGGGTCATTTCAAATGAGTCGGTTCTTTGCATCAGATGGCCAAAGTATTGGAGCTTTAGCTTCAGCATCAATCCTTCCAATGGACACTCAGGACTGATCTCCTTTAGGATGGACTGGTTGGATCTCCTTCTGTCCAGGGGACTCTCAAGAGTCTTCTACAACCCCACAGTTCAAAAGCATCAATTCTTTGGCACTCAGCTTTCTTTATAGTCCAACTCTCACATCCATACATCCTTGACTAGATGGATCTTTGTTGACAAAGTAATGTCTCTGCTTTTTAATATGCTGTCTAGGTTGGTCATAGCTTTTATTCCAAGGAGTAAGTGTCTTTTAATTTCATGGCTGCAGTCACCATCTGCAGTGACTTTGGAGACCCAAAAAAATAAAGTCTGCCATTGTTTCCACTGTTTCCCCATCTAATTTGCCATGAAGTGATGGGAACAAATGCCATGAACTTAGTTTTCTGAATGTTGAATTTTAAGCCAGCTTTTTCACTCTCCTCTTTCACTTTCATCAAGAGGCTCTTTAGTTCTTCTTCACTTTCTGCCATAAGGGTGGTGTCATCTGCATATCTAAGGTTATTGATATTTCTCCACTCTCATAGGTCCTGTGGCCACTGCTGAGTTTTCCAAACTTGCCTGCATATTGAGTGCAGCACTCTAATAGCATCATCTTTTAGATTTGAAATAGCTCAACTGGAATTCCAGCACCTCCACTAAAAATTGATTGGAAAGTGCTTTAAAATTTGTGAAGTGACAGACAGATGTGAGGTTCATTATCACAACTTTGAAGTCATGATTTTATGAACATTTTAACGGGCAAATAAAAATTGTTTAAATAACTAGGAACAATTCCATGGTTACAGGGGAGCATTGTTTTAAGGAGAAAAAGAATACTTCTGAATGCATATTTTCATATATATATGTGTGTGTGTATGAAATACATTCCTTCCTAGGCCACAGAGTGTTTTACATCAGTGTCATGCTGACATTTCTCATCACATCAATCATGCCGAAGTTGCTAGACAAAAGAATTCAGTGATGGCAAGGAGGGTGTCCCACTGCTGGATGGTCAAGTGGGAAGTTCCTTTATTCATTTTGCTTCTAACATCACTACCAGTAAATTCAACAGTACAAAAACACCTGGTAATTCTATGCTACTTCAGTCTTATATTTCAGTGCTGCCAGCTATAAAAAGACAGCAAAATTACATTTTTCAGAGAGAAGGAGGAAAAGGACATAAAATCTCCTATTACCTCCACAAAAACGTTGTAGGAATCACGAGATGTTAATTATAAAAATTACTTTGCATATTCATTTAAAAGCACATACTTTGTTTTGAAATATTAGTTGTTATTTCAGAGCTTTGTTTAAAAAAAAAAACCATAAAGAGAAGAGTAGCAAGTGTATTCACTCAGACCAGTTGCCACACAGCTGACATGGTAATTTTTTGGTTTTGCCATCTAGGATTCCACCCCTCAGGATCTGAAGTGGGCTGGAACCCAAATAACTTGTTGAAAATATGAATCTGTGAGGCGCTCTGCCTGGTGATTCCTTCCAGTCTGCTTACACTGAGGAGAGGTGAAGCCTCGCTGGCCTTTAGAAGAGGAAAGCGCTGGTTTAAAGGTGCCTTCTCTTGTGATGGGGGTGGACAGGAAGCCTGGGTGGAGGGCGGGCTGGGACCCAGCAAGACCAGACAGGGTTCCTGACGTTCTTGGGAACTTCCTGGAAGCATGAAGAGGTGAGGCCCCACCCTTGGAGGAACAGGCCACTGGTCAGCTCCGGCTGTGCCCTGGGCCTCTGCCAAGGGGACTGTTTTTATTGTTACCAAATGTCACTCCACCCAAGGCAGGATTTTCAAAGATTCCTTAGATGAATGGAAACTTCTGGTTGCTCCTTGTTTTCTGAAGAGTGTTATGACAGGCATTTGATCTGCTCCTCCTTTGTAATTCAGGAAAAATTCCTCAGGGCCTGGAGGGCGACCTTTAACAGGAAGCAGGGGACATTGTTATTCCTTTCCCCACAGTTTCAGGGTCTCTGGTGGGCTAAGATTCATTTTCTCATAGATGTTTTAGGCTGCTCAAGCAGGAAGAAAAAACCCACCACTGTCCTCAGTATTTCCTTGTTTGATTTTGAGCCCCCCAAATAAGGAAGATGGGGCAAGTTGAGATTAAGAAAAGGCCTGAGCTAGGCCAGAGACTCCAAAGCATGAGAGGGACCACCCAGCTGAGACCGCCGCTGGAGGCTGCCAGCCTTCCCCAGGGTGCTGGCTTGTATTGGGTTTTTCAGGGAAAGGCAGGCCCATCTTATTTAGGAGCCCCCAACCTCCACAGCCATCTGTGCCCAGAAAGGCGACAGGAACATCTGGGCCCGGCATCTGCTCTGGTGCTGGGTTCAGAGGGAGCAGAGGCACACTGAAGCGTCCAGTTACCAGTTCCCACTGGCTTGACCCCACCCCACTCTGACTCCAGAGCAAATGCAACAGTCTGGAGACTTTAAGCAGTCTTCAAGCAGCAGGAGTCACACCTGCTGTCACAGTTGTCTGCGTCTCGCCTCTAGTAAATATCAGACATGCCGGCGGTGGGTGAGGGCCTAGGCAGCCACGATGGCCTCTCCCAGGAGGACAACATCAATGCCAGAAACACAGTGGCTTTGCCAGGAAGCGAATCCCACAGTGTGGGTGGGCGCAGGAGTGGGCCTGAGGCTTCTGCCTGGGGAGCAGTTGTGCTGGCTGCCTGGGAACAGCCAACTCCAGTCAAGCAGGAAAGCAGGTTTCCGAGTTACCGCTCAGTCACTTGCCAGCTGTGTGACCTTGCAAATGTCACCTAACCTCTCCCACCTTCAGCTGTTAAACAATGATAATGTGAACAGATACATCAGACGGTCCTGGTAAGGAATAAGTGAGATGATGCATGTGGAATGCTTCATAAACAGTAACTGCTAACATGCATTGGTACTATGTGCCTGATACTGGTCCATGAACTTCACAGGTCTTACTGGAATCCTCACCAACCCTTTGAAGTAGGTTACTATTATTACACCCATTAAAATGGGATAACATAAGGAAAATGGGGCACAAGGATATTAGCTTGTCTCTGATCACATGGCTAACATGCAATGGAGCTGGTATTCAAACCTGGGTAGTCTGATTCCAATCTGCCCTCTGATTCTAGCAATGATGTTATAATGTGGGAAATTTTGACGTGCATATTCAGCTTTAAGGCTTCCTTCCTCCTTAACCTAATATTCCACCAGCTGCTGAGATCTGTAGAGTCCATCAGTGTCTCACATTTGTCCTTTTGTTTTTCTCTCAAATTTATTGAGCTAGTTTCAAAACACAGCCTGCAACTTTTTGACACTCTCCCTACTGAGAGGTGACTGTGGCCCCTCGCCTTGAATTTAAGTGGGCATGTGACTGCTTAGAGCAACAGACCAAGATAGAAGTGATGACATCAAACTTCCAAGGCTAGGTCATTAAAGCCCATTGTCTACTGACACAGTGAGCCACCAGGTGAGAAGTCACTTCCCCGAGGCTGCCATGTGAAGGGCACATGCAGGCACTGTACCAGCCTGGGCTGAGGCCAGCCTTCTAGTCTCCTCCACTAAGGTGCCAGAAACAGCAGGAGAAAGCTCATCTTGGAAGTGGCTCCTGCCCTTCCAGCTCTTCCTGTCCCAATCATCTGAGTCATCCCCAGTCTCCAGCGGAGGCCGCAGATCAGGAGCAGATGAGCCACGTATAACTATACATTAAAGTGATCGTTATCCTGTGTCACCGTGTTTGGATTCCTTCACCGTACTGCCACAGATAACTGGAACACCCACCATGTCCCAACTCAGACTCGTCCCTGCCTCCTATGCTCCCCGTCCCTTATTTCTGCCTTTAGATGAACGGCAAAATCGGCTACCCAGTAGGTCAGAAACTTTCATGTTCCACCTCCAGTTAGTCACCAAGTTCTATTTCATCTGTTTCCTGTCTTCTATTTCCATTGCCTCTTCCTTTCCTAGCTCAGGATCTACCACTCACTCATCTAAAGACAACGGTCTCCTAACTGATCTGCCTGTCTTTAGCTTCTCACACCCTGCACATACTCTGCACTATGGCCAGGTTTGGTCTTTGCAGATTCTGATCAGTCTCAGCCTTGCTAAAAACCCTCTACAAGCTCCCCATTGCTGCCAGAAGAACTTACAGGATCTTCACAGCCAGGTAGCCTTTCCCCATCCAACCATCCCCCAGCCCAGAGCCCTGCACTCAGACCTGGAGCTACTCGCTCTTTCCAGAATATGCCAGGAATGTTCAAGCTTCTGTGCCTTTATTCACACTTCCCTCGGCCTGGACTGCCCACGCCCTCTCACCTCCCCCACGTCTGTAACATGTTTCTGATTCCTCCTAGACCTAGCTCGGCTATCACCCTCTCTGAGGCTCCCCCTTCAACTCCCAGCAGAACGAACTGTTCCTTCCTGTACATCCCATTGTTTTCCAGTTTGGGTGTCACTTTGTAGCTCATACTTGGTGTCTGTCTCTATACTCTGCATCTGCAGGGCCTACTGTGTAGCCTGCCTGGCATACAATAGGTGCTCTATCAGTGCTTCTAGGATTTCCACTGCTGCTGCCCTAATTCAAAGAATCATCTCCACTCTGTCTTCTTAAATACAGCACTCCAACAGGCCACCTTCTCCTCAGAAATTTAGGCAGCTCTTCACCAAATGAAGACATAACTCCTTAGTATGGCATCTGTGACCTACACATATGTCTATGGACTAAGGAGACTTAGCAAAATAATCAAACAGTTGAAGCTGCCCAATAAGTTGGGTGGGTGCTGCCAACCTCTGGGCTGCTTCTGACCAACCCTCCCTCCCCTTGTCTGTACTCAGACATTCATCAGCACGGTGCTGTCCTCGATTTTTAAATTTCTATTCCTATTTTATCTTCCTAATAGTCTGTTTCTCTTGGGCAATGCTTGTCCTTCCATTCCTGTCACTGAGTTTCCACATCAAGTCTCAGAAATACCCATGAGGTCCTACTTCATTCTGGGTGCAAGACAGCAAGTTCACTTTCTTTACTGCTCAATGCTTAGGCAATGGCATACAGACACCTGGCATCAGAAATATAGTGTTTCTCGCTTCCTCTCCAATTATCCTAACTTGTATTTTACTATACAACATGCCTCCTGCAATGTTCTTTTCTTTTTCTTATCCTCTATTGTAACTGGTTTTATAGTCTTGTCTAAACTAAGCATTTCTTGCTCTACACTATAATTCTTATGGATACAATCCTAAAATGTTGAAAATGAATGTCTTTTCTTCTTTCTCATTCTATTACGAGATATTTCCAGCAATTATATACCCATCTACTGGGAGCCCTGTTTAATAGAAGGCATTTTGAGTAATTAGATTTGAGTTATCCACTTGAGAAATGATATTTAATAACTGCTGGTACATTCTCATTTGGTCATGATTTCAAGTAAAAAGAAAAACTATCCCAGGGAAAAAGGAGCATAAGGATTTTAATATTTTAAGTAAAGGCAAAATAATGCTAGGAGAACCAATATATATGCCCTATGTTTCTCAGAGACTAATTCCTTTCAAAATAACAACATTGTTTATTTCCATTTAAAGAATTTAAATACCAACCAGAAGCAGAAGATATTGAGAAGAGAAGAACTATACAAAACAGATCTTCATGACCCAGATAACCACAGTGGTGTGATCACTTACCTAGAATCAGACATCTTGGATTGCAAGGTCAACTGGGCCTTAGGAAGGATCATTGTAAACAAAGCTAGTGGAAATGATGGAATTCCAGTTGAGCTATTTCCAATCTTAAAAGATGACGCTGGGAAAGTGCTGCACTCAATATGCCAGCAAATTTAGAAAACTCAGCAGTGACCACAGGACTGGAAAAGGTTAGTTTTCATTCCAATCCCAAAGAAAGGCAATGCCAAAGAATGTTCAAACTACCGCACAACTGCACTTATCTCACATGCTAGCAAAGTAATGCTCAAAATTCTCCAAGCCAGGTTTCAACAATACATGAACCAAGAACTTACGAATTTCAAGCTGGGTTTAGAAAAGATAGGGGAACTAGAGATCAATTGCCAACATCCACTGGATCATAGGAAAAGCAAAAGAATTCCAGAAAAACATCTACTTCTGCTTTACCGACTTTGCCAAAGCCTTTGACTGTGTGGATCATGACAAACTGTGGAAAATTCTTCAAGAGATGGGAATACCAGACCACCTGACCTGCCTCCTGAGAAACCTGTATGCAGGTCAAGTAGCAACAGCTAGAACTGGACATGGAACAATAGGCTGGTTCCAAATAGGGAAAGGAATATGTCAAGGCTGTATATTGTCACCCTACTTATTTAACTTCTATGCAGAGTACATCATGAGAAATGCTGGACTGGATAAAGCACAAGCTGGAACACCAAGACTGCTGGGGGTAATATCAATAATCTCAGATATGCAGATGACACCACCCTTATGGCAGAAAGTGAAGAAGAACTAAAGAGCCTCTTGATGAAAGTGAAAGAGGAGAGTGAAAAAGCTGGCTTAAAACTCAACATTCAGAAAACTCAGATCATGGCATCCAGTCCCATCACTTCATGGTAAATAGATGGGGAAACAATGGAAACAGAGAGAGACTTTATTTTTTTGGGTCTCCAAAATCACTGCAGACGGTGACTGTAGCCATGAAATTAAAAGACACTTGCTCCTTGGAAGAAAAGTTATGACCAACCTAGACAGCATATTAAAAAGCAGAGACATTATTTTGCCAACAAAGGTCCATCTAGTCAAGGCTATTGTTTTCCCAGTAATCACATATGGATGTGAGAGTTGGACCATAAAGAAAGCTGAGTGCCAAACAATTGACATTTTTGAACTGTGGTGTTGGAGAATACTCTTGAGAGTCCTTTGGACGGCAAGGAGAACAAATCAGTCAATCCTAAAGGAGATCAGTCCTGAATATTCACTGGAAGGACTGATACTGAAGTTCCAATACTTTGGCCACCTGATGTGAAGAACTAACTCATTGGAAAAGACCCTGATGCTGGGAAAGATTGGGCAGGAGGAGAAGGGGACAACAGAGGATGAGATGGCTGGATGGCATCACTGACTCAATGGACATGAGTTTGAGCAAGCTCTGGGAGTTGGTGATGGACAGGGAAGCCTGGTGTGCTGCAGTTCATGGGCAAGCAATGAGTCAGACATGACTGAGCAACTGGACTGGACTGAAACATCAACCAGTTCCCAATTTGGTCCCTTTAGAAGGATGTCATACATTATCCTCAACTGTGTGTCAGAAAGAGAAAACTGGGATGGGCCTGGCCTTGAAAGAGTGGTCACTTTTCAAATGCAGAGCACTTGACAGACTTCTCATTCTCTTTCTCTTCTTTTAATGTGCCAAAGAAAGACAGAATACGCCAGTGCTAAATATTGGCTCCAGAGATGAAATGCGTACACCAAGACACCTTTCTGGGTCCTGTTTGCCTCCCTCGCTCCACTCCCATGCACAGAAGGCTCAGTGCAGCTTTCTACTCAGCATTTTCTTCCCTGAGCTGTGAAAAACATTTCTTAATCTTACTTGGAAAACATTTTTTTAAGGTTTATCTAGTGAAGTATTAAGTAAATCCTGGCTATTACTTTATGACATTCATTTAGTGAGACTTTAAGGCTTCCCCTTATCAGCCGTTAAAAAAAAATCCAAAACAAGGCCCCCAAACCCAGAAGGAACAGATGAGATTTTTCTACAAAAAAATGTTAAATGCTAATATGGCCAAAAATATAGCTCTACTAAAGATAAAAGATAAATGGCAGAGACAAAATATTTGTAGCATGTAACAAAATATTAATATATTCCTTAATACATAGATATTAAAAGTTCTATATAAAGAACTCATACAAATCAGTAAAATAAAATTCAAAAATGAATATTTCATATTCAAATAAATACAAAAAAGCCAAAGGGCATGAACAGGAAATTCAAAGGACAAATATTTTGTCAAAGAATTGTAAAATAAGAATAACACACAAGTTTTCACCTGAGTTGGGCCAAAATTTAAAACTGTTTATATAAAATATTGGTGAGGATAAGGGGGGGTGGGTAGATATTTCACTATAAGGTTGTGGGAATGTAACAGGTACAACTCTCTTGAAGGGCTATTTGACAAAATAAAAAGTGTAGATGCACATAAAGTTTTACCCTACAATTTTATTTCTTGGAAGCTATCCTACAGAAATAACTATACTATAAACAAGAACATATTTATAAGGATGCTTATCGACTATATTATTTTAACTGTATATCATTGAAGAACACTTCAATGTTCTTCAATAAGGAACTCTTTAAATATATTATGGTACACTGACATGACTGAATTCTCTAATGCATACCGAAAGCATGGGTTCAATCCTCTAAGATATACTGTGAACTAAACAAGTCACCAAACTATCCAATATTTATGGAGACAGTATGATCCTATTTTTTACCTAAAATTTTTCAAATTATGTAGGTAGATAGCAGGGTGTGTGTGTGTGTGTGTGTGTGTGTGTGTGGTAGATAAAGTTCTGGAGGGATACATATTGTGATTATTCCAGGAAAGCTAGGATAAAGAGGCAACTCCCTTTCAGCTTTATAATCTCAATACTGTTCAAAATTTTTATAGTGATGTGAGTCACTTTGTAATCTTTTTTTTACAAAAGTAATTGAAGAGAAATAATATCCACAGAAATCTTACCTACGTTCCTGTCATGGGGATCTACCTACTAAGTTTGAGGATCCCTAAGATGCTGGGAGGGATTGGGGGCAAGAGGAGAAGGGGACGACAGAGGATGAGATGGCTGGATGGCATCACTGACTCGATGGACGTGAGTCTGAGTGAACTCCGGGAGTTGGTGATGGACAGGGAGGCCTGGCGTGCTGCGATTCATGGGGTCGCAAAGAGTCGGACACGACTGAGCGACTGATCTGATCTGATCTGATCTGAAGACCATATTTGGGGCTTCCCTCATAGCTCAGTTGGTAAACAATCTGCCTGCAGTGCAGGAAACCAGGATTCAATTCCTGGGTAGGGAAGATCCTCTGGTGAAGGAAATGGCAACCCACTCCAGTATCCTCGCCTGGAGAATCCCATGGACAGAGGAACCTGGCAGGCTACAGTCCTTGGGATCGCAAGAGTCAGACATGACTTAGCGACTAAACCACCACCACAACCAAGACCATATTTACCCTAAAATTTCAAGTTTACTTTATGGTCCCTTCTCTTGGCACTAGAGTACAGGGATGACTTTACATTTGAGACCATGAGTTTTGTTTCTGAACCCCTTCCCAATTATTCTGACTTACTCACTTCCAAATACCTTATTTCCATGGAGGTTTAAATCTGACCTTTGGTGACAGTTACCCAGAATAAACCAATGCACATACTTTGGGGCAATGGGCTGGCAGTGCTCAGCATCAGGAGCCAAACACAGTGAGCTAAAGAAAGCCAGCCAGAAACCATGCTCTACAACCTGCTGTGACTATGTGTCCACACACCTCACCAGCCAGGGCTGCCCCTTCTTGTCCATTAGCACTGAGGCCCAGGAAGCAGAATATTAAACACACTCCAGGGCTTTTGTTACTGTAAGCACAAGAAATGAGGCTTGCTTTTCCTTGAGGGCACAGGCTCTCCCTTTCAGGGCCACCATCAAGCTCACACAAGCATCTTTGTGCTGCAGTTGTGTGAAAGACCAAGTGCTCTTCTGATATAAGGAGTCTTTACTACTCAGCTCACCAACTTTCCAGACTTTCTATTCTTCTGACTTCCCAACCAGGTCTCTATTGAGTGGCCAGCAGATGATATTCATTAGTCCTTATGGATCTTTTATTTCATAACAACACCTGTATGGCTACTGCCCCGTGGTTGGTGAATGTATAACAACTGGCTTCTGGAGAAACTATGCCCTGGTTTATAATACTGGGTTGGCCAAAAAGTTTGTTCAAGTTTTCCATAACCTGTTACGAACCCCAACGAACTTTTTGGCCAACTCAATATCTACTGATTTCCATAGTGTGGTATAACTCCCATAGCCAACTTTAAGCTATCAACAAATATCACTGCATATCAGTTGGGAAGAAGTGTACACAGCAGGATACCATTATACAGTATTTCTACCTCAAGAACAGAGGTAACAGTGAATATAATAAAATATTAGGAAGCACTGAGTTGTAACAATGACATTTTAAAATAAGATCTACTTAATGGTTATATATTTCTAATAATGGCTGTGTTTAACAACTTGCTCACTAAATTCCTGAAAACTGAAACAACAAGTCTAGCAAGCCAATACAAGACAGCTCCAGCTCACTCCTAAGACCACTGCATTGCAAGGTTTTATGGGTATTCTTTCTCCTGGAAAACTCACAGTCATTACTTCCTCAATGGAAGTGCGTATCTCCCAATATTTCTGGACAATCTATATGTCTGTTTATATCTGTACACTGATGTGTGCCATCTTGGGCTTGGTGTTAGGGCTGAATGGTGTAGTAGATGAAGAAAGGCATGGACCTTGGAGTCATATAGATCAATGACTGCTCTGTGTCAATGTGCAATTAACCTTTAACTCTTAATTTAAGAATATGTACTGCCCATGGGATCGTTGGAAGAAGAGGTAAAGAAGGGAAGAGTATACTTAAACACAGAGCAGGTGTATGGTTTAAGGACTAACATTTGTAGAACAACTGACACATACCAGGAGATAAACACGTCAGTCCTTTTTCTCTTTAACAACATCTTGATGAAGCCCCATGTAATTGACCAAAGCTCTTCAGAGACCTGCAGAGTCGGGGGGCATCAGGACGCAGACAGGCTGAATTTGGCTCTCTCTTTCTTTATACCTGATTTGAAAATCAGGCTGGGAGACACTCTGACTTTATCATTCTGGTGCCTGGCAACAGTCTGTAGTTTAATCCCGTCAATTAGGGTTGTCATTGTGTGGCAGAAAGTTCTAGAGATAAAACTCTCCTGGCTTTGTGGTGATAATATTCCTCTGGGTCACCAAGACCGGATAGCCAGTGTGACTCGTTCTTGAGGAAAATCTCACCTCACATGCTCTGGGGCTATACAAGTTTATCCAGTGTGCTGGGCCGGCACC
Organism: Bison bison bison; assembly: GCF_000754665.1. Lineage (NCBI taxonomy): Eukaryota > Metazoa > Chordata > Mammalia > Artiodactyla > Bovidae > Bison > Bison bison. The sequence goes on along the minus strand of NW_011494738.1, from coordinate 1,980,922 downwards.
TAAGCAGGCCTGGAAGCAGTTTAAAAAGTTTTTGAAGAGGAAAACTATATACTGCAATTTTAATTCTTCCTTAATTAATTGGTCATGTCAGAAGCTTTATACATGCTAATAAATTTTTTTTAGAACATTAGAAATTCACTCTAACTTCGGAAAACATGCAGGTGAAATTTCCAAAAAATACTGTCTAGAAAAAAAACAGCAGCGCCTAGCTTTTTCCCAAAAGAGAACATATTACAATTACCAGTAAAGTTTGAATAACAACATGTAGTAACACATATAAAAACAGACCAAAGGATATGCAATAACTCACAAAACAATACACAAGAAAGAGGTATTCGCTGAAAGTGGAAAGCTGGAATGCCCTCCTCTCACTATCTACTCAAATCAAATCCCCTTTTCAAGTCTCATGCTGACTGCCAAGGGTTCTAGTAAATCTTTTTTGGACCCACAGCTTCTGTGTTCTGGGACTTCCCTGATGGCTCTGGGGGTAAAGAATCTGCCTGCAACACAGAAGACACAAGAGACTCAGGTTTGATCCCTGGGTTGGTATAATCCTCTGGAGAAGGAAACGCAACCCACTCCAGTATTCTTGCCTGAAAAGTCCCATGGATATAGGGACAAGCCAAGGCAGGCTACAGTCCAATGGGTCGCAAAGAAGAGAGTCGACTAAGCACACAAGCACTCATACTCCCATATTCCTGCAACTACATAATTTGTTCCTTCTACTGCCCGGTTTATATTTTCCTCCATTCTATACTGTTATCCTTTATAGAGATTCAAATTGTTATATTATAACATCTGTTTTTGAGGGCAGAGAACCTGTACTGTACTTTTATATAAGCTTCAATGTAATAGGCCATTCATTTTATGAATGAATAAGTGAACACATTAAGCCACAAATGAACACCTCTGGACTTGGGTAACGCACAACTTCCGGGGCCCTCAGTTTCCTCCTATGGCCTTACACAAGGAGACTGCATTGACTGAGCTTAAAAACCAGGCTTCTACTATAAACATGGTTTCTGGCCTCAGGTCACTGTGACCGACATCCCTGGAAAGTAGCCTGGCTGCTCCTAACAACTTCTCCTCATCCACCCAGATAATAAAGTAGCCAGAAAAAGACCCCTGCTATTCATCTGAGACCTCATCCTTTGACTTCTATTTTTTTCTCTAGTTCCAGTGTCCTCCAGAAAAATGTTTTTCAAGGTGTGGTTGTTGGGTCACCTCATCGATCACCAGGGCCCTATCTAAATATGCTGGTTTCCCGGTCCCATTTGCAGGCTACTGGATCAGATTCTTGCGGGTGAAGTAAGGCTGGCAATCTCCCAGGCAGCTTGTTGAGACTCTAAAGGTTGAGACTCTCTGATTGAGAAGAGAAGGGAGGGAAGGAAAATAAATGTGTGGCCTCCACATGCCAGATGCTTCCTTTGATTCTCACAACAGTAAAGGTAGATCTTACGTTTCTTTCAGTGATGAATCTCAGACGCTCATGTATTGGTAAGACAAACTGCCAAATGTCCCTCAGTGAGTGAGTACTGTGATTCCAGAGTTCAGCTGACTCCATGTCCTCAGTTCCTTCCATGACAACACACAGTTGACCCCCACCCAAAACACCTTCCATCTGTTCACAGGCAAGACCCCAGGTTCCAGCTGTTGCCTATACTCACCCCAAATGACTTCTGAGATGCTACTCCACAGCTCATTTGCCATAAGAGATACAAGCTCAAGAAGCTCCTCAGTTTAGTCCCAACAATCAGCACAGTTTATACACTCTGACCAGGGCTTAGAGAGAACAATTCAACTCAGTTCAGCAGAGCATTGTTAGGCCTTTGCCAACCACTGGACTCCAAAAGAAGTATTCACCCTACTTCCAGCAGGCCTCATGGATGAGGGGAAGGAAGATCCTGGTGGGGCTTGGAGGAGCACAATAGGGTTAGAACCTGCTCCAACAGTGGTGGAGTGCTGTGGGCAGCCTCTGAAATGGCCCCCAAACATGGAATCCCCCTTCCCTGCATGTGGTCTGGGCTTCCTGACTCACTTCTAATGAACTGAACACAGCAAAAGCGATGGTATGTCACTTCTGAGATTAGATTATTAGAAGATGGCCACTTATATCTGGGGTATGAGAACATAGGACTTGGTGAAGTAAAAGGAAGAACATAAATGATGTTCAGGTATTTGGACTGAATACCTGAATGGATGTGGTGTCATTTAATAAGATACTGAAGACTAGATTAAAAATCAGTTTAAACTCAGCCATATAAAAGGATGAAATATTATGCCAATCATCAGCACTATGGATGCAACTAGAGATTATCATGCTAAGTGAAGTTAGAAAGAAAAAAAACAAATTCCATATGATATCACTTATATATGGATTTTAAAATACAATACAAATGAACCTATTTATGAAACAGAAACAGAATCATGGACTTAAGAGAACAGACTGGTGGTTGCCAAGGAGGGGGTTTGGGGAGGATGGAGTGGGAGGATGGGGTTAGCAGATGTAAGCTTTTATGTCTCAAATGGATAAACAACATGGTCCTACTGTATAGCAGAGAGAACTATATTCAGTATCCTAGCATAAACCATAATGGGGAAGAACATTAAAAAGAATGATATATACATAATTGAATCACTTTGCTGTATAGCAGTAATTAACACAACATTGTAAATCAACCATACTTCAATAAAAAATAAAAATAAATCAGTTTAATAAGAAAAAGGCTCTTAATCATGATTTTGGATTTGGATGTGAAATTTGAGATGTTTGTGTGACATTCAAAGAAAATAAAAATGTCTGCTAAGCAGGTCGGATTTAGGTCTGGAGCTCAGAAAAGAAGTTTGGGTTTGAGTATACATTTGGGGGTCTTAGAAGAAAAATAAAAGCTCCTGGGGATTCCTCACCCACAAGGAATACTACAGGGGACCACATGCTTATCACCCCTTCTCCCAACTGCAACTCATGTGAGCTGGGTGTGGGTTGTCCATACCTGCCTTGACACACACACAAACACACACACACAATTATGCCCATGCTTTGGGGTGTAATGTCCTATTCAGACATGTGCTGCCATGGGAACGTGGGCACAGAATACGTAGCTAGTTCCCCTCTTTCCTTTATGGATATTTTCAAAACAGTGTTTCTTTGGTAATGTCTTTTTTAGTCTCCTTGTTTCCCTGACTACAGATTGAGAATGATGAAAAGACTCTGGTTGCTGTTTAGTAGATCTTTCTCCACTGAGTATGGTGGCTGAATGACTGTATTCCTAGCCCTGATTCAAAATCTATTGTATTAATTATATCATTCATCTATTTGCAACCCAACCTCAGAGTAAGTCTGCATAAACCACCACCCTGCCTGAGAACTGAGTAGCTTCCATCTCAGGCTGGTGGTGGTGCGTGGTTTAGTTGCTAAGTCGTGTCAGACTCCTGCGATCCCATGGACTGTAGCCTGCCAAGCTCCTCTGTCCATGGGATTCTCCAGCAGAGAATACTAGAGTGCGTTGCTGTTTCTTTCTCCACCATCTCAAGCTGGTCTCCTGCTTTCAAGGGCTGGTGCTGCCCTGCCCCACTCTGCCCAAACCTTCCTCTGCCACCTCTGGTCCAGGCCCAGGTGATATTTCTGACCTTTATGCCTTTGTTCATGCGAGGTTCTAGTGTGGGTTTCTAATCCAGTTCCTAATTTACTATGTGATTTGGAACAAGTTGTTAAAAACTCTCTCAGCCTGTTTCTTCCTTCACCGTAAAAAGGCTCCATTGACCACTGGAGCTACCATTTACTGCCCTAAATATTTTATGCGTGTTTTCTCAAATCCTCCTAATACCTATTCAAAGAGATATTATTGTTCCTATTATACAGATGGAGAAACTGAAGCTGAAACAGACTAAGTTGCCCAAGGACACAAAGGTATTGAGGAGCAAAGAAGGTATTAGAAGCTGTTAAAGAAAACTTGCTTTCATGGCACCCCACTCCAGCACTCTTGCCTGGAAAATCCCATGGATGGAGGAGCCTGGTGGGCCGCAGTCCATGGGGTCGCTAAGAGTCGGACAAGACTCAGCGACTTCACTTTCACTTTTCACTTTCCTGCACTGGAGAAGGAAATGGCAACCCACTCCAGTGTTCTTGCCTGGAGAATCCCAGGGACGGGGGAGCCTTGTGGGCTGCCGTCTGTGGGGTCGCACAGAGTCGGACACGACTGAAGCGACTTAGCAGCAGCAGCAGTGACCAGATGTGTGGGTTTTATCCCAAAAGAGCTGGGCATCCTGCAGTTTGACGAGTTCTGACCCCGTCCACCTGGAGTTAGCATTCAGTCCCACAAACTCCCCCCTCATTCAGACACCAACTGCATGTCCCAGTTATCACCTGCACTTCTGACTGACTGGCTATCAACTGGGGTTCTCATGACCCCCTCCTCAGGTTTGATAATTTGCTAGAATGACTCATAGAACTCAGAGAAATACTTACTTACATTTACCAGTTTATAATATTATAAACAAAATAGATCAACAGCCAGATCAAGAGATACATAGGGCAAGGACTGGAAGGGTCCCAAGCATCAGAGTGTCTGTCCCCGTGAAGTTGGGCTGTACCACCCTCCTAGCACATGGATGTGCTCACCAATCAGGAAGCTCTCTGAACCCCATAATTTAGGGACTTTTATGGAGGCTTCATCCTATAGCCACGATTGGTGATTAACACAACCTTTAGCCCTTCTCCCTTGACTGGAGATTGAAAGGAATGAGGCTGAAAGTTGGTTCCCCTGGCAACCAGCCCCTCATCCTCAGAGGCTTTCAAAAAAAACCACACCACATTAAAAATTAAAATAAGCTCAGGTGCGGTTGAAAGGGGCTTCTTATAAATAAAAGACATTCCTTTCACTTTGCTCTTATCACTTAGCAAATTCCAAGGGTTTCAGGAGCTCTGTGCTCTTTATATATTTGGTACACAAATTCTTCAATACTCCTTTGAAAAACTGGAGCTTAATTCCTCTCCCCTTGAGTGTGGGTTGGACTTAGTGATTCTCTTCTAGTGAAAAATATAGCAAAAATGGCAGGATGGGACTGCCAAAACTAGATCATAAGGCATAAGAACTTCTTCCTTGTTCTCTCTCAGATCCCTGGCTCTGGGGAAAGCCGGCTGCCATGTTGTAAGACCTCTCAAACAGCCTCTCAAACAGCCCAATGGAAAGGTCCACATGGCAAGGAACTGAGACCATCTGCCAACAGCCATGTGAGTGAGCTGTCTTGGAAGAGGCTCCTCCAACCTCATTCAAGTCTTCAGATGACTGCAACCCAGCCAAATCTTGACATGTGAGAGTCCCAAAGCTAGAGCCACACAGCTAAGCTGCTCCAGAATTTCTGACCAAAGAGATAATGTGCTGTTTTAAGCTACTTAACTTGGAACAATTTATCACACGTCAATAGAGACATACCTAGCCACAAAACATCCCAAGCAGTATCTCACATGCACACACCCTCCTTTTCCCTTCCCACCTTTCTACTTTCCTTGTCTTTTTTCCTATGTACCTTGAAATGAATCATTCGAAAGCTCTAGAAGACCACAAGATGGAAGAAGCAAGGACCACCCAGTCCCCTGGAGGAAAGCCATCCCTACCATGCAAAACCACAGGCCTGAGGCTTATACATTATAGTAGCTAGTGTTATTTATTCTGCTGATATACCCTCCTTTCTACTTCTCCTAGAATGTATTGTTCTTTACCACATGATATAATTCTGTGCATAAATGTCTTTCTTCTATTCTGGTCCACAAGTTGCTTTCTTTTCAAGATTAGTATCAAATGAGCAATGAAAAGATGCTCACGCGTGACAGTATGTGCTTTGCCAGCGTATCTCAATTAATTCTCACAATAACTCAATAAAGTAGATTTTGTTAGTATTCTGATATTTCAGATGTGGACTCAGGCTAAGAGAGGTTAAAGGACTTGCTCAAGATTACATAGCCCAGAAGAGGCAAAGCTGACATGTGTTTAGCTCAGTTCAGTCACTCAGTTGTGTCCAAATCTTTGTGACCCCATGGACTGCAGCACGCCAGGCCTCCCTGTCCATCACCAACTACTAGAGCTTACTCAAACTCATGTCCATTGAGTTGGTGATGCCATCCAATCATCTCATCCTCTGTCTTCCCCTTCTCCTCCTGCCTTCATTCTTTCCCAGCATCAGGGTCTCTTCAAGTGAGTCAGTTCTTTGCATCAGCTGGCTGAAGTACTGGAGTTTCAGCTTCAGCATCAGTCCTTCCATTGAATATTCAGGACTGATTTCCTTTAGGATGGACTGGTTGGATCTCCTTGCAGTCCAAGGGACTCGCAAGAGTCTTCTCCAACACCACAGTTCAAAAGCATCAATTCTTCGGCATTCAGCATTCTTTATAGTCCAATTGTCACATCCATACATAACTACTGGAAAAACCATAGCCTTGACTAGACGGACCTTTGTTGGCAAACTAATGTCTCTGCTTTTTAATATGCTGTCTAGGTTGGTCATAACTTTTCTTTCAAGGAGCAAGAGTCTTTTAATTACATGGCTACAGTCACCACCTGCAGTGATTTTGGAGCCCCAAAAAATAAAGTCTCTCACTGTTTCCATTGTTTCCCCATATATTTACCATGAAGTGATGGGACTGGATGCCATGATCTGAGTTTTCTGAATGTTGAGTTTTAAGCCAACTTTTTCACTCTCCTCTTTCACTTTCATCAAGAGGCTCTTTAGTTCTTCTTTACTTTCTGACATAAGACTGGTGTCATCTGCATACTTGAGGTTATTGATATTTTTCCTGGCAATGTTGATTTCTGCTTGTGCTTTATCCAGTCCAGCATTTCTCATGATGTACTCTGCATGTAAGTTAAATAAGCAGGGTAACAATATACAGCCTTGACGTACTCCTTTCCCAATTTGGAACCAGTCTGTTGTTCCATGTCCATGTTCTAGCTGTTGCTACTTGACCTGCATACAGATTTCTAAGGAGGCAGGTCAGGTGGTCTGATATTCCCATCTCTTGAAGAATTTTCCACAGTCATGATCCACACAGTCAAAGGCTTTGGCAAAGTCAATAAAGCAGGAGATGTTTTTCTGGAACGCTCTTGCTTTTTTGATGATTCGGCAATTTGATCTCTGGTTCCTCTGCCTTTTCTAAATCCCAGCACGTGTTCAGATCCCCAAATTCGAAATCTTGGCCACTATGATTCCCTTCCTCCCAGGGACCCCTGAATCCCACACTGTGCCCAATGAAGTATTGTGTATACAGCTGTTGCTTAATTAATGCCTGCAGCTACATGAGTTAAGAAACAAATGGAAATACAGTAAGAGGGGAAATATCATGAAAGGTCACAAATAATGAAAAATTCTGTTGTCCTGAAATATTTTGTTCCTCATACAAATGTCTCTTTTTACTTGTATGCCTCTGAACTTTAGGGTGTTAGTGGCTGGGATACATAAAGAGAGTCATTCAGTGGATAAAAAGCCTGCTTAAGAAAAGGCTAAGAAATTCTTCAGAATGTCTACATTTTCAGATAAAGAGCCACAAGAGCTTCAGGACATCAAACACATTGAGGACTTTTCTCAAGAGCCGACTCAGTAAGCAAAGCAGCTGAAATCCGCACGCACCTCTGAAGGAGAGGACAGTAACAACTGTAACAACGGGCCCCCACTTCACCAGAAACCCGAATCCATTCAGGGACCTCAGCAGCAGGACAAAGGCCGGACTGTTCTCTCCAGAACAACGGGATAGTGCAGTGAAGAGTGGGCGCCCTGTGTTCCGAGGGAAAAGGCTGTAAATGAGTCCCTGGCATCACCACAACAGGTCAGCCTCAACAAAGGCGGGACAGAGCTGTTGGCCAAAAAAACCCGTCACAGTAAGCTCCCTCCAGGAGAGAAAATTCAATCAGATTTAAACTAAAAACAGCTCAATCTCCAAAATATGTAGCCAGTATACCATGAGGAAAAGAAGATTCTGCCTTCCTAGGGAGGGGAGGTAAGTAAGAAATAGTCTCAAAATCTCTTCATGAAAGCAAAGCCCAGGCCTTCTTCTGATTTGTTTGGAACTGGCATTAACTGCAAGTCGGCACCCTGTTTGCCACCTTGAGTTCACACTTTTGTCTTTTCCAATTCTCCCTAAGTAAAGCTTAAACTTTCCTTACTGTAAACTTTTATTTTCTTCCTTGAAATGAAAAATGTTGAAAGTGGTGGGCTCTAGGAAGAGAAAGGGAGATTGGAGCAGAAAGACAGAGATATCTGTTTTCTATTCTTACCTTCTCATATTCATTACTCAACTATTATTAATTACTAATTTTATTAATGTGAAGCATTCATAACTTTTTGGGTCTTTGTTTTTCTACTTGTTTCAAAAGAAGTCAAATATGCTTTTTTGGGGGTAAGTTTCATAACTACACATCTCTGTCCTAACACTTTTTTGTTTCCCTAAACAGAAGCCTTGCTTCTCAGAGAAAAGTCCACTGAGTGTGTTTCTTGCAGCAGAATATTACAGAATACCTTTACTGAACAACAACAAAGGGTTATTGGGGTTTTTCCTGTGATTTTAATATTGCTTAAGGTGGTACAACCATATATTACTCTTTTATACGGATCCATGGTTTCTAACAGGTTGATTTTTCCCCAGAGGAAATCTGGCAACCTAGCAACATTTTTGGATGTCATAACTAGGGAGGTGGGTCCTGCCAGCAGCTGGTGGATAGAGGCCAGGGAGGTTGCTAACATCCCAAAGTGGATAGGAAAGTCCCCTCTACATAGAATTATCTGGTTCAAAATGCCAATAGTGCCCAGGATGAGAAACCCTGATATAGATATGATAACTCCATTGTATAATATGGAAATACACCCTAAAGTCATGCTCAAGAATAACTCATTAGAATAGGAGCCAGGAGAATGGTGTTCTCCTGTTTGGATGACATACCATGCATGAGGTTGAGACTGGCCAGATTTAGGGGTAGCTGTTTGTGTCTGATCAAGACACTTGATACACGGACACACAAGCACTTGATAAATGCTTCAAAACACAGTGGAATCTATCCTTTATTCTTTATTCATTTAACAGATATTTGTTGAATTTCTGCTATGCTATCAAGTATACACAGCTTATAAGGGGACTCACACTCCAACCAGGAGCACATCTGTTCTTAATAAAAAATAGAAGTACTCAGGCCATGTGGAAATATTACAATCAATATTTTGGCCAGGATATGTCTTAGGAGAACTTACATGAAATGAGAATGAAACTGACATACTTAAATATCTTATATATTAAACCTACATACAATTCACTTCCAGCATGACTGATTTTGTCCTAAAGTCATTATAAATAAACTCCTATCCCTTTAGAAAAGCCAGATCCTCAAAGGGAACCCATGGGGCTAAAAGAAACTGAACAAGCCAAGTAAGAATTTAAGCCGGGGACATGGATGGCAGGAGCTTCTGGTACTTTCGCTTTGTATTTCTGACTGGTCCCCACCCTACCAGTTGTCAAGGGACGGGAGGTGCTCCTGGACTTCCCTCCACAGTTAGAACAGCCGGAAGGACATGACTCTGTGGCCCCAGGGGCTGGACTTGGCTTCTCACTCTGAATGCAGTCATCAGGAAAGTTCCCAAACTACCCCTCCCTAAGCAATCATGAATCCACACTTAATTCTCACCCATCGAAGTAAAGCCTCATAAAAATATTCTCCCTTAAAGAAACCCCAGCAGGGTGAATTCTCTCAGAAGTTATAATAGTTGTAGCATTATTGATCCATGAACATTTGAATTCTTTGAATTAGTGCCTATGAACATGAAAGAAGACCCTGTACTTTTTCACAAGTCCCTGAAGAATCTCTCATTCCAAAAAAGGCAAGTTACACTTTTTTGTTGTTGTTGTTAATTTTGCAAGAGCCCCATTTCCAAAGTAACCACTTAATACAGTTTTTTGTTTATTTAATATTCAGAAAATTTTTATAATAAAAAAGAAATGCAGCTAAGAGTATTAGTAAAAGAACAGAAAAATCTATTTGCAAAAAATATACTGCAAATGCAATTTTATCCTATTTTTGGTTGCCTTCAAGGAAAACTTAACTTAGAAGAGCCACACTGATACCAGTTCAACTGGGCCAAAACAACAGCTGACTCAGAGTCTGCTGAACTCACCAAGCTGGGGTCAGAGCAGGTCCAGCCTGACCTCCCTGCTGGGCAGTAGTCTGAGCAGAAATCTGTCTGATTCAGACCAACACACCTGTGACTGCTCCAGGGTGACTTTGCCTCCCACCTCCAGTGAATCTTAGCTTAGAGCCCAACTCCAGTTCTGTACGTGACCAAAGCTCTGGTCAAGGCCCAAAGCCCACTGCCACTCTCAAAGTTCAGGATGTTCTGATCTGGCCTGGAAATAGCCCAGATGATTCGAGGCCAGAGCAGTGGATGATGGATTCATCCTAGATCAACCTCATAGCTACTGAACTTCAAGGGTTTAAACTGGGACCAGAAAAAGTATGGAGAACATAGCAAACCATCTGCCTGGCTGCATTCAGCCCTGGGTCAGTCACAATGGGTGTTCAGAACCCCTAGTCCTGTGTCATCAATCAAAGAATGACAACTTCCACTAAGAACTAAAAACCTGGGGAGGCTGTCTGGCTTTAAATCATGCCTTGTGTCACTTTGGAACTATGTTATGAGTTAAACCTCAGCATGCTCCTTGACTTTAACTCATTCCAGTTTCTCAAATGAGAACAAAGAAAACATCGGAATGTATACGTCAGCAGTATGACAGGCTTCATACTGGGCTAAGCACTGTATTTTCACCCCTATCTCAAAATTTCCTTTCACATACAGATTTGGGCAAACCGTTTGTTTCCTTGGGCCTTCCTGGTGGCTCAGACAGTAAAAGTGGCTGTCTACAGTGCAGGAGACCCGGGTTCAACCCGGGTTCAATCCCTGGGTCAGGAAGATCCCCTGGAGAAGGAAATGGCAACCCACTCCAGTACTCTTGCCTGGAAAATTCCATGGATGGAGGAGCCTGGTGGGCTATAGTCCATGGTGTCATAAAGAGTCAGACACGACTGAGCAACTTCACTTTCACTTTGCTTCCTTAAACGGTGGCACACATTTGTTTTTACTAGGTGCTCAGTGGTGTCCTAAGTGCTTTATAAGCATGAACATATTTATATGCATGTATTTATATATGTACATATACGTTTATCATAAAACGTATATATTACGGGTTTGCATACATTCCAAAGGATGCACTTTAAGTTTTATTCATGACTGAATTTATTTTTTAAATAATTTTAATTGCTGAAGTAATATGTGCCCATATTAAAAAAGTAAGGTTTTATTAATAAAAAGTGAAAATCTTGTTATCCCCTCCAGATCCATCCTTCTGAGGCAACACCAATGGTTACAGAGTGGGATAAGCCTTCTGAAGGAAGTATCGAGAAAAAATTTTAAAGGAAACTCAAGTCTCAAAGCAAATAATTAGCATGAGGTAAAGAATAACATTTTTTTTTTTAAGAAAAAAATAAACAAATGAAGTGGAAAACGAGATCAAGGAAAAGCCCCTAGCATGGGAAGAGGCTAAATAGTGTGGCTGAGTAGAATTTTTAAATTAATGCTGTTGAGGAGGAATAGACCCTAAGTCAGTAGACCTGGAAGGTGGCTGGTGGGGAAAGTGACCCTGCGGGCCTCCTGTAATCAACCTGGCAGTGTCAAACAGTATGGAGGGAGAGCCTAGTCGTTCCCATCGGCAGACATTTCCTTTCAAGGGTTTAGTCACACGTCTTTTTAGAAACAGTCCAGTTATCTCAAGCCCATGTACCCCAAGGAGCCCTGGGACTGCATTTGAACAGTCTACCAATGCAAAGAGGAAACCATGTCCCTTGCCCTAGAGAGAGGGATGGAGTGGACTGAGAGGCAAATGTGGCAACAGTTTGTCCATGGAGACCCAGCATCACCCAAGAACATCCGTTCCCCTGTGATGTGTGCAGGAGGCCTCTGGCCTAACCTTCAAGAAGGCTCTGCAGCTGAGGGGAGCTCATAGGTGCCCTGGAGAATGGGATCTAAGGTAGTCAGAGCCAAAGGATCCTCCATGGAACCAAAACACAGCAAAACACAGTGGAAATGATTTTGAGTTGATGGATTCACTGGAAAATAGAGAAGGGAGTAATTAGGACACAAAAACACAGTAAATCCTGCAGGGTCATGACTACAAACCTCAGAATAAAATGAAGTGTTCAGGCTCCAGGGACCACCCTTCCAGCTGCAAAAATGCTACAGACTGAGCATCTTTGTCTTTCAAGGAGACCAAACAAAGATCAAATAATGGAGGGGGTGGGCAGTGGGAATACAGGACCCTCTAGCTTATTGACCTTGACACTGCATGAGATCTGGAAGCTTTGTTGGATCACATAAAAATCAGTCTCTTGGGCATTTAAAAACACATGTGTTAATAGTTATTTCATATCTGCATAAATAACTCAACCTATCCCCAAAGCTAATTAATAAGTCTTAATGAGGGCAGGTGTCTTGACTTCAAAGTGTTAGAAATACTCATGGGACCTGGTGAAGATGGTATCTGTCTAAGGCAATGGTTCGGCACCCTGGTTGCACATTAGAATCACCTGGAAAGTTTTAAAACATTGATTCCTGGAATCTAGCCTCAGAAATTCTGATTAAATGGTTTTATGGTAAGGCCAAAATATTATTTTTAGAACTTCGTCAGGTGATTTTAATGCAGGGAGCCATGAAACACAGATACTGGGATCCCAAGCTCTCCTAAACAATACTACCTTTCCTATGAGGTACACGGAGATGAAAACAAAAACAGATAACTCTTTACCAGCAGCTTGGGCCCCGAGTCTCCCTGCAGTACTTGTAGTGAGCTGGGCTGGAGCCAGTGATGAGTGCTTTGGCATACATCTGAACAACCAAAAATCAAAGCCAAGTAAGAGATAACTCTCTCTCCATCCCCATATCTGAACCCAAGTCTCAGTTGTTACCACTCCAACAAGAAGGACAGCCACATTCACCAGCAGGAAGCGGAATAAACAATATATTTGCAACTCATATTTTCAACAAAGACAGCATTCATAGCTCAAAATACAAATCAGTAAGAAAATAGCCACAACCCAATGGAAAAGTGAGCAAAGGCTATAAACAGCTACTTAAAGAGTAGCCTTGATAAACTAATAAACATATGAAAAGATTTTCAACTTTGACAGTGATCAGGGAATGCCGACGATAATCACAAATGAGATCGATACCATTTCACACTTAGCAAAATTACTAAAATCCAAATGTTTGGTAATACCAAAAGTTGGCAGGGATGCTGAGGAACGAGAACTCTGCTCTATTACTTGTTGGGGTATAAACCTGCACGATAACTCAGAAAAGCAGTTTTTAATATCTGCTAAATAGTAATGTAGAAGACGCGCATACCCTTCAAGAAGTCAGTTTCCCTTTCAGGTATATGCTGCTCAGATACTGAAGGAAATACAACACAGGGGTGTCCACTGCAGCATTCGCTGTAATGTGAATAGGTTGGAAGGTTACCATCCTCCAAGAGTGGAAGAGAGAACTGTGGTTTCATCACCATACATGAAATAGTTTGGCCAGTTACAATGAATAAATAACACTTACCTATTTCAACACAGATTAATCTAAAAAGTAACACTGAATGAAAAGTACAAGTTACAAAAAATCGTTTTCAGTAGGATACCCTTTATGGAAAATATTAAAACACAAACAGTATATATACTGATAAACAAATATGTAGAAATAATATAAAAATGTGAGCAGGAAAAACCGTGCATGAACAATAAGAAAGTTACTACCTTTGAGGAGTGGTAATTATCTTCTCACATGAGACTGGGAAGGCATTTCAACTGCAACTAGATGTTTTCCTTGCTCCCTTCCCTTCTTCCTTCCCTTCCTGGCTCCCTCCTTTCTTTCTACCTGCCTTCCTGCCTCCCTGCCTGCCTTTTCTTGTTTTTAAATTGGAAGCAAATGTGGCCAAATGTTCATTTAAAAACCTGAGTATAGGTAAATGAGTGCTGTTCTAGTTTTATCTGTATCTTATCATACATGGAAAATATTGAATAATTAATTTAAAATGTTTTTTATTATTTTTCTTCTAATAATTAGCTTTTAAAAAACTTTCTAAGGAGCAAATAAAGAAGCCATAAGCATCTCCTTCAACAGGAGCTTCAGTGTATTTCCTCGCATCCTTTAATACTGAGATGGTGAAACAGCTGTGGTGAAGAAGCCTGCTGCCAGCTCCCAGGATCCATTGGTTGATGGGTGGAGACTTCAGGGCTCCCAGGTTGCCCATCCCACAGCCACCACACCAGGCTCTTGCTACATCATCGATGTCCATTCTCCACTTTGGAACGTAAGAGAGATTTAATCTGACCTCTGGAGAAACACAAACTCTGGAGTGAAGGACTCTCCTTACTTACATAACCAGTGTTTTATGTGGGAAAATTACTGGAGTTGTATTGAACCTACCTTTGATGTGTTTCACATGCTCTGGTCCCTACAAAGATCAGGTTATGGGTCACTGACAAGCAAGTCGAGGGGACCCTGGGAGCACCTGGGATGCCACTGATGCAGAGGAAACCAAGACCATAGAGGCAGGGGCTTCACAGAGCCTGCAGCTGAGCCACTGCTGCAGCCAGGGCCCCGGGTTCATGCCTCCCTGCCCAGTGTTCAGAGACCCTGGGCTGCCAAGGTGTCCTTTTCAGGGACAGACGAAACATCCTCAGAGGAGAAAGCTAGAAAAAGGTGAAATTTCTTGCCTATATCTTTTTCCCTCCATGGTGTTATTTTATTTCTACACTTAAAATTTACAGAAACTATGCCCTAAATAAACATTTTAGGTAACCAGTTTATTTGAAAACCCTCAAACTGAAGGATACGTAAGAAAAAGGCTTGATATCTCCTTTTATTACTGCTTTCAACCATGTCCTGTCCAATCATTCTCTCCATCCCTTAGTGTCATTGTAGGCAGATCTGATATCTCTCAGATCACTTTTAGATATTAAAACCTCTCCAAACTAATCTCATAAGGGATTCAAAGCTCTTCTCTCCTTCCCCAGGATAGGCTTGGAGTGTGTACTTCTGTGTGTGTGTGTCTCTGTGTGCTGGGTGTGGGGGATAAGACTTGGTTCTGACACCGCCAGCCTCTTGCTTCTCAGGCCCTAGCGTACTTGCTAGGGGCTTTTAGAGGGAAAGGAGAAGCTTAAGAAATGTGTTACTGTGACTAGCAGTCCTCTGTTGGAGCTGGGGACTGCTGGTATCACACTGCTTTGTTGTGATTCTCTCTGAAACTAGAGGCCTCTGGTGATTTAAGGGCCACCAAGAGTCCATATCGGAGAAGGCAATGGCAACCAGTACTCTTGCCTGGAAAATCCCATGGGCAGAGGAGCCTGGTAGACTGCAGTCCATGGGGTCATGAAGAGTCGGACACAACTGAGCGACTTCACTTTCACTTTTCACTTTCATGCATTGGAGAAGGAAATGGCAACCCACTCCAGTGTTCTTGCCTGGAGAATCCTAGGGATGGGGGAGTCTGGTGGGCTGCCGCCTATGGGGTTGCAGAGAGTCAGACAGGACTGAAGCAACTTAGCAGCAGCAAGAGTCCATATGGTGATTGCAGCCATGAAATTAAAAGACACTTACTCCTTGGAAGAAAAGTTATGACCAACCTAGATAGCATATTAAAAAGCAGAGACATTACTTTGTCAACAAAGGTCCGTCTAGTCAAGGCTATGGTTTTTCCTGTGGTCATGTATGGATGTGAGAGTTGGACTATAAAGAAAGCTGGGTACAGAAGAATTGATGCTTTTGAAGTGTGGTGTTGGAGAAGACTCTTGAGAGTCCCTTGGACTGCAAGGACATCCAACCAGTCCATCCTAAAGGAAATCAGTTCTGAGTGTTCATTGGAAGGACTGATGTGGAAGCTGAAACTCCAATACTTTGGGCACCTGATGTGAAGAGCTGACTCATTAGAAAAGACCCTGATGCTGGGAAAGATTGAGGGCAGGAGGAGAAGGGGACGACAGAGGATGAGATGGTTGGATGGCATCATTGACTCAACAGACATGAGTCTGGGTAAACTCCAGGAGTTGGTGATGGACAGGGAGGCCTGGCATGCCGCGGTTCATGGGGTCGAAAAGAGTGGGGCACGACTGAGCGACTGAACTGAACTGAAAAGTCCATATGGTGCCTATACACTACTATGTATAAGACAGATAACTAACGAGAACCTGCTGTAGAGCACAGGGAACTCTCTTCAGTGCTCTATAGTGACCTAAACGGGAGGGAAATCTAAAGAAGGTGGCATATATGTATATGTGTAGCTGATTCATTTTGCTGTACAGCAGAACTAACACAACACTGTTAAGCAACTATTGTTGCTGTTCAGTCGCCAGTTGCTCAGTCATTTCTGACTCTTTGCAACCAATGGACTGCAGCACTCCAGGATTCCCTGTCATTCACCATTTCCCAGAGCTTGCTCAAACTCATGTCCATTGAGTCAGTGATGCCATTCAACCATCTTGTCCTCTGTCGTCCGCTTTTCCTGCCTTCAATCTTTCCCAGCATCAGGATCTTTTCTAATGAGTCAGCTTTCGAATCAGAGGGCCAAAGTATTGGAACGTCAGCTTCAGCATCAGTCCTTCCAATGAATATTCAGGACTGATTTCCTGTCCAATTGACTGGTTTGATCTCCCTGCAGTCCAAGTGACTCTCAAGAGTCTATATATACCCTCCCAATAAAATTTAAAACAAAAGAGTCCACATGGTGTCCAAGTCAATGAGAAAGGTGTTCCATTGGAACCTAAGGCATCCAGAGGAACTGTCCAGGATCTTCAGTCAAGCCCTTCAAAGCCAAGGGTAGCACAGAGAGCAGATTGCTGGAGAACACCAGCTACACAGGCATGGATTTTCCAGGCCCCACCGCCACCCAAACCCACATTGGCATCAAGATGCCTTCACTGATTCTGTGGAGCTGCCAGAAAGAGACTGAGTCCCGCTCCAACTCAAACAAGGCCGTGCTTTTACCCAGAGAGGAAACTGCTCTAATCTATTAAACTACAGGCTGGGTATTGAATCCTCCTGAATAATGTATCAGCACTTGTATCAGCGTTCTTTCAGTGAGGAGCTAGGAAAAGAGGGAGAGAACAATGGGCTGCACCCATCCAGGTGGTAATATATAAAGGTGAGAGAGGAGGCATTCAAAGCACTCATTCAAATGGCCATTTCATTGTTTGCTTGTCAGGAGGAAGGAAAAGAGGAGTGGGGGTGGGGAGGAAGACATGCCTGTTCTAATATATATATATATATATATATATATATACACATATATATATTTTTTTTTTTTAAGAAAGGAGGTCACTAGGACGTCATCTCTGGAGAAAGCGTTAACTCCTCATCTGACCACGTCTGCCCTCTACAGCCTTTACCTGCCCCTCCACCTCCAACTTACTTTAATGAAGGCTTTAGGTAGAGGTTTCTTCTGAGGCTGACCTGTGTTTTAGACCTCTCCACACCGAGGGGTCTGTGAGCATTCAGTTACTGAAAGGAAGCTGTCCTGAAACACAGGGCCCTCCACACCAAATGGCAGGTCTTTGGCTTTCTGGACCTTGTCAGGGACCTTCCATTTTTGATGGAACTCACCACATTTCAATCCCTTTCAATTTAGAGATCTTAAGCATTTAAGCATTCTTGCCTGGAAAACTTCATGGACAGAGGAGCCTGGCTGGTCCATGTGGTTGCAAAGAGTCAGACATGACTGAGCACACGCATCCACACACGTGTGCACACACACACACACACACAAGCATTTAAGGCTCTGTTTCTTATGCGCTCTTATTTAAAATGCTGTTTTTAGTGTCAAAACTTTCAAACCTTAGAAGGGTCACTACATGTATCTCTGGGTAGAAATGAATTTGAACTATACAGATCCTGAAAAAATCAATGGAATACTCTGGTTAAACACTACAATCTGTATATTAATGTTATTTCAATATTTTTCATGTTGCTGGGATGTTCCATAATCAATACATATTCTGTGCTTGAAAGATGTTTCCATTTCACACTGGTCAGAAATTACAGAAATGACATATAGTCAATATAAACTGCACTTATATCTTATAAATGTAGAGACCTAAATTCTACCAAACATTAAAAATAACATTCTGAGGGTAATGAAGGATATTCAGGGAAAGATTTTGTTTCTTTACATGGTCAACAAGAAAGTCTATCTTTTTACCAATTAAACATGCATTTTTTATTTTTCCCTCTTACCTTAAATTTTCAAGACATTAATTTCCCTTTCAAATGTCTAATCATTATATTTTATGTCATTCATGTTAGTTAAAATTCTACTATCCTTAAAATATTATTTAAAAACCCCAAATATAATGCTTTCTAGCTTTCTGATCAAATTGTGAGGAGCAACTTGGTATGCAATTCAGAGATGGAAGGATAAGTCACAGCTCAGATGAGAAGAGCACATGGATCTGAAATAATTATAATGTGGGCAGGTCAAGGGTAAACACACTTGAGGGTGACTGAATGTGTGAAGTTAGCAGGATGCAGTGTCTAATGATAAAGTGACAGCTGCAAATACCATAAGCCTCTCTAGCTAAATATACATCTTCCAAATTTCCCTGGAACAGTTTAGTGTGTCTGTCATTAGCAGTTATCACAGTGATGGTTTTAAAGAACTGCCACATCCTTTTGTAGAAGTGAGTTGCTGGTTCATTCTACCAATCTAGACGTGAATGAAGGCTCTAGTTTCCCATTAGAGAAAATTATATGGGTTGAAAAAGGTATGTGTGAGAGAGAGACAGACAAGAAGTCCAGGAGCCCAGTCATAAACGCACCCTTGGGCACCCAGGCTGCTAATGGCAGATCATGTATCGTGTGTTTTGCCTCACCTGACCCCTTAGGATGATTTAGCAGAGGCACTTTCTCTAGAGTCACTGAGAATTAACCCAGAAGTGCTGGCCAACAGGGAACTTTCCTTCAGCAGAAGTTTTAAAGCAAAGAAACTCCCTGGTTTTCTCTCCTGCACATCCCCTCTCTCCACCTCGAGGAAGTCAGTGAAGACCTAACTTCAGCCGGAGCTCTTATTGCTCTGGCTACTTGAGATGACTCAAGGAAACTTCTTTTCCCCCCAGGGCAGTTTGTGTGCCTTGACCACTCTTTTTCTACTCCAGGTGTCTATTAATTTTCTCATCTTTTTGTATTTTGAATAGTTTATGCTGGGCTTTTAGTTTTATATGCTCCATCTCAGAGTCTTTTTATCATGTCAAAGGAAAATGCTCACATTTTCCCACCATCAATTGAGCTGGCTGCTTGACTATAAGGCACATTATAGAAACATGTGTAGAAACACAAGCAGGACACTAATGTTTTTATAGTCTACTCAGCTGCCTTTCTCTGTGGTGAATGTGTATTGTGTCCATGTAGCAAGCTTGGACTACATGTCCCAGAAATTCTCTTCCTTACACAGTTGGCTTGGGTCAGAAGAGAAACTCTGTTTGGGATTCAGAAAGTGGGAATGAGGCAGCCATATTCTTTTATGCTCAACTGGGCTGATGTTGGTGTGGGGTGTGACTGCCCCTCACAGGTGTCATCGCAGATGTGCTGGTCCCACTGCTTGGGGTGGGGCAGTGGCCTGGCCCACAGCTCCTCTGGATCCCACTAAGTCTCCTGGGTCAACTTCTCTGACTCCAGGACCAAGTCCATGCTTCTCTGTGAGAGAGGGTACCAGCTTATCCTGCAGGCCCCCTGTATCCAGCGTTGGAGGCTTGGATGTAGTTGAGCTTCCATTCCAGTACTCAGAACATTTTAAATGTTTTTTTTCCCAGCAACTTTTCTTTAGGTTCTCCGACATGAACGATTCTGGGATGGGTAGTGGAGTACTGAGAGGCCCAAGTATAATCTTGACTGCTGGGAGTGTCCTGCCGCCAGTCTTTTATTGAGGCTGGGCAGTTCAGGGCACCACAAGGCCCTCTGATCTGCCCAATAAGCCTCCCCACATTACAGGATGGGTTAAGAAGAGGGCTTCTTAGGGAAAACAGTAATCTCCTTTGGTAGCCAAGCAGTGAGAATTCATTCGACTCTTCTACGTGGGTGGTTCTGTTGATTTTAAAGGATATGTTTTAAATTAAGAGAGTTGCCCCAAAGCCACAAAAATACATTTTGGTTATATGTGTGTTTATGCACAGAGTTGGTGGGATCTGGAAAACCCTTCAGGAAATTCTCAGCATTGTTCCCATGGCTGAACTTTCTTGAATGCCTTTTTTTTTTTTTTTTTAATAAACAAGAGTTTCTTCTGGATCCACTTAGGTGCATGGGTCATGACTCGTACTGGATCTTAAATAATCTCAAACCTAGATGAATAAGGGCAGTTCCCAAACACAGCTGCTTGACAAAGAAGATTGCCAATGTTCTTTTTATGAAGGGAAGGAAAGGATATTTTCAGAAATCTGTTTTCTTTCCTCCTGGAGTTTGTTTTTCACTCAATCCCAGAATGAAGACTTATTTTTTTGTTAACTCCAAATATCCATCCTTGAAATAATTTGCAGGTAGTTTTACTGCCTTAATCATCTTTACACCTTAGCTAAATGATGCTTGCTTCATTTTGTGTAAGTTCGAGAAAAAAGACTAAAATCATATTATGCTTAGTGAAATAAGTCAGGCAGAGAAAGACAAATACTGCATGGTATCATTTAACATGTAAAATCTAAAAAATAATACAAATGGATGTAGATGCAAAATAGAAACAAAGATTCAGAAAACACACCTGTTATTACCAAAGGGGAGAGGGAAGTGGGGAGGGAGAAATTAGGGGTATGGGATTAACAAATACAGTCCACTCTGGACAAAACAAATAAGCAACAAGGATATACTGTAGAGCACAAGGAACTACAGACAGTACCTTGTAACAACCTATAATGGAGTATATATATATATAGTAAAAAAATCACTGAATTTTTGCAAAATAAGCCTGAATTTTTGAAAAAGCTGAATCACCAGGCTGTATACCTGAAATTAATATAATACTGTAAATCAATAAAAAATGAATAAAATAAAATGGCTTATGAAAAAAGACTAAAATCAGTCCAGCTAGGCCTATACATGTTCAACTACATGATTCTGGCAGGAAAAAGTTAATAGACATGGAAGTCAAACATTACCCAAATAAATGGGACTACATCTTTTGATGCTAGCTCCATATTCAAATTTAACAGTGTGGGTCATTAGAAACTTGAGTGTCCCCAGGCTATACCAGGCTGAGGATACAGAGGATTTCATGCATTTAGGGTTATTCACACATAATATCTTTACCCAATTGAGTTCAATAAAAAAAAAATTAAGAACTAGATACAGGTCTCAGAAAAAATAACAATCAAATTACTGGCTTCATCACTGATTAAGTCTAAGTTAGAGGATACAGCTGGGTTGTGCAACAGTAGGCTTATTCCATGCTGTCCCAGTCAAGGCACAGCTGGACAACCTCAGTCCTCAAGCACAGGGTCAAAGGCTGTCCACTAAGCTTCCTGCATAATCAGGAATACATGAGTCAGGAGATCCCAAGAGAATGCAGGAATGAGCTGAGCACGCCTAGTTCTTCCACCAAAAATCCCCCATCAGAGGAGTCTACTTCTCTCGCGGGGATAGTGGAGTAAGGGGTAGGGAGAGAGACCAAGATACTGTTCTAGGGAAGTTCCTCCACTGGGACACTGCCACCCTTCCTGAGCTCTGCTTCAGTCTTCTACCAGGTTCCACCAGAACTTCTGGAGCTGTCAAGGAACCCCATGATCTTCCTCAAAGCAGGAGAGAATTTATCTACTCTTTGTAAACTTTAGTGGCAGCATCTTGCTAACACAATTCCAATTCTGCTCAGGTAGGCAATATAACAAGCTAACTATAGTCTTCCCCAGCCCTTTTGCATCAAGGGATGGCTATGTGACACAATTTGGACCAATGACACATTAACAAAAGTCTCTTGAGCTTTTATGTGAAATATTTCAAACTTAAAAGATATATATATATATATATAGAGAGAGAGAGAGAGAGAGAAAGCTATTAGCATGCTCTCCTCCCACTCCCTTCTTCCTCAGATTGGAAATGATAGATTTGTAGCCATCTTGCAATTACAAAGAGCCAAGGATGAAGATGAAAACTGGCACATTAAGGATGGTATGACAGATACTAGGTGCCTGGTGGTACTGTGATCAGCTGTGCTAAACAAGTTTCAGCCTACTTTTGTGTTTCCTATTTTGTGGGAAAACAAAATCAAGACAGAAAGACATTTGTGTAAGACACTTTGGGATGGTTTTTTGTTTTCTGTTACTTGCAGATAACTGTAATCTGAACTAACAGCAGCTGTTTCCCCAGGCAGCTTCAGGAGAGAATTTCATGAAAGCAGTAAAGGAGGAAGGAGGCACCTCACCCTCCCTTCCCTCTACCACTCAGCCAGCAGAGCACGCAAAGTAACACGGGAGACCACAGGGATGAAATCTGTGGCCCCCTGAGCCCCACCCCATCCTCACTCAATTACACTGTGGGGCAGAGCCCTTTTCTTCACTCTTGTCACCCACATATTTAAACTCCACTTTCATTGCCTATACCAAGCCACCACCTCACTGACAGTGATCACAGAGTCCATTGTCCTGGCTTTCTTGTTTAACCAAAAATCGGCTAACTTGCTAAGTCATCTACCATTTAGAAAAAATGGGGTAATTTGAAATGGTGCTTCTAACAGAGAGTCCATTTAGAATAAGTTATTTGGTCACCAACGTCTCCAGCTTTGGACAACCAATTGCTTTCTCAAAAAACCTCCAAAATTGTTACCTTCAAAACCAAATCTGTATTGAGTAGAGACAGAGGCTGAGTTAAAGAGTTTCCTGATATTATAGAGTAATAAAGAAATCATATTCTCACCCCTTAAGTGGTGTATCCTCAATTCCCAGGGAGCGCCATCTAACAACTCAGCAGTATTCTATGGTAGTCAAAGAGGTCGGAGGATTCAGGGAGGGAGAGAAACCACCACCACCTCATGCTCTAAGAGGCTGCTTCCTGACACATACAAACTTGAAAAAGATTATAAGCCAAAAAGGTGTCTGGATGCTTGTTTTATAATAAGTAGAACTATAAAATAATATATTTTTTTTCTATCAGGAAATATTAACAGATCCAGGGAGCTTTGCAACAAATAAATTCTTACCGGGTTATTAGTTTTTCACTTCCTTCTATAAGAGTACAACATTTTTCAAATTAATCTGTATATTTGTCGTGATGTTTCCTGTTCTTGTGTGGTTTCTATACAGTTAGCTCTGTGTGCCAATAGGTTTTAGTTTTGTCTGGCTGCATCAGTTAGAATGCACTAAGTTTCAAGTAACGGAAAACCTAATAGTGATTCAAACCACAAAGACATTTATTGTTATCAAGAAGTCTTAAGGCAGTCTGTCCTGGAGCTTATTCAGTGACTCGGTGATGCTGTAAGACAACATCGTGTATCAAGGATCTTTCTATCATCCGGCACCACCCTCCTCAAACAGTTGGTGATGTTTCAAAATGGCTGCCACAGCTTCCAGAATCAGTCCGCATAAACAAAAAGACAAAGCAAAAAGGATTTTGTTTATGGGTCTCGCTTCTTTATCAAGGAGGAAACTTTTCACAAGAGCAGCCTAGCAGGATTCCTCTTGGATTTCATTGGCCAGGAATGGGTCACATGGCACACGCTGGCTGCAAAGGGGGCTGGAAAATCCAACATGGCATTTTCAACCTTGTGCATAGGAGACGGGCAAAGAGGAAGGGCATTGGAAACAGCTGCTGGGGAGGCCACAAACATGTGCCACAGAGTATAAGCCTTTAAAGATCACCAATTCATATTTTATTTGCTCTCTGTGTCCTTTCATAACAAAACAAAAAAATGAAAACTATAACGGTAGTAAATATATTCAAATAGTACTTTGAAAAAAATAGAAGAAAAATCACCCATAATTCTATCCTTGTTACAAAGATTTCCTTTTTGTGTATTATTTTATATTCACTGCCCATAGTCTACTTATAAACATTTTTACCTTTTTACAAACTAATTTTGTACTTTTTCATTTACTATCACATCATAATTATTTTCCATTTTTCTATATATTTTTCATAATTATAATTTTTAATGTAAAAATAAATTTTTATAAGATCTAATATACATCACAATTTACTTAACCATGTCCCTATTATTGAACTCAGTTGACTTTTCATTTTGTGGCTAATATAGATTATAGTGCAATAGCATCTTTCTGTGCATATATCTCTGTGCAAGGAGGTTAAGTGTTGAAAAAACTACAAAGTCATAGGGAGTAAGGTATAGCATGGTGATTATAGTTTAAAATAGTAGTAAATTTGAAAGTTGCTAAGAGTGAATCTTAAACACTCCATCACATGAAGAAAAAATTTTAACTATCTATGGTAACAGATGTTAAGTAGACTTAATGTGGTGATCATTCTGTAATAGACACAAATATAGAATTATTATGTTGTATATGAGAAATTAATGTTATATATCAACTGTGCCTCAAAAACTATGAATATTTTTATAACTTTTAAAATGTCATAATCTCAATCTGAATGACTGTTCAAATTTAAAATACTACTAATTATATATATACACATATGCAAATTTCATCACAGCCTAACATGGTGCTATCATTATTTAGATGCTTGTTTGTTTGATCACTGATTCACCAACTATAAAATGTTAACACTATATTTTATTTCCATTATTTTCATTTTTTCTGACAGGGAGACCAGAGAACTAAGCTAGCGAGATCTTATTTGACTACCTTTGGAGCAAGACAGTTTCTTACCCAGAGCTAAGTTAAACCAAAATGCTAAAAATCTTTTGAATCTTTCTGAAAAGTATGTGAGAGAAATTTTGTCTAATTTTTATTTCCTGCCATGTTTTTTTCTAATTACACTATATATAGAGAGAGAGAGAATTACTTTATATGTATTTAAGCAATTACAATATATTATTTCACTTTCAATGAGTTAAACTTTGACAGCACTGTCATAGATGTGTAAGCAAAGAAAAGAGTCCAAACAAGTCATCAGAACATGGAGAACCTAAGAATACACAGATGGGATATACAGCCAAGGCTTGGGGAGTCCACACAGACCAGTGTCCAGATCACCAGTCAGGAAGCTAGAAACAAGGGCTGAGGGACAGCTGCTTCTGAGACAAGGCAGAAGACAAACCAGATCTTTAGACTATGGAAGGAAGAACAAATTGTACCTGCGATTACTGCCTACGCGTCTTCTTACTGTTACTGTTCTTGACTGAATTATCTATTCACATCCTAAAACCTGCCTTTGTAATTATATTCATTCATTTCACAAATGTTTGTCGAATACTCCTTATGCACCAAGCACTGTGGTAAGTGCTAGGATGCAGTATTAAAGACAACAGACATAAAGTCCCCAACCAGAGAGGAAGGTTGACTGTCACAAAGAAAGGAAAAGAAGGACAATGGTATAGAGCGTGTCTGGCAGAAGAGGCAAGTCTCTCTCTCATATAGCAGGTCCAAGAATGCTTCTCTGAAGAGGTGACATTTGAAAGGGACCTGGATGAAAGGAGAAAATAGGTATGCAAATACCTGAGCAAACAGTCTTCTAGACTGAGAGAGAGAGAGAGAGAGCGAGCGAGCGAGCGAGCGAGCGGAAAGCACTCCCAAGATCTGAGTGAACTGGATGTGTTCAAGTAAGTGAGGGAGAAAGTGGTAAGAGATGTGACTGGAGAGAAACCTAGAAGCCAGATCCCATAGCTTTCACAGGCCAAGGTAGGAATTTGGGATTGTGCTCCCAGTATGGGAAAAGTAGTCGGGTTTGCAAAGACTTACGTTTTAAAGGAACCATGCATGGGTGCTGTTTGGAGACTAGACTGGGGGTGGGGGATGCTGGAGGCAAAAACGAAAGCTGAGACTTATTGCAATAGCCTAGGTGAGAGGAGCTAGGGGTTTGGACTGAGGCGGAGGTGATGAGCTAGTGAACAGCTGTCAGATTCCTGATTTTTCAGGATAGAGCGGCCAGAATTTGCTGATGGACTAAATGTGGCAAGCAAGAGAAAAGGAGGAATCCAGTGTGACTCCTGGGTTCTTGGCCAGGTGAATCTATAGTCCTTTGTACTGCACTCTGGAACACTGAGGGAGGGGCAGGTATGGACGAGAAAATCAGAAGCTCAGTTCTCTTAAGTGTGAGATTAGGAGTTCCATTGAGGATGTTGAGCTGGCAGTCGAATATATTTCTTTGGTGTCCTGGGCAGAAACTGGGACTGGAGGTTTAATTTCAAAATCATCAGGTATAGGTAGTATTTAAAGCCAAAAGCCCAGATGGGATGACCTAGGGAGTGAGTACAGGTGGAGAAGAGAAGCGGCTCTCTGTCACATGGGGCCTGGCACAACCAGGAGGATCCAGCCAAGGTCACTAAGGAGTGGCCAGAGAGGTGGGAAGAGAACTGGTGGGTTCAGGGTCCTGGAAGCCAGAGGAAGACACTATTTCAAGGACTATTGCAATTAACCATGTCAAATGCTACCAAAAAGTTTAGTGAGGTGAAGACTAAACGTTGATCTGCAGAGAGTGATGTTCCAGCGCTAGGTAAACTCCCACATGCCCAAGGTGGATCAAAGCATGAAAAGCAACCCCAGCAACCACCTCTCCCCAAATGCTTCCAAAGTAACACTGGGAGGATTCGGATCTGTCTTTATGTAAGTAAGGACTAGTTGGCTGGTAGCTGGAAGTCCCACAAGTTGCTGTAATTCCTTGTTGGAGATGAACGCTCTGGTATTCCTGAGGTTATTTTGAGAGGATTAAAGGGGCAGTAAATGCAAAGCATGAGGCACAAGGTCTGGCACATTGTAATCACCCAACACTATCAGTGTGAACTCTTACTGTAACCCTGGTGAGTCTCACCTAATGCTCGGCTCTCATTTCAGGCCACTGCTTAGCAGTCTTCCAAATATAAGCCCTAAGTTTTCTGGAGATGATTGAAAGTCATCACAATGCCTTATAGCTGAAAGGGCTACAGAGATTAATCACTCCATTCTCTTCACTTGACAGATGAGAAAACAGAGATCCACAAAGATTAGGTGACTTTCTCAAGGTCACCTACCAAATCTGTGGCAAGACTTAAACCAGAGCACAGGTCTCCAAATGCCAAATTCTTAAGAATTAGAGTAAAGCTTACAGTTAGAGAACTGAACATTCCATTCCAGGGGATCTCTCTCAGATAGCTAAAGCTTATTCTTTTTAACCAGGGAAATTTACCAACAATCATTATCACCATCATTTATCACTCTTGTTTAAAATCTTCTACTGCTTTTGATTAAAACAGTTCTGCAGAGTGGAGTTATTTCAGCCTAAAAGAGCTGAAATCCTTAGAGGAGCTTTTCTTGTTACCTCATTTCTTTACCAGCTGCTTTAAGCTTTGAGCCATCCCTTTGACTTATAAAGCAAGTGACAACTTCATTATGATAGTGTTAGAATATTGTCAAAGTGATCACTTGATATTTTCTGAAAAGACAAATCTAAGGAGTTAAGAACAGCAACAACCACATGATTCCGCATCTCAGAGTATCCACGTTATGAGTACATTTATTTATATTATATATGTATATGTAGATTTGTAAGTGTATTATCATGGAAATTGCAGTGCACAACACAGATCTGAAACTCATGGAGAAATTAATCTTAAATGAGTCTGTGTTATCTTTCAGTTTTTCAGAGTACACATGAGGCTCATATATATTTAGTTATTGAAAGTGTCTCCATAGCATTTTTCTGTAGAGAGATTCTGAACATCACTTCATTAAACACCTAAAGACTCCTATGAGAGATGAGGAATCAGATATTACTATTCCTATTCTAGAAACGAGAAAGCTAACATCCTCACATGTTAATATGCCCAGAGGACCTATATGAACAAGAACAAAGTCCTGTTCTCCCTTTGCCCTCTCATCAGGCAATCTTTGAGTCTCTCATCCTGGAGTCTGAATTTAGCCCTCAGGATTTTCAGCTGTTCCAGGAATAGGCCTTGCCAGAAAATAAAGCCCACTGATTCCTGATGCTTACAAATCCACCCTCAACTTTTCCCATCTCTGGTGACCTCAGGCTCAGCTTCTGCCTGCCTTTGAGGTCAGGGGGTCTCTGTTGCTACAACAACCATGAATCCATCGCTGTTATAAGGAAACTGCCAGTCACTTACATTGGCCCAATCTTGTTAGAGCAGACGAGCTGTGTTATCTCTAGAGTGGAGTAGCAAATAACAGGCCAGCAAAGGATTCCTTCTCTGCCTCATTAGATTTTGCTGCCTTTGAGTGATGGGAGATATGGCTGGATGTTGGGCATGTGAAAAGTCCTGGAGGAAGAAATGACACCTGAATAATTACAAGGTAGTTGAAAGGATTAATATTTAAAAAGGTAACATGTGTGAAGTGCTTGCTCAAGGGTCTTGCTCAAAGAATGTGTTCAACAGATGTTAGCAGTTGTTAGTATCTGTAGGTTAGCTGGTAGAATTTGCAAAGAGCTGATTATCATGATCACGATTGCCATTTATTCAGTTGGACTTAAATTTCACAGCAAGATTACAAGGTGATTGCCATTTTCCCTATTCCACAGAGCAGAAAGTGGCAGACTTGGGATATGACAAAGATTTCTCTGATTTTACCAAGCTTGTTCATTCATTCATTTATTCATTCACTCACAAGTACTAACTAAGCTACTGTGTACTAGGCACTGAGTTAGGCAAAGAGGAGAATAAGACAGACCTGTTCCCTGTCCTCACAGGATACGGAGCATAGACAGGAATACAGTCGGGTAAAACCCAAGGTCATTATATCCCCATTCTTGCTCTGTCACCTTGAATGCAAGCCTCTTCCCTTCTCTTCATCTTCCTAAAAGAAATCCATTCTATCAGGCAAGGAAGAAAAGGATATTTGACTGGAGAACACATAGGGGAAGAAGTTTACATTGCATAACACACAGAATTTCTCTCCATAAGTCCCCCACAAACTCTTTGTTTTTTTCTACCGGATCAACCCTAAACCTACTCACCCAACTTTACTTTACCCCCAGCCTCCCAGCCCAGGGACAGGCCCTGGCTCCTCCTTCCTTATGCAAACTAGTTAAGTCTTACATCTCCAGTACCAAAGGTCTTCTTATTAGCAAGATACCCTTCCTTATAAGATGAGCAGAGGATTCAGTTCAGTTCAGTCGCTCAGTCATGTCCAACTCTTTGCAACCCCATGGACTGCAGCATGCTAGGCTTCCCTGTCCATCACCAACTCCTAGAGCTTATTCAAATTCACATCCATTGAGTCGGTGATGCCATCCAACCATCTCATCCTCTGTCATCCCCTTCTTTTCCTGGCTTCAATCTTTCCCAGCATCAGGGTCTTTTCCAATGAGGCAGTTCTTCACATCAGGTGGCCAAATTATTGGAGTTTCAGCTTCAGCATCAGCCCTTCCAATGAATATTCAGGACTGATTTCCTTTAGGATGGACTGGTTGAATCTCCTCACAATTCAAAGGACTCAAAAAAAAAAAAAAAAAATTCAAAGGACTCTCAAGAGTCTTCTCCAACACCACAGTTCAAAAGCATCAATTCTTCGGTGCTCAGTTTTCTTTATAGTCCAACTCTCACATCCACACGTTGACTACCAGAAAAACCATAGCCTTGACTATACAGACCTTTGTTGGCAAAATAATGTCTCTGCTTTTAAATATGTTGTCTAGGTTAGTCCTAGCTTTTCTTCCAAGGAGCAAGTATCTTTTAATTTCATGGCTGCAGTCACCATCTGCAGGGATTTTTGAGACCCAAAAAATAAAGTCTCTCACTGTTTGCATTGTCTCCCCATCTATTTGCCATGAAGTGATGGGAGTGGATGCCATGATCTTAGTTCTCTGAATGTTGAGTTTTAAGCCAGCTTTTTCATTCTCCTCTTTCACTTTCATCAAGAGGCTCTTTAGTTCTTCTTCACTTTCTGCCATAAGGGTGGTGTCATCTGCATATCTGAGGTTATTGATATTTCTCCCGGCAATCTTGATTCCAGCTTGTGCTTCATCCAGTCCAGCATTTCTCATGATGTACTCTGCATATAAGTTAAATAAGTAGGCTGACAACATACAGCCTTGACGTACTCTTTTCCCAACTTGGAACCAGTTTCTTGTTCCATGTCCAGTTCTAACTGTTGTTTCTTGACCTGCATACAGATATCTCAGGAGGCAGGTCAGGTGGTCTGGTATTCCCATCTCTTGAAGAATTTTCCACAGTTTGTCATGATCCACACAGTCAAAGGCTTTGGTGTAGTCAATAAAGCAGAAGTAGATGTTTTTCTGGACCTCTCTTGTTCTTCGATGACCCAACAGATGTTGGCAATTTGATCTCTGGTTCCTCTGCCTTTCCTAAATCCAGCATGAACATCTGGAAGTTCACGGTTCATGTACTGTTGAAGCCTGGCTTAGAGAATTTTGAGCATTACTTCACTAGCATGTGAGATGAGTGCAACTGCGCGGTAGTCTGAGCATTATTTGGCATTGCCTTTCTTTGGGATTGGACCTTTCCCAGTCCTGTGGCCACTGCTGAGTTTTCCAAATTTGCTGGCATATTGAATGCACCACATTCACAGTTTCATCTTTTAGGATTTGAAATAGTTCAACTGGAATTCCATCACCTCCACTAGCTTTGTTTGTAGTGATGCTTCCTAAGGCCCACTTGACTTCGCATTCCAGGATGTCTGGTTCTAGGTGAGTGATCACACCATCGTGGTTATCTGGGTCATGAAGAGCAGAGGATTATAAATACATTATTTTTTCTTGGTCCCACAGAAAACAGTAAACAAGCAGATCTACTGTAGTATGTAGAAGATCATAGAGTGTCTTGGAACTTGGACTTACTTAGAGAGGCAGGGCAGGTGTCCTGGGAAGTGACATCTAAAGTGTGGTGGACATTATGGTTGCCTTCTGAACATCTATTGTTTAACCCTTGGTAATTGCTCTAATTTGGCTGGAGTGGAGTAATATTTGTATCCACAAGCTTTGGGGGAACAATTCCAAAGCCCCAACTCAAACCTCACTTCATCCCCATCCACCTGACCTCACCACAGTTATTGGTTCAGGGGTGAACAAAGACATAAGCTAAGCCAGTAAGACTGATAAAGATGTTGTGGAAAAGAGGAGGGGAGAAATGGGGAAAGGTCTAGAAAAGAAACGCTGTCTCCTCTTTAATGGATATAAATAAAGAAAGGCATGTGTTTAATCAATACTGTTGGCTGCTGATCACAAGGACCACCAGCCTCAGCAGGAAGGTTATGTGGCCCTGCAGACTGAAGAACGAAAAAGAAACTAAACCCTTTACTACCTGGTAGAGCTGCCGAACTAACCTCAGAGATGTGAATCTCTCTTATCTAGGGCAGTTTGGCTTGCGTTTTCTGATACCTACAATCACACCCAGCCAAACTGATAGAGGTGAGATTAGATCAACAAGTAGGTAGGCAAGTCTCAGATCTACAACATGAAGTTCATTTAAATAAAGATTTAGCAAATCTGTGAGGAAGAGACTTTTTTCCTTAAAACTTTATGAGGAATCACAAACAGAAAAAGATAGGCACATTCACATATAAATTTTAAACTTCTAGACAATGAAAAATATTAAAAACATAAAAAATACATAATATGAAAAATCTATAGCATATGTAACAAGTGACTGGGTCATAAATAAGATATAAAGGGAGTTTATTTAAATGTATTAGCTATATATCTTTGCTCTGATAGATAAATGGGCAAAGAACATAAACCAGCAATTCCCCCCAAGGAGAAAAACAGTAAATAAACACAAGAGAAAATGTTCAGCCCTGGTAATAATCAAAGAAATGCAAATTAAAGCAACCTTGAAATATCATTTGACACCTACTAAATTATTATTTTTAAAAAAGATGGGCTGGCAAGGTGACAGTGATATTGGCACACTCATTCATTTCAGGTGGCAATGCAAACTCGTACTGCCTTTGAGAAAGCACTATGGCAACACGAGAAACATTCATGCCTTTTGACCCAGCTAATTCCAGTTTTTCTAATTAGTACTAAGGAGAATAATTTGACAGAAGCAAAGAAACACCCTCAGCACTGTTCTTCAGAGCCTTGGTGATTCAATTAAATTCAATTAGCATATATTTTATACCTTCCACCTGCCAAGCAGAGGCAACAGGGAATCAGAAATTAATAAGATACCGTATCTGACCTCAGGGGGCTCATAGTCTGGCAGAGGAGGCACGTAGGTAAATAGCTGCATTACAAAATGGTTCAGTAAGTCCAGCAAAAAACCCACAGGTGCTGTCAGGTAAGCTAGACTTTTATGATGGGGATGAGTGAGGTAGGTGAGCAGAGAGCAGGCAGGGTTAAGCAAAGGCTTACAAAGGGGACAAGGTGAAACTCCAGTCAAAATGGCAAAGAGAGTTAACACAGGGACAATGAGTGGTCCAGTACTATGGGAACAGAGATTCCAGGAAGAAGTTTGTGGAAAACCAAGATTTGTGCATGGAGTGGAAAAAGAATTTTATTGCCCTTGTTTAACATCTGTAATCGCCAAAAAAAAAAAAAAAGGAACATTCTTAAATCACCAACATTGGAAATATCTCTTAATGAATTATGATACACAATGGACCACTATCCCACATGAAAAATACATAAGACACTTCAAAACATTTACAATATGCAGGCAGGATACCTAGGGGAGAGTGGCTGGCCTCGACAGCCCTAAGCATTGCTCCAAAATTCCCCTTTCTCCCTTTTGTCCTCAATTTTTAAAATTGAAATATAACTCACATACTATAAAATTCATTCTAAGTATACAAGCCAGTGCTTTTAATATATTCATAAAGTTGTGCAAAATTCACCACTAATTCCAGAACATTTTCATCACCTGAAAAAAGAACCCATCAGCAGTCACTCCTCATTCCTTCCAGCCTCTGGCAACCACTGACCTACCTCCTGTGTCTATACACTTGCCTGTTCCTCCTCACTTTGCCCTTGGAGTAGCCTCCCAAACCCCTGCTGTTCTCCCAGGCCTGGTGACCAGGGGCAACATCTATTTGATGTGCTGGCCCTCCCCGGAGTGCAGCTGACTGAACATAAGTAAACACCATCCATTAAAGCCTCAGACAGACTACAGGGGAATTCAACATGGATTCAAGTGAAACTAAAGACTCTGCCACCGGAAGAGTTAGCTTGCTCTGTGGGGCGCTCAAGGTCATAAGCCAACTTGAGCCCCTTCTCCCTCAGGTGAGCATCAGCTTAGCTTCCCCTCCACCCCCAGCTTCCTTCTTTATATATCAAGAGCCAAGAGAGCAGGACCAGTGAAAACCAGCATGAGGAGAAAACGAGGGCAGGGCAGGAAGCACACCATCCTGAGCTAACACACACAAAGGAAACACACGGTACATTTTCATTTTTCTACTTTGGCACTTGCAGGAGGCCGCATGCTTCATGGGGCGGCTTGGCCTCTGGCTGCCTTCACCTAAGTGATTAACTCTTTTCCTCTCCAGCCTTATCTCCTGTAGGACACTGTTCTGTTCCTTTCTTGGTGACATTGAGTGTAAAAGCTCTAGTGCCCTGTGGAAATGACCACAGATGCATTTCTTTGCAATTTGGGTTTGTCGTGTTCTCCTGACCAGTTAAGGAGGACACTGTATATTTGATGGTGAAGTTTGACTTCTTTGTCACTAGGTGTCTCAAACGTTAGAAGTGGTCCCAGGGGTTAGAAGGCCTTACTCTTCACAAACAAACAACAGAATAGTTTATCACCTCATTCCGCCCAGTTTCCTGGTAACTGTGAAACACGGTGTTACAAGTTCAGTCACAGAGGCAACCTGCTGATGTGGTAGGTGGAGCACTGACCCAGGAATCAGGATCTGGCTGTAGCCTCTGCTCTCAGTTCCCTCACTGATAAAGTGAGGGTTGGAATAGAAGGAGCCCACAGGACTTGCTACTAATTGAAATTCCACAGTTTCTCTAAGTTAGTAAGGTTGAGAACCAGGCCTTTCTGTTTAGGAGTCATCTGGTCTCAGGCTCCTTGTGAGAGAAAAAAGGGGAGGGGAAGGAGAGGAGGGGACCTACAAAAAACATGGGAAGGGAGGGGAACTTCAGGAGGTGATGGAAGGAAAGGGGGTGAGAGGGGATAGGGAAAGACACAAAGAAAGGGAGGGGAGGCACAGGAAATGGGGGACAAGAGGAGAGAGAGAAGATGGACAGATGGACAGGAGGGGAGAGGAAAGGAATGGAGCGGACGGAACAGAACCATGGAGAGGACAGGAGCAGAGAAGAAGGGCAAATGAATGAGACTTCTTTGGAAAAAAGATGAGAAGAAGGGAACATTTCTGATATCCTACTAGATATTACTTCTCAAAACTGCCTCTAAGGTATGTGCCGCTACTGCCCTCTCACCAATGGGGCCCTGAAATTTCAGACTCTTCAGTACCCTCTCCTGTATGTTGGCTGAGCAATTCCCCTCTCCTCCAAGAGATTTCAGTGCAGTTGGACAGGCTCTGTAATAAGCTGGGCTAAGTAATGTGTCCAAAGTCTTACACTGAGTTAATCACAATGCTGAAATTTAGACTCAGGTCTCTCCAGTCCTAAGACCTTGTTCTTTCCACTTCTGCTAGGAAGCAAAACAGAAAACAGAAAGAGAAGTGAGGACAGGTTTCAGAGTGGATTCCTCTTCAGGTACATAATAAGAAATGGACTAAGAAACCCTCTCAATAAAATCCATCCTCAAAAAAAAAAAAAAAAAAAGAGGAAGGAAAGAGTGGGCTGAGTTAAATCTATTCAATACAAGGGAACAGATTTAAGATAAAGTCTCAGAGGCATTCCTTGAACAATAGACTTTTTCCATAATTGACACATCTCCCTCTGCACTGGGCTGGCAATAAGTCTTACTGCCTTATTCTTTAACAATGATCTTGATGTAACAATAATGCTTTTCATTTTAAAGCACACTAACCATTTTTAAAGCATGTACACATTTATTATTCTTTTTGACACTTAACAATAACAATTATAATAGGCAGGTCAAACCAAAGTTTTGGAATAAGACCTCAGTTTGATTGACACCTTGGCCACTTATGAACTGTATGACCGTGGGCTGATTAGTTAACCATTCTTAGCCTCAATATTCTCTCCCATCAGATGGGATAATAAAAGTACCTACCTCACAGAGCTGTGGTGAGCATCCAAAGAGATAATACATGTCAAGTGTTGCCCAGCACATTGTCAGTGCTTAAGAAACACTAGCCAAGTATTATTTTTACATGTGCTTGTCAGAAAAATTATCTAGCATTCCAAAATAGAGGACTTCCCTAGTGGCTCAGACGGTAAAGTGTCTGTCTACAATGCAGGCGACCCAGGTTTGATCCCTGGATCAGGAAGATCCCCTGGAGAAGGAAATAGCAATCTACTCCAGTACTATTGCCTGGAAAATCCTGTGGACAGAGGAGCTTGGTAGGCTACAGTCCATGGGTTCGCAAAGAGTCAGACACGACTAAGTGACTTCACTTGAAAATAGAGACTATTGGGCCTTCTTTCAGGGCAGTAATGGAATTGATTTTCCGCTGTGCAGAGGCTAACATGAAGGTGAAGATACAAATGTTGTGTTGTTGTTTAGTCACTAAGTCATGTCCAGCTCTTTGCAACCCCATGGACTAGAGCACACCAGGCTTCTCTGTCCATGCGATTCATACTGGAGTGAGTTGCCATTTCCTCCTCCAGAGGATCTTTCCAACCCAGGGATCGAATCTGCATCTCCTGCATTGTGGGCAGATTCTTCGCCACTGAGCCCCCTAGGAAGTCCAAAGATGCAAATAATTTCTGTTTAATAGGGCAGATAAGCACAAAGATTACAGTTTATTGTCATGTTGGACATTAACCTGTTTTGTATCTAACTTGGCAATCTATTTTTAATTAAATTATATACACACACACAGCTCTAATGCTCTTTGAGCCAGTTTTAACATCTTAATGTTCCCTCAATAAATAAAATCTTTGACATGTATTCATATGATATTTGACTGAGAGATACGGTTTTACCCTTTTATATTGTAACATACTAACTAATTCAGACAGGCCTGCCCCATTTACTGAGGAACTCTGAAACTCAAAAGTGATTTCAACTTGCCCAGAGTTAGGAGCAGAATTTGGTTTTCTCAAATTCCAGTCCTGTAGTTTTTGTTCTATCTTTTGCCTTTGTGCAAATGATTTATGAAGATAGGACAATAACAATGAAGAATATAAGGCCTCCTCTCTCAGGCTTTAGCAGCTCCCAGGCTATCTTCACAGCCATCACTCAATCAAAGAGGAATGTGAGAAACACCATGTGAAGCTGCTTTCAAATGTTCTACTTTTCTAAATGATTTTCAAACTTGTAGAGGAAAAGAACA
Source organism: Bison bison bison (assembly GCF_000754665.1). Classification (NCBI taxonomy): domain Eukaryota; kingdom Metazoa; phylum Chordata; class Mammalia; order Artiodactyla; family Bovidae; genus Bison; species Bison bison. Next base: position 1,944,431 of record NW_011494738.1, on the reverse strand, counting down.
CTCTTTAACAAGACAGCAATGGTCGAGCAAAGGGATAAGGTGGGAAATCTGATATTTCACTAAACTGGTGAGTGGAAAATCAAAACTATTCTATGCAACATAAAGGTAATCTATATTGATTAGGTGGAGGGAGACTGAGTTGAATCTATCTTGGAATTTAAGCAGACTCAGCGTCTCTGAATATTTTATATTCTCTTTTCTCGGCATGAAAGGAAAGTAAGCTCTCAGAATTAGAGGGTAATTGAGAACGATCCCTGTGCCACTGGACTGAACGTGCTGTAATGCCCTCAACCCGGAAAGTAACCAAACCTAGCATGTTGCTCAGAGACCAGAGGCCCAGGCCTTTCTGGAAGGCAGAAGCACAAGCAGGGGAGAGCATGGAGCCAGGGTTAATTTAGATGAAGCAGTGCCTGAATCAAGTAAGAGGAACTACCTGTACATGTACTACAACTGTGGGTTTATTAAAACTACATAAATGAAGAGGGGTTTTGGTATTTTAAAAATTTCACCAACACTGCATTTTGGTACAGATGGCCCCTCATTTGTGCAATTCTTTTGTCTTCAAATTTCCCTGGACTTCCTTCTATCTCTCTAGCTGTTCCTTCTCAGTCTCCTGATTGTTTGCCCCTAATTCCTCAGTGTCTATTCACACAAGAGTCATTCATTCCTTGGCCCTATCTTTTCACCCCTACCTGATTTAAAAGTCATTCATAGACTAAGGCTTCCCAACAGCCTCAACCTCTTGCCTGAACTTAGAACTAATATATCCAGTTGCATATGTGAAATCTCCATCAGATGCCAATGATCAACTTAAAATGAGTATGTTCAGGACAGAGTTCTGATTTTCACACCACACCCCTGTCCCCTAGAGAACAAATTTCAGGTTAGGGCCTTTGCATAGGCTCTTCCCTGGGCCTGGAACAGACTTCTCACAATCATTCATGGAACACTCATTCAGATCTTGTCCAAACATCACTTCCTTCAGGGAGCTGCCTCTGAGCCTCCATCTGAAGCAGCTCTCCCTTCTCCAGCACAGATCATTCCAGCAGTCTTGGAGATGACCTGGAAACTGCTCCATAACCTCAGATTTATCACCATATGGACATCTGTTACTTAAGTGTTGACTTGTGACCCCTGCCCCCAAGTTCTGCCCCCACCTCAACAGAAAATGAGCCTCTGCGAGGTGGGACTCATATGTCCTAGTCACTGCTATTCTATCAACACCTAGGAACTCAATAAATTGTTACTGTATGCGTACACACATGCAAAAAATGCACTTGTAGAGATCTGTTTTTCCGGAAAACTGGAGCGTAATTATCACAAAAAGCATGCATGATGACTGAGAAGGAAGAAGATACCAGTACAGTCATGACCTTGAATTTCTAAATTGATTCAGAGTTAGTAAATGCCATTGGGGTGATGAGGAGAGCAGAGGATGTGTGTGGGGGTAGGGGGAAGGGAGGAGGGGGGAGCAAACAGAACACAAGGAAGTGAATTGTTCAACTTCCAGACTCTGAGATTCCAATAATTCCTAAAGGCCCAGAAAACTAAGAGACTGACATAATCATTTTATTTATTTTGCCAAGTAAAATGATTAAGGGGAAACGTTATCATCTACTGTCACCACCACTGTCATAAAATAAAGGACATTTAATTTCCAAAGAGTAGAAAAAATGTAAATTTCACATTTTTTCAAGCTGAATAAACTTGGTTTCATGTAAACTTTCTATATTGACTATTTCTCTCATTGCTCTATGGTCCTTTGGAAAGGTCACCACGGACACTGTGGGGAAACACTGATTTAAATGACTGGTTAAGATCAATAAGGAATCACTGGGAAGTTTCCCAAGTCTGTACTTGTCGACATGTCTCTGGCTAAGTAAAGCTCTCTGATAAATATTCTCTACTAGGGCATTGTAATGTGCATGTGTCCTCAGAAACTTGGCATTGAAATGTTACTTAGAATTTTTCTCATACCTTAACCAATGATAGGGGCAGGCATGCAAAAAAAAAAAAAAAAGGAAAGTATCTGAAATAAATAAATGAATATGTGAGTGTGCTTGCATGGGTGTGTGAGTGTGCATGTGTGTATAAAGAAGTTGGTGGTGGATCAATAGTGGTAATACGTAAAAAAGATCAGTAGATCTACTTAAATTAATAACCAAGACATCTCAGATCATAGTTCCATTACATAAAATACAAAATAGAATTTCTTTCATTTTACTGTAACTTGTTTTTAAAATAAATATTTTTTCAAGAGAGTAAGATTAAAAGGAGCACATAACAGAGACAAGCAAAAAATATATATATATATATGTATCAAGGGTTCTTCACATTTACTGCTGAACCAATTCTCCAGGAATAAAAAACTCATATGAGAAGGAGAATATATTTTGAAAATGCAAATATGAATAATTTCCTCAGGTGATTTAGTTTATATGAAAAGAGAAAAAGCTGATTGCAGAGAATATGCAGGACACAAATGACAGTGAACAGAAACAAACTGGAAGGGGAGGAGGAGAGAAAGATCCGGGGCGAGGAGGCATCGGCCAAGCCCGTGCAGGAAAGAAGCAGGGGTGGCTGGGACCAGTGTCACAGCGCACGAGATGCCACTTTAAGAAATGAATTATTCAGGCTCGGGGGAGCACTGGGTGACTGTAGCCAAACAAATAAGCAAATAACAATAAGGACTACGTGTTCTGGTTACTTCACTGACCTACGGCTCCTGGAGGGCAGTAAGCAGGGACTAGGTGTCTGGCTATCTAGATACATAACAACAATAACAGAAAATAATAAGAGGAATAACGGCTCCGATATGTAACTCCAGCTCTGCAGGGGCAGCCGCATAATCCACTCAAGTCAAGAAGTAAGAAAACTCAATTAGCAGCTGTCTCGCCGCCCCCTCGGATGCGGGAAAGGAGAATTTTCTCCCACACACTCTCTAAGCCGTAGGGGTGTCTTCTGAGCTGAACAGCAGTCAGGAAATGAGGCTATTCAGTAAGTTGATACTGTGAACCACACGTCCCCCGAAGAGCTTAAGCGGAAAATAATACCAGAAGATAGATTGGAACGCCCAAGAACAAACACCAAAGCAATTCTTTAGTTCTAGTATAAATTGTATTTTAAATAAACATTGTACTACTACATTTGTGACTTAGAAGCAAATTCAAAATCTTACCTTTTGACGCAACAAGGAGGCAAGCCTTTTACTGCTGTTCGGGACAAACAGTTGGTACCAAGTTTCTTGGAGCAGAGGCCTTCCGCCCTGGGTGCTCCCCCCGGAAACAGCGTGAAAACAAAATGGCTCCTAGACCTTCTGGTTTCCCTTGGTTACCGCAGTCAGTGCGCTTCGTGGGCTTCAGTACTGCGTACTGTCCGAGATATTGGGTTGGCCAAGAGGTTCATTTGGATCTTAAGGGGAAAAACCCGAATGACCCTTTTGGCCAACCCAATATATTCCCAAGCCGAAGACAACAGACCCAAAGACCCTGACTTATTTGAATTTTAGTAAAAAGGTTTCAGAGATTTCTATCATTTGTTCCAAAATTCATCTCAGCTGAACTCAGGTTAGTCTTTCACTCACCTGGAGAGTCTCTGTGACCAGCGAGGGAAGACAGGAGAGAGAAGGAGTCAGGAGACCTGGATTTGGTCTGCCTGGACCAGCAAGCAAGGCTAGTGGTGGTGGTCAGGCCTTGTCACTTACTTTCACTGTACTTTCCGTTCCTTGGCTGGGTAATTAGGGTATTGAGATCTCTCTCTCTCTCTCTCTCTGTCTTTTTTGTGTACACTGTGGCATGCGTGCCAGATCTTAGTTCCCAGATGAGGAATCAAACCCCTGCCTGAAGCATTGGGAGTCTTAACCCCTGCACCACCAGGGAAGTCCCTTGGTGATCTTTAAGATCCTTTCTAGTTCCAAAATGATATGATTTGATGTTTGTAACTGTGTGATTGGACACAAAGTTTGAACAGGTCTGTTGCCCAAGAATAAATTGGCAATATCATTCAGTTATTTGAAATGACCAGGATAACTAGATTTAAAAAAAAAAAAAGCTTGGTCGATTATTTCAGTAACACTGACATGACCATGGCTTCCCTGGTGGCTCAGAAGGGAAAGT
>NW_011494738.1:1935693-1940216 GCF_000754665.1 Bison bison bison | reverse complement strand
AGTGTCTGCCTGCAGTACAGACATGACCATGAAGCAGTCCTTTTGATTGCTTCTTTTTGTTGTGCTTAGTCGCTCAGTCATGTCCAACTCTTGACGACCCCATGGACTGCAGCCTGCCAGGCTCCTCTGTCCATGGGGATTCTCCATGCTAGAGTACTAGAGTGGGTTGCCATGCCCTCCTCCAGGGGATCTTCCCAACCCAGGGGTCGAACCCAGGTCTCCTGCATTGCAGGTGGATTCTTTACTGTCTGAGCCACCCAGGAAGCCCATTTGATTGCTTACTACTACTACTACTACTAAGTCACTTCAGTTGTGTCCGACTCTGTGTGACCCCACAGACGGCAGCCCACCAGGCTCCGCCGTCCCTGGGATTCTCCAGGCAAGAACACTGGAGTGGGTTGCCATTGCCTTCTCCAATGCATGAAAGTGAAAAGTGAAAGTGAAGTCACTCAGTCATGTCCAACTCTTCGCAACCCCATGGACTGCAGCCTACCAGGTTCCTCCGTCCATGGGATTTTCCAGGCAAGAGTACTGGAGTGGGTTGCCATTGCCTTCTCCGTTTGATTGCTTAAGATAGCTTAAAAAAAAAAAAAAAAGAACAGCAATCCATTGATCTCCATCACATAATCTGATCTTGTTCATGGATATTTTGAGACACGAGTCCCACAAGGTTATTTTGTAAACTCTCCCCTAGAGCACAGCGTTTTTGCTGCATCCTGGATGCTTCTTCTTGCTCTGTTTTCCAACGCCTCTTTGTCTGCCCACTCCCTACATATTACTTTCTTAGCGCTCCTTCTCAGAACTTTTCCTCTCTTGTTGTATTTGCCTTCTTTGGATGATTTCACCCTCAACCCACAATAGTATGTGGTAAATGTTAACAAGCAGCTCTTCCAGGAGGATAAAAAAAAAGCCCAGATTTGTAGTGGTTGCTGATTTCTATAGCGTACATGCGTTCTCTCTCCACCGTTGATTCCGTTCAGTTCAGTTCAGTTCAGTCACTCAGTCATGTCGGACTCTTTGTGACCCCATGAATCGCAGCATGCCAGGCCTCCCAAGCTACCAATCATTGTGGAGCTGGGAACTGATGCACAAAGTCAGCCCTTCCCATCTGTATGAGTCCGGTCCAACACACCACTGCACCACCAGTGCTAACTACCACCTACAGGCTCAAACCTCTCTCTTTTGTGTTGGTACCAAACTCAAATCTACTTGAATGTCATATCTTTTTAACATCATCAAAGGCAAAATGGACACACAATCTTCCTGTAAAACTTTTCCCATATTCCATGTTTCTTATGGTTTGTGCTCAGTCACTCAGTCATGTCCAACTCTTTGTGACCCCATGGACTGTAGCCCACCAGGCTCCTCTGTCCATGGAATTCTCCCAGCAAGAATACTGGAGTGGGTTGCCATGCCCTTCTCCAGGGCATCTTCCCAACCTAGGGATCAAACCCAGGTCTCCTGCACTGCAGGCAGATTCTTTACCATCTGAGCCATCAGGGAAGCTCTTCCTATGGTAACTGTGATTAAGAATGATTTCCCAAGCCTATGGGAAATATGCTAGCCTTAAGCTCTTGTGTGAATGCATCTTTTGAGCAATAATAGAATACAACCACAGGCTGGTGGGTAGATATGGAGTTTCCCTCAGGAGAGAATGGATGTTTTTTTCTCCATCATCCTGTGAACTGGCTTTTCTTAGGACAAGAAATAGGAACAGGGGAAATACTTTGAACTGGAAGAGGAAACAAAGCTATAGGACTTAAGATCAACTGAGTCTGAACCTCAGATACAGAGAAGTCTAGAGTCATTTCACTAGCACCAGCAGAGTAACTGATGCTGTGACATGGAGGCAGTGAATGTTAACATCAAGTCTCTTAGCTAGCAGTAACGTGGAGGCTGGAAATGCGAAACAAACAAACAAAGAAGAGGAGGAGGAATGGTGGGGAGGTGGGGGTTGGGGGGCAACTTGTGGAAAGTTGAGGCAGACTGCCAGACTGAGGCAGCAAATGTGGACATAATTAGTCCCTAGAGGGCACATCCCATTTCCTTGGCTGGAATGGGGGTCCACAGGCAGCCATACTCATAAGTCATCTGATCCTGAAGTCCTGATCTCTGAAGGGCATGAACAGTAGCAGCAGCAATGAAGCAGTAAGATTAGAAGGTTAGAGGGGAAGAACCCAAGAGACTTGCTCTGTGACTCAACTGAGAGGCGCTTAAAGACACAGTCAGAAATAACAAACAAGGCCCTCTGGCAGGAGCTGGTTTCTAGCAAGTGGTTTCAGGGCAGGCACTCTGCTATAGGGGTTTAGCTAGACTAAGGAAAAAATCACTTTCCACAGGCTAGTGGGGCCAGCGTATTCCTTCAGGATTACGTTTATTTTTATCTAAATCAGACCATTTACCCCAATGCCTAAGCCTTAAAACTAGGTATCATTCTGCATCGTATCTAACCCACCACGGATAATCAGTCACACAGTGCTGGCAGTGCCATCACCATTTTCTTGAATCCATCCTTGTGCCCACAGTCATTCCTTCATTCAGGCCTTCAACCTTTCTCACACGGATTTCTCTGAAAGCCTCCCAACTAGCTTCCCCGATTTCTATCTTGCTTCTTCCAATCAGACCATCTACCACATTGCTACAGAGAGATCTTCAAACAAAAACCAGTTCAAGTCACTCCTTTGCTAAAAATCCTTCAGCATAAAATCCAGACACCTTGGATTGGTGTGTGGGATCCTTGATAGTCTTTCTCAGCTCAGGTCATCCTCCCCTCTCCTCTCTTTCACACAGAGTCAGCTAGGTAGGAGAGAACTTTGGACCTTTGCCCTATCTTCTTTTTTTTTTATCGTAATAATATGGTTTTAAACTTTCATGCCTTTTATTGTTGGTGGGAGTACACACTGGTGTAGCCACTATGAAGAATAGTATACAGATTCTCAAAAATTTAAACATAGAACCACCATGTGCTAAGTCGCTTCAGTCGTGTCCAACTCTTCACAACACAGTGGACAGTAACCCACCAGGCTCCTCTGTCCATGGAGTTCTCTAGGCAAGGATACTGGAGTGGGTTGCCATGCCCTCCTCCAAGGGATCTTCCATATGACCCAGTATCTCAGTTCTGGATATTTATCCAAAGAATACAAAGCACTCATTTGAAAAGATATATGCACACCTATGTTCATTGCCACATTTACAATAGCTAAGACATAGAAGCAACCTGGGTGCCCATCAGTGGATGAATGGATAAAGAAGATATGGTGTGTATATATATACACATATATATGTATATGTATGCCATAAAAAGATGAAATCTTGCCATTTGCAACAACATGGATGCACCTTGAGAATATTATGCTAAGTGAAATAAGTCAGACAGAGAAAGACAAATTCTGTAGGATTTCGTTCACATGAAATATAAAAAACAAACAAAACAAAAACAAACCCATAGAAACAGTGAACAGAGTAGTGGTCATCAGAGGGAAAGGGGTGGTGAGCAGGAGGGTAAAATGGGTAAAGGCAATCAACTGTATAGTGACAGAAACTAAATATTCGGTGGTGAGCATGCTGTAGAGTATACAGTAGAAATACTGTGTTGTACACATGAAACTTATAAACCAATGTTATCTCAGTTTTTAGAAATGAAAAACTGTGGGCAAAACTCTCATGCCTTTCTTCTACTATATTGGGTTGGCCAAAAAAATTGATCAGATTTTTCCATAAGATGTTATGGAAAACTTGATAGAATTTTTTGGCCAACTCAATACCACTCTCTTCTGGTTTTCCTCTTACGTCTCTGGTTGTTTCTTCTCACTTTCTTCCTCCTCTACTGCTGCTGCTGCTGCTAAGTCACTTCAGTCATGTCCGACTCTGTGTGACCCCATAGACGGCAGCCCACCAGGCTCCCCCGTCCCTGGGATTCTCCAGGCAAGAACACTGGAGTGGGTTGCCATTTCCTTCTCCAATGCATGAAAGTGAAAAGTGAAAGGGAAGTCGCTCAGTCCTCCTCTACAGATGCCTTAAATATTGATTTTCCCCAGGGTTCTTTCCTCAGTTCTCTTTTCTCTCATCCTGGAAAAAGAAACTCATTTCTGGGGCATCTGCTTTCATCGAATGCTGAATACTGTTGAATCTTTGCCTTCAGATGAAACTTGACCTCTCAACACCTCTACACTGTGTTTCTTAGGTATAGTAAACTCTAAACATCTATTTCTACTTTATTGACTATGTGAAAGCCTTTGACCGTGTGGATCACAATAAACTGTGGAAAATTCTGAAAGAGATGGGAATACCAGACCACCTAATCTGCCTCTTGAGAAATTTGTATACAGGTCAGGAAGCAACAGTTAGAACTGGACATGGAACAACAGACTGGTTCCAAATAGGAAAAGGAGTACGTCAAGGCTGTATATTGTCACCCTGTTTATTTAACTTCTATGCAGAGTACATCATGAGAAACGCTGGACTGGAAGAAGCACAAGCTGGAATCAAGATTGCCGGGAGAAATATCAATAACCTCAGATATG
>NW_011494738.1:1935186-1935593 GCF_000754665.1 Bison bison bison | reverse complement strand
ACATCATGAGAAACGCTGGACTGGAAGAAGCACAAGCTGGAATCAAGATTGCCGGGAGAAATATCAATAACCTCAGATATGCAGATGACACCACCCTTATGGCAGAAAGTGAAGAGGAACTCAAAAGCCTCTTGATGAAAGTGAAAGTGGAGAGTGAAAAAGTTGGCTTAAAGCTCAACATTCAGAAAACAAAGATCATGGCATCCAGTCCCATCACTTCATGGGAAATAAATGGAGGAACAGTGGAAACAGTGTCAGACTTTATTTTTCTGGGCTCCAAAATCACTGCAGATGGTGACTGCAGCCAAGAAATTAAAAGACGCTTACTCCTTGGAAGGAAAGTTATGACCAACCTAGATAGCATATTCAAAAGCAGAGACATTACTTTGCCAACAAAGGTTTGTTTA
>NW_011494738.1:1916799-1935086 GCF_000754665.1 Bison bison bison | reverse complement strand
ACAGGGACTGCAAGGAGATCCAACCAGTCCATTTTGAAGGAGATCAGCCCTGGGATTTCTTTGGAAGAAACGATGCTAAAGCTGAAACGCCAGTACTTTGGCCACCTCATGTGAAGAGTTGACTCATTGGAAAAGACTCTGATGCTGGGAGGGATTGGGGGCAAGAGGAGAAGGGGACGACAGAGGATGAGATGGCTGGATGGTATCACTGACTCGATGGATGTGAGTCTGAGTGAACTCTGGGAGTTGGTGATGGACAGGGAGGCCTGGCGTGCTGCGATTCATGGGGTCGCAGAGTCAGACACGACTGAGGGACTGATCTGATCTGATCTGATGTGTCTCAAACAGAGTTCTTTGACCTTCACGTGGGCTTGCCCTCCTATATCCTCTCTCTCAGTTTATGTCTGTTTGGAAGTCATATCAGTTATTTACTATTGCCTGACAAATCACTCCCAAACAATGGCTTAATTCAATAGTCATCAGTAGTCATTTATTATTGTTCATAAGTCTATGGGTCAGCTGGGCATTTCTGCTTTCTGGAACCAGACTCAGCTGATCCTGGCTGGGCTCTGTTGTGTCTGGAGGCTTGGGTGGGACAACTGGACTAACTTGGGCCCTTATGCTCTCTCACCCTCCACCAAGTTAGCCTCAGTTTATTCACGTGGCAGACGGGCAGAGTTCCAAGAGAGAAAGCAAAACTATTCAAGGCTTCTGGAAGCCTAAGACAGGAATGAACACACCATTACCTTCATTGTATTCTATTGACCGAAGTCACAAAGCCAGTCCAAGCGCAAGGGATGGAGCACATCAGCTCTTGATGGCAGAAACTGCAAAGTCAAATTATAAGTGATGTAGAAATGTAGAGTGATATAGAAGTGCAGTAGTTTTTCAATCTACCACAGAAGTAATCCTAGATACCTCCATAATGATAATGTGCTACTACTGCTGGTGGTATGGTGGCGATGATGACGATGGCAGTAAAGTTTCCTGATGCCTAGTGCCTACCTTACTCTGAGTTAATGTCAAGGAAAATACAAATCCTGCATTGTTAGAGGATATTTATTAAAATCATCTTTCATTTTATTTATAAGAAAATCTCAACTTTATGATACAATATAGAATATGTGTACATTTAGTCAACTTATTTCATAAGGATCAAATCAAAACAAAATACTTGTCATTTAGTAGTACCTTTGATTTACTAGTCCCCTTGTCCTGGACTGTTCTAACTATAGCTTTAAAGACTTTCTGAATATTTTCTCCCAAATTTTTTATCAACTAAATATGGGCAAAGAAAACTGAAAGATGTAATCTTATCATCTTCAATAAAGTACATGTTCATATTCTCTAAAATACTGCATTTAGAATATGATACAATATTTATACATATTCCACAGTTGCATGTATTCACAAAGAAAATGATAGAAAATAAGTGCTGAGACTTTTTAAAACTGTTCTCAGTCTTGCAAATATAATAATAATAAACAAATACATTTTAATGATAAATAAATTGTATCCTCTGGTTTTAACTTTAATTTTGTTGTTGTTATTCAGTCACTCATTCCTGTCTGACTCTTTGCAACCCCATGAACTGTAGCATGCCAGGCTTCCCTATCTATCACCAACTCCCAGAGCTTGCTCAAACTCATGTCCATTGACTCAGTGATGCCATCCAACCATCTCATCCTTTGCCATCCCTTTCTTCTCCTACCTTTGATCTTTCCAAGCATTAGGGTCTTTTTAAATGAGTCAGCTCTTTGCATCAGGTGGCCAAAGTATTGGAGCTTCAGCATCAATCCTTTCAATGAATATTCAGGACTGATTTCCTTTAGGATTGACTGGTTTGATCTTGCAGTGCAAGGGACTCTCAAGAGTCTTCTCCAACACCACAGTTCAAAAGCATCAATTCTTCAGCACTCAGCCTTCTTTATAGTCCAACTCTCACATCCATACATGACTACTGGAAAAACCATACCTTTGACTATACAAGACCTATAGGCAAAGTAATGTCTCTGCTTTTTAATATGCTGTCTAGGTTGGTCATAGCTTTTCTTCCAAGGAGCAAGCATCTTTTAATTTCATGGCTGCAGTCACTATCTACAGTGATTTTGGAGCCCAAGAAAATAAAATCTGTTACTGTTTCCCCATCTATTTGCCATGAAGTGATGGGACCGGATGCCATGATCTTAGTTTTTTGAGTGTTGAGTTTTAATTAAGGCTAAATCAAATATATTTGGGGTTTTTGTGTGCATGCTAAGTTGCTTTAGTCATGTCTGACTTTTTGCAACCCTATGATCTGTAGCCCACAAGGCTCCTCTGTCCATGGGATTCTCCAGGCAAGAATACTGAAGTGGGTTGCCTTGCGCTCCTCCAGAGGATCTTCCTGACCCAGGGATCAAACCTGAGTCTCTTAGGTCTCCCGCATTGGCAGGTGGATTCTTTACCACTAACGCCACCTGGGAAACCCATTTGGGATTTATATGAACTTTTTTCCAAATAGGTATTTTTTATTAGCTCATTTAGTTCTCATAATAATTCTAAAAGGAAGTTATTGTTTTTATTAATTCCTTAATTTATAGTTGAGGTAATAGAAGTTTAGTATGATAAAATATGTAGCTCAAGGTCACACAGCTAGGAAATGATGTGTCTGGATTCATGTAGTCTGACTTCAGCTCCACTCTTAGACAAAACGCTATGTTTTTATAGTGTTATTGTTTTTATAGACAATAGCTATATTGGCAACTCTCTTTCCTTATTCCCCATTGATCTGCCAATTTGATCTCTTTCTCATTTATTGACACAACCCCTCCTATCCAGTCCACTGGTTCTAAGTTTGTTCAGGCTTTCTTAAACTCTTGCCGAGATTATTCCTGTAGCATTCTGATTAGTTTCCATGTTTCTAGTACTGCAACTAAAGTACAAATCTGATAACTTCTGTCCCCTATTTAAAAACTTTGAGGAGTAACATATAAATTAAAACTCGAATGTGATGCCACTATTCTATTAGCCAACTTGGCTTTCCATAACAAGATACCACAGATTGGGTGGCTTAAACAACATATGCTTGCTTCCTCCCAGTTTTGAAGGTTGGAAGTTCAAGATCAAGGTTCCAGCAGTGTTTGTTTCTAATGAGGACTCTCCTCCTGGCTTGCAGTCAGCTGCCTTCTCACTGTGTCTTCACATGGCGTTTCGTGTGTGTGTGTGTGTGTCTGTGCCTGTGTGTGTGCAGAGAGAGAGAGAGGTGTCTGGAGTCTTTTTCTCTTCTTTTATGGACACCAGTCCTATTACATATTAAGGCCCCTCTCTTATGACTCATAGTCATAATTACCTTTATAATGGTTCTAATTTCAAATACAGCCACAATGGGGGATTAGGGCTTCAATATATGAATTTGAGGGTGAGGCAAAATTCAGCCCATAACAATTACACACACATGCACACGCACACAATGGCTAAAATGAAAAGGACAATATCAATTGTTGGAAACTGGAACAGCTGGTACTGTCATACACGGCTGCTGGGGTTTTAAATTAGTCCAACCACTTTGTAAAGCCAGAAGAATCCAATTAAGCTGGATATCTACTCAGCTTGTGACCCAGAGATTCCACTCCTGGGTATTTTATCCAGTGGAAATGAGTACATATACTCACCAAAAGACATGGACAAGAATGTTCACAGCAGCACTGTTCATAATAGCCTAAAACTGGAAAGTACTCAAATGTTGAAACATAATAGAAATGATAAAATTATGGCAAATTTATAAAATGAGGTGTTGTTCAACCATGAGACTGAATGAACCACATCTCTATAGAATGGAACAGGTGGTTCTCAGAAACATCATGCTGGCTGGTAGGAAACACATGCGTATGTGCTTAGTCGCTCAGTCATGTCAATCTCTTTGTGACCCCAGGGACTGTAGCCCACTAGGGTCCTCTGTCCATGGGATTCTCCAGGCAAGAATACTGGAGTGGGTTGCTATTCTCTTCTCCAGGAGATCTTCCCAACCCATGGATCAAACCCAAGTTTTCTGCATTGCAGGCAGATTCTTCACTATCTGAGCCACCAGGGAAGCCCAGAAGACAACATATTTTACAATTTCTTTTAAGTAATGTTCAAAGACAGGCAAAATAAATCTCCCATGTTAGAAGTCAGGCCAGTAGCCCCCCTTCAAGAGGGAAATAGTGACTCGAAGGGAACAAGAAGGGCTTCAGGGGTTCTGGTTACATTATGACCTAGTTCCTGACTACAAAACTGTGTTGAAGTCGTAAAAATTCATCCATCTGAGCATTTGTCATATGTGCATGTTCCTGCACATATTTTATACTTCGATAAAAATTTTTTGAAAAAAGAAATATTCTGAAGATTCCATTTCAACCCAGAATAAATTTACAATACTTTGTGTCTATGCTCAGTCATGCCCAATGCTTGCAACCCCATGGACTGTATGTAGCCCATCAGACTCCTCTGTCCATGGAATTTTCCAAGCAAGAATACTGGAGTGGGTTGTCATTTCCTACTCTAGGGGATCTTCCTAACCCAGGGATCAAACCCACGTCTCTTGTGTCCCCTGTGCCATCTGGGAAGCCTGGCCTAAAGTCCTTTGTGACCTGGTCCCAGGCCAACCTCGCCAGCCCTATCTATTCTACTCTGGGCCTAAATTCCAGCCTAAATAAGCCATCATCAATACACACAAGGCATGATGCTCTCCCTCTTTCACACTCTCCCCCTGCCTTCATACTCTCCTCACTTCGTTTATTGGTTAACTCCTTTCTCAACTTTCAAAGTCAGCTCAGACCTCATTCTCCACTCAGAGGCTTTTCCTCACTCCACTCAACCCACGCTGAGTTAGGAGCCCCTGCTCTGTCCTCGTTCAGCGTTCTATGTACGTACACCCTTACTACATGGCACCGTCATTTATGGTTTATGCATCTGTTTTCACTGCTGGACTGTGAGTGTGATGAGACCAAGGACTGTGTCCTTTATCTCTGCATTTGCAGCATCTAATAGTGACCAGCACATAGCAAATACCCAGTGAACAGCAAATGACTTCATAAAAAGATTAATGAAATTCCCCTTGCATCTTCATTTGGGCACAGAATTTTTCTTCAGTCATTCTAACAAAAAAAAGAGAAAGAAAGAAAGAAAAACTAATTTGATATAGATTATACCTTGCCCAAAATTTCATTCACAATGACTTCTTTGTTCCCTTTGAACATTCATGTCAGGGAAACTAAACACACGTTTCTTAAAACATATAATAGTAATATTGCTCATTCCCTAAAGACTGTCCAACTGTACAAAATGATTGCATTCCTCTGGAATATGGGTGAAGTGTTAATGTTCTTGGTTGGCTTGAAACTCAAGAAATTCCTCTGACATCTAGATTGGCCATGTCGCTTGGTGGATCTGCCAAAAATTCCTCAGATAACGCAGTCTGGGATTTATGGACTGAGAGGTTTATAATATTTTAGAGTGTAGAACAGGCTATTGTTTTATGTATTAGACAAGTCAAGCAAATGCAGAGAAAGCTGTGATTGGGCTGGGGGCCCAAAAAGCGAACCTGGTTGACAACAGTCATTTTCTGTGCAAGTTTAAAACAGACTTAAACCAAGCAAAATGCCAAGCAGTGATTATATTGATTCATAACAGTGCGCCTTTTTACTTTCAAGCTTGGGTGACAGATTCGGCTTCATAAGTCTCCATAATCAAAAGCCAGAAAAGGCATTAGTGATGACAGGTGGGATGATGGAGAAATTGCCATGATGACGATTTGTGGTGAATAAAGGTACACAAAGTGCAACAACAAGCACAGGTGGGAACCCAACTGCTTGTCATCCAAAAATGTTACGGCAAAGGTAAAGAGGTAGGAGTCGAACTATTTTAATAAATGTATAATCTGGGTAGTGAACCTCAGCCTACCCTTAGGTCATTTACCCACCCACTCTTCGCAAGGACTTCTCACCCTCTCCACCCCAAGGATCCCCCTAAAGGCTGATGTGTACTATCCCTTACTCTATACATCCTCTTGAGCCACCAGCTGATAGGACCAGACATGGTCACTTGGCTCAGGCTGGACCAATAAGATGCTCTGGATTTGGAACTGAGCTGCAGTTAAACCAGGGCTCCAAGCCAGAGGATGTGCAGAACCGTGCGCCCTGCTATTTGGAGTGTGAAGTAGTGGGGAAGCAGAAAAAGTGGTTTGCAGAGAGAAGGGAGAGATACAATAAATTATCATGGCGGGAGAGTGGTTGGCAAGAAGAGAGATCAGTTCCTGACACCTTTCCTATTTCTTTTTCCAAGCCTCTGGAAAGATCTGATATATCCCCTGCGCAAGTCCAGCCTGCTCTTTTCGACAAAATACCACGTTTTGTTCATGCTGCTGTGGGTGGATTTCTGAGGTTCCAGGACTAGGACACAAGCATTGGTATTTGGGTAGGTCTGTCTTCACTCCCCCAGTGCTTTCAGAAAAGGAGAGATGGTGTGAATGAGCCTAGATCCACAGCCACTGCTGGCTGGAGTTTTAGCTCTGAGTGCTGGGGCTTCCAAACTGCTGGTTTGTCGGGGTGTTACTGTGGTTCTTTAAAAAAAGGAGCAAGGCATTATGAATGTTGACATTTGAGCATCAACAATACAAGATTGAGCCTGTGGAAAATTTTAATTAAGATAACTGACACAGGAAATTGTATTTATGTATGGAGACTAAATTTAAAAGCCTGGACAGATTGACAGGATCCTTCCTAGATCCATGTAAACAGCCTATGCCAGGTGCCAGGAAGTAACTTCCTTAGAGGGACTGGCTAGGCCAGTAGGGCCATTGGCTGTCCTAAAATCTGAAGAAAGAGAAAGGACTTTCTCTAGCAAATTATATTTTCAGAAGTCTTATCTTCCAGAGTAAGAGAGAATGGACGGTTTTTGAAAGAACCATTTTCTAGGCGGTGCCTATTCTTTCTAGGCTTGGTGTCCATAAACAAGGAAAGGGTGTGGTCAGGATTTGGATTTGCTCTGTGTGGTGTTTATGCAACCCGGCCAGCTGCCAGACAGGACCCAGTGGAAAAGGGGAAACGTGAGTGCGGGTGAGGGGAAATCTCTGTGCTTCCTACTCTTAGGGTTCCCTGCTTCTCACAGCATTCCTCTTCAGCTTCCAGTTCCAAATTGGTCTCAGAGGCAGAGGGGAAACATTAATGGTGGTTGAGTAGGGTAAAGACATTGGAACTGGGCAGACATGTTTGGAGCCCTTGTCAGCTTAAAAATAGTCTTAACCTAAAGGTTGAGAGTTATGTTTTATTCTGTCGGAGTTTTTAGGACTTCAAGCCTGGGAGACAATATTGCCAGTAACCCTGAGAGAACGAGGAGGGTGTCAGGTTATATAGAAGTTTGCAACAAACGGCAAGAAATTTGAACATCGGAAGAATTTTTGTGAATTAAAGAAAACCAGATATCTCAAGTTAAGGAATTTAGCACTTAACTAAAATCATGTCATCCGGTCCCATCACTTCATAGCAAATAGATGGGAAAACAATGGAAACCATGACAGACTTTATTTTCTTGGGCTCTAAAATCACTGCAGATGGTGACTGCAGCCATGAAATTAAAAGACACTTGCTCCTTGGAAGAAAAGCTAGGACTAACCTGGACAACATATTAAAAAGCAGAGACATTACTTTGCCAACAAAGATCCATCTAGTTAAAGCTATGGTTTTTCCAGTAGTCAATGTTTGGATGTGAGACTTAGACTATAAAGAAAACTGAGCACTGAAGAATTGATGCTTTTGAACTGTGGTGTTGGAAAAGACTCTTGAGAGTCCCTTGGGCTACAAGGAGATACAACTAGTCCATCCTAAAGGAAATCAGTCCTGAATATTCATTGGAAGGACTGATGCTGAAGCTGAAGCTCCAATACTTTGGCCACCTGATGAGAAGAACTGACTCGTTAGAAAAGACCCTGATGCTGGGAAAGATTGAAGGCAGGAGGAGAAGGGGACAAAGAAGATGAGATGGTTGGATGGCATCACGGACTCAATGGACATGGGTTTGAATAAACTCTGAAATTTGGTGATGGACAGAGAGGCCTGGCGTGCTGAAGTCTTTGGGGTCGCAAACAGTCAGACATGACTGAGCAACTGAACTAAACTGATGTGTGGGAAGATGCAAGAGTCTGGGCTCACTGAAAGCATTCCTTTCATATGCATCTCCACTATCTGGGGTCAGTATCCTGCAGTTTTTCCTCAGTGCTCACTATAGGGAGTGGCTGCAACCTGATGGCTGCTGGATAACAGGTATTATTCTCCTTCCCAGCTGCCCTTAGGGCTCAGAAATTCACATTTGGAGGGCCAAAATGGATGATGACTGTGACAGCCTTGTTTACTGATATGGCAGGAAATACTCCATTTCTCACTCTGGTACTATGACCAATGCTACTGTCAGATCCAGACAAGCAGGTCCTCTTCTCTGGGCCATGAGCTCTAGAGGGCTCCACTGCAGCCCTTCTCAAGGTGTGCTTCATCTCATAGAGTGAAGGACAAAATGCAGGTCAAAAAATATGCCCCCCAGAGCCGATATCCCCTGCTCTAGACCTTAATAAACACCAGAATTCCCTGCCAGTAGCCATGAGCCTGCTTCCAGGACCTGTGCAGGCTCCTTCCAGGTGTGTCCTCCCTAAGGAGCATATCACCTAGATTTCAGGATGCCTTAGGGGCAGCTGTTTGTAGAGTATGGACAGGAGTAGGTCATGGATGCTGGAGAATCTGTATGTGAGTTTCAGCGGTGAGAAGAGAAGGGCACTAGGCCAAGGACTGAAATCTAACTCTCTGCACCACCTCTTCTGGATCAAACCAAGAAGTCTGAAAACTAAATCTGAATCTGATCTTTCCAGATTGTTTCAGAGACTTATTTTTCAAAGCAAGAGAAGAGAACACATTTTATTTAATTTTAGACAAATGAGTCCCCAGTTGTACTTTTGCTACAATCCTCCAAATGTTAGGGGTGGGCTCTGCCACCACTTCAACACTGTATGATCTTTACTCAGTTACTTGCCTCTGAGCATCCACTTCCTTCTCTGCAAAATAAAGGCAGTATTAGTAATAGTTATTCTGAGAATTTAAAATGTAGTTAGTTTAATTATTATTATATTCCCTTTGCAAGTTATTTACTCTCTCTCTGTGCCTCAGTTTTCTCATCTGCCAGGTGGGATGGTACTATTCCTACCTGTCTTATAGGTGTTTATCAGTTGATGTGTACCAAAGTCTTGGAACAGTGTCTGGTACATAGTAAATGCTATGTAAATGTTAGCTGTTACTGTTATTATTATCCACTGCCCATGACGGGATTAAAGGAAACAGCATATGCCGTTTGTAGGTCATAGTGAAACACGCCTCTGGCGCAGTTTTTAGTTACTTTGAGACTTGCCTCATACTCCAGACTCATCCTGTGATTTCAAAATCCCTACCAGACTTAGGAATCATGAAGCCTGTTCTTGCCTCCAACTGGGACTGTTACTTTGGCCAAGTGTAATCTGATGAATACAAACTGAGTCCTGTCCTGGGATAACCCTTCTTTTTCTCTGTGAAGGGCTTTGAGATCCACTCAAAAAGGTGCAAAATAAATCTTAAGTCTCTGGGCAGAGAAACGGTGGTGGCAGTGAGTGAAGAATGGGGTGGGACATTGACCCCTCTCCTGAAATCCACAGATTACCATTCCTCGCTATGGAAGAGTTTCTTCAGCCGTTGTTTTGGCAGGCACTCAGGGCTAGGCTGCCTTTGGGAATTAACTTAAAATATTAGTTTTGTAAATATCTAGAGAGGGGTAATCTTCCTGAGGAGGAGACTTGATTGTATAGGAAGAAGCTATAAGCTAGAGTAAGCTACAAAAGTGTCTCCCACCTGCAAGTCCCATTTCTTACTCCTACACAACACTGCTGCTGTGAAGTAGCAGCTCTTTCTTTTGCTCAGGACCCAGGCAGCTCACTCTGCTTTAGCTTTGTGAAGGATCATCGACCCAAGAGGCAGCTCAGACACTGGTGCTCTGCATGGGAATGAAACTTACAAGGGGTACCGGGAGGAGCCCAAATATTCATTGCAGGCAGGTTCTTCCTATATCCTTGAGCTCTGTGTACACTTATCTCAGCAACATGCTATTCTTTATTCATATTAAGAGATGAGTAACTCAGAACAGCATACAGTATTATACCTATTTCAAGTATTTTCATTTTAGAAAGACTTAGGAATGCCCTAAGCCAAAGAAATAAGGAGATTTCAGACAGCAGTTAGCAGTTAGAGAGGGTTATTATCACATTAGTGGTCCTGGAGAACCACAGGCCTATTCCAAAGTCCTTCTCATCTCAGGATCCATTTATTCAGTCCTGATGCTTTTTTATTTTAACTTTCAGGTATTATATTAGGGATCACTCCACAATATCACTGACATCACTGTGGTTAGGAGGCAGTATTACAACTATTCCCCAGGGCCTATAAGCTGTGACCAGTGGCCATGGTTTCCAGCAAGATCTTTGCTTTGAACTTCGCTTCACATTAGGTCAACAACTTTGAGCTCTATGGACAGTCATGGAATGGTTCCTAGACCACCTTTGATTGTGTTGGATGGTTCTGACCACATACATGCACTGCTACATCATAGGAATGGGATTATTTGAATAGCTTGGAAAATGTTAGAGAGAGGTAAAGCATTGCCAATGGAAGTACCTGATTTCATTGGCTTGAGCAGTGTATTTAAGATCCAATTTGAAGCTGGATGTAAATATGTAAGTTGATTTGCATGCTATTCTGAATGAGTCCAGCAATAAATTATAAGCATCTTTGTGACATTTCTTAAAGGAAGTAGTTGCTATGTATGACTAGTAACCACTTTTTCAAGAGTTAAACATCTGAGCTATTTAAATTGCTCCACAAAGTATGAAAAGCATATTAAGTCATCATGGCACAATCACTCAAATCACAAGGATGAGGAGTGCAGTCGATTTTGGGTTTTTTGTGTTTTTTTCTCCTTCTTTTAACTGGTGAGGTGATAGGAGAACATTGAATCTGATTGTCAAAATTCAGTCTCAAAATCTCTGACAATTAAAAGTTTTTAAGAGATAAAGATCCCCCAAAGAGTACTAGCTAGGATGGATGTCCTTGTGCCACAATCACAACAACATGTATTTGATTGTTGACTGCTGTATACCACAGAGTGTGTGTAAGGCCAGGGTGTGGGGAGACCATTGTACGAGTGTGTCGTGGGTGTGTCTGTGAAGCAGCAGGATTATTTTTCTCAACATTGTGTTTATGAAGCCTAATTTGTTGAACAGCTGTTGAGAAGTCCGACCATTGCTTCTCGGCCTTTTGGCTAAGATCAAGTGTGAGAAGTCCGACCAAAGGATATGATCATTAGCATGTTTCATCCATAAGACCTAATTAGAGTAAATTTAACAATAGTACTATAAGCTATATATTATACCAGCTCTTTTCTGTAAAAAAAAAAAAAAAAACACAGAGATATTGCTAGTTTGTTTCCCATGAAGGAAAAGTTTTTATTCCATCCTGAATGTACCTTTGTTTATTTGTAAAGCAATTTCCTTTTTTTTCTTATCAAAATATTTCAGCTGTAGCTTAAACTGAGAAGGTATTGGAGGCTCTATCCCAACAGAGTCAGATGAATGTGTTTAATTACAGCCCTGAAGCTATGTTAGCAAGTAGAGCACTTAAAAAAAAATTAAAGGGAAAATATTTTTATTTCAGTGTCTCCCGTGGGGAAAAAGGCAGATGGGAAGAATAGCAGTGTTGAGACAAAATTAATATATCCATATTATATAACAACCGAAAAGGCTGCTGTGTAACATTTCCATATTTCCTTCTACAAATAATGTGCATTTTTTTCTTTGAATATGTGTTTAGGCTTGAGTGGACAGTAGTCAAGCCTTAAAGGCATAGGCTAGATAATTGACTTCTGTCCCTTTAAAGAGATTTTACTGTCTCGGCCCAGTGCCATTATGTGTTGATTTCATGGTTTATCACTCAGAAAGTATGTTTGTTTCCTTATTTCCTATTCCTTGGCTGTATGTATTTATTTCTCTGTTTCCTATTTTGTGGCTGTATTGGGGGTGGGGGTGGTTTTCTTACTTTTGCCCTCATGAACCTCCTCAGTTCAGTTCAGTTGTTCAGTCGTGTCCGACTCTTTGCCACCCCATGAACTGCCTACATGTGTGAAATCAAATTCTGAAGTAACATATTCTAACTCCCTCTAGATGACATACGAAAATATTTTACTGTTGGAGACTGAATGTATTTCTGATTGCTGACAAATCCAGCTCTGAGATATCCAAAGTTGGAGATTTTCCCCTTTCTGTTTCTTTCTATAGAGGAGTCAATAGTATTGAACAAGAAAGAATTGCATTACTTTTAGGGCAGAAAAGGGCAGGCAGCACTTAGGAGAGGTAAGAGTGAATCACGTGTCCTAAATGGAGCTGGCGGCCATGTGCCTAGTGCATCCAGTTAACTAACCTTTAATTTGTGTACTGGGCACAGAGCCAGCACCTCCAGTGGACCGAGAGAGATGATTAGGGAGAACATTGTGAAAACTGCTGACCATAATTCACTATCCCAAATATAGGCATCTCTGAAGCTAACAATCTTATTCACAGGAAATGCAATGACATGATCCAAATTGTGAGAAAAGGATTCCAACTTGATTGGGATAGGAAAGACAAAACGAAAACAACAAAATTTTGGTCCACATGTCCTTTCTGTTTGGAAAGATTTCTAAAGATTAATCTTAGGCCTACAGTGCACCTAACAGCAAGATCTGCAGGCTGCTATAATGCCACCCCAGAACCAAACCCAGCAGAAAATTAAATGGACAGAGTCTACCTTCTGAAGATGCTGTCTTTTTCTTTTTTTTTCTTTTCTAGAGGGTGCTCATCTTATCAGAGCTTTCTGAGACCTTCCATAGTGATGGTTTCCAAACTATGCCCAGCCGTTGCAGGGGGGTGGGGGGAAGGGGGAAAGAGGGGATTTGTCCATCTGTGGACATTGGATTCAATTCCTTGCATCCTATTTCCAGCTTCAGAGCAATTTCTGCTTCTACCTTATAACCCACCACAGCACGATTTTAAAGAATCTAAAGTCGTTTATTTTTTTGACAGAAACTGACCACAGAGAAAACATTACCCACTTTCAATTATACATATAATATATGTATGTGTATAAATACATAGTGAAAAGTGAAAATATAAGTCACTCAGTCATGTCCAATTCTTTGTGACCCCACAGACTTAGGTCATCAGGCTCCTCTGTCCATGGGATTCTTCAGGCAAGAATACTGGAGTGAGTTACCATTCCCTTCTTCAGATGAATACATAACATTTATTTTATTCACACTAGAGATTTAAATCAAATGGCTGTTCAGGCTCTTTTCCCTATGTGGAGAGTTCACAGAGAAGGATCTAAACATGGTGTCTTCCTAAGTTAGGCATATTCTTTGGAGCACATTTCATAGGATGTTACTAAAGTATTCTAATTATCTGGACAAAATAATTATTTATACATACAGAAAACAAATGGTTAATTTCCTTGGTATAAAAATGAGTCTTAGAAATCAATAAGTAAAAGAAACAGTTCGGTAGGGAAATAGGCAAAGGATATATACAGATCGTTCAGGGAAAGGAACAAAAACAGGAAATAAGCATGTAAAAATATTTACTCAACTTCGCTCATAGTTTAAAAATTCAAATGGTGATGAGATAGCAATTTTTACTTCCCATTAGCAAAGATTAAAAAGAGTAGTAATACCAGGATAAGATGTAAGGAAACCATCACTCTCATGCATTGTTGGTGAAAGTATTGATTGGGGTAATATTTGTGTGGTGGCAAGTTTGCAATATCAAAGTTGACCCAGAAATTTTACTCCTAGGAAGGTAACCAGAAACACTCACATAAGTACACAAATATACATGAATGATGATTGCAGCATAGTTCCTTATAGCCAGAAGCTGGAAACAAACCCTAAAAAAAAAAAAAATGAGGTATACGTAGAACACAGAAAGTATTCTAAGATATGGCAACCAGTAAAAGGAGAAAGTTACAAAAATGACATAGAAATGGTTCCATTTTTGTTATATCCAAAGGAAAGAAATCTAATGGCATATATACTAAAATATAAATACTGGTTATTTCTAGGAGTGGCATTTTGTAGCACCTTCCATTTCTCCTTATGTATTTCTATAATATTTGATCTCATCTAAAAGGTAAAATAAAAAAGTTTTTAAAATAACAGTATGAACATCACTGAAGTCATTTTTCTGCCAAATATTAAATCTGAATCTCAACTTGAGGAGACAATCCCGTAAATTCAGATTATGTAATATTCTACAAGACATCCAGGCCAGACTCCTCAAATTTATCAGTGTTTTGAAAAATAGGAAGAAACTGTTTCTAGATTAAGAATAAAGAGAACTAATAAACAAGTGCAGTTTGTGATCTTTGATTGGATCCTGCATGCATAAAATATATTATAAAAGACCTTTTAGGACACAATTGCTGTGGTGAATCCAAGTGAAAGAATAGGATTTCTAGAATTATATTTTGGGAAATATTAGTATAGGAGATGCCCCTTTAACTGAAATGTATTGGTGGCCTGTAAATGTCAGATGGTCCCATGGATGTATTATCTTGCAAGAGAGGAAGATACTTCTTATTAGAGCTAAAACTTTAATTATTACTATTACTTCCAAGGGATACCAATAGATTCAATTCCAGAATATATTAACTGGTTTACAGATTTCCAATTAGTGCCTACATGCCAGCTAGGATTTATTACAAAGTTGTTCAGTGGTAAAGAATCTGTCTGCTAATGCAGGAGCTGCAGGAGACGCAGGTTTGATCCCTGAGTCTGGAAGACCTCCTGTAGGAGGAAATGGCAACCCACTCCAGTTTTCTTGCTGGGATAATCCCATGGACAGAGGAGCCTGGAAGGTTACAGTCCATGGGGTTGGAAAGTTGAACACTACTGAGATCGAACACTTGGGGAATTTCAGAGCTAGAAGGTGTCTTTCAGATGACATGGCCAACTTTCATGGTTTTTAAGGATGGAAAAAAAGGACCCATTTGGGCTATGAGGTACCCATACTCAGAAGGAAAACTGGTTTTGGAAATCTTGCCGTAATTGAGTACCCTTAAATAAAACCCTGTAGAATTATTGAACTCTTGCTGAAACATCAACAAGGGACTAGGGATCATAATGGTCCATCCTGTGATGGGCCCTTTCTGCATAGAAAGAGGCTTAACACTTAGAAAGAAACTGTGTGATAATCCCCAAAGCGCATAGAGCCTCCACCTCCCAGCACTTGTGATAATGTCGGCAGACTGCCGAGTCCAAGACGAACCAAGGCATGCCCTTTGCTTGACTTTTTTATTACATAAGAAAGCACGTGGAGTTCCACCCAACACTTTTTTTTCTCCATAAAAAAAAAAAAAAAAAATACAAAAGCAAAAAGAAGTGCTTGCTTACAGAAGGTGGATAACAAAATAATCCTAAGTCCTTTACTATCCTCCTGATAAATGTTTCCCTCACGACATTCCCAGAGGACTTCATTCCATCTGGTGGAATGATAGGAGAGAGATTAAATCACTTTTTCTCTTTAAAATGTTTGTACCTCCTTCTTGACTAGACCAAGACTCCAGGTTTACATCCCCTATTTTATATTTCCTTCTGAGAAATAATCTCCTGACCTACATGGTGAATTAAAGAAAATCAAAAAGCTCCTCTCCGTAAAATTATTTCCCTAACTGGCTTATCCTCTCCAGGAGTCCCACAATGGTGGTGGTGGAACTGTGACTTCTTGTAGGGGGGCAGGTACTGGGGTGAGTCAGGCAAAAGTCTCTAGATGACACAGAGAGCACACAGGTGGACCAAGCTAACAATTGTAGAGGGAAGTCCAAGTCAAATAACTGGAAGAACATATACAAAGTCAAGTCAGGAGTCAACTGAGCTTGGGTTTGCTGCCTCAAGGGTTTGGAACTGAACGGAAGTGGGCTTGTAGGACAGACAGTTCAGAGCCAGGCAAGGTTTTTTGGAAAACAGTCCCAGGTTTGATCTGGCATACATGGCTCACCAGCTGTGACTGTCAGGGCCTGGTGTCTTGAAACAGGATCAGGTGGACTTGGAAGAATCACTGGTCAGTGAACAATAGTTAAAAGCACCAGGGCCTGCATTAGGGTCTGGAACAAAAACTGGATCCCCACAGAAAAGGGGATCAGCATGATGTAAACTCAAGGATAAACCCATTGCTGCTCCAATAATCAAATCAAAGGAGGAGTAGGAATGGAAGCAGAAAGCCCCAATGGGAAGCAGCCAAGGTTGTCAGTATTGGAGATGTCCACATGGCGCTGGGGTGGGATGGGTTAGAGTGATGCCAGAATCAAAGGGTGGATGGTACGGCCACTCTCCATTCTGTTCCTACTGCTCTAAATGTGATGCGTCTTATGCCATCAAAAGTTCTACCAGAATATTTGTTTCCTCTGTTTCCTGGCAATTAACTGAGAGTGTGAAGGAGAAAGGACATGTTTGCTTATGGGGAAGATTGTATGTTAGTGTTGACAAGAAATTTGTCTCAAAAAGAATTCCAGAATTTTGATCCTGCAGGCATTCCTATTGGAATCTGCTGGGACAGCAGGAAATGGGGAATGCAGCCAGAAGGATTGCCCCGTGATCAGCCTCACTGAGTTTTCCAACTAACTGGTTGGGGATCCGTGAGTCAAGCCAAGGTGTTCTCTTTAGAAAAACTCTGTGAGAATGCACTTGCTTTGGGAAGGATAGGGAACATCAGCACACACTCAAGAGCTTTAACAGCTCAGCCAAGAGACAGTCATGCATAAGCCTGGAGAGAATGGAATGGAGGAAGCTTGGGTTCCAAGGAAGGCAAAGTTTCCAGCATGGCAGCCTGAGAACAGAAGGCACCAACAGGGCAGGAGGCAGAGGGAGGCTGCACCCTAGGCATGCTCCAGAGCTTGCTTGGAGGAGGCAGAGAGTGGAGCCAGCAGACCGGATGCCAAAGTACCCACCTTTACCTCCACTTCTACCACAGTAGGTCAACCTGAGTGTGTTTTGCACAATGAGTTTCTGTGATTTTCTTTCATTTGGCTTTAGATCACCTGAAAAGCACCCCTTGACACCAACAGCACTAAGTGTCGTCTATGTTCTCAGCTCGGTGTCAGATGCTATCTTAGTTATTCATGTGGAAACCTCTCCTCCAAGAGTGTATATTCTCTCTGGAAATTTCCATTTTCTCTAATGGCAAAAAGGAGAGAACGCTCTAGGGTAGCACGTAAGTGCTAGGTGTGAGGGTCTAGAAGTGAATCACAGGTGCAAGAGAAAAGAAAGAGATCTCTGGGCTATGGAGGTGAGGGGCCATGTCAAAAAGGTACCCCCTCAAAAGTGGCATCTGACCCTTAAAGGAGACGAGGAGGAAAAGTGGGGAGGGTATTCTAAGCTGTGAGAACAGCATGAGCAAAGGTGTAGGGATAGGGATAGGGATAGCTTGGAAAATAGTAGATGAAGAAAACATATGGATGACTGACTGTTTTCCATTTTCTAAATTACTTATTCAGACTGTATCCTGAGCAAGAACAATTTCCTGTGGTTTATAAATAGGTCTCAGTTATTTTAGTAGAATGTAATGCTGATGATCATTCATGGAATGTTCCACAGAGACTTCAGTTTTCCAAGAGTCAAGAGAAAAAGTATAAATGGATAAGACATAGGGCAGTATATGAAATATTATTCATTACCATAGGGTCATCAAACCTAGCACAAAGTTCATGCAGAAACCAAGTACTGGTCTCTGTCTCATTCTCTCTCCTGGATTTGTTCCTGATTTACTATGCAAAGTGGCGAAGGCTTCAGATGACATGTACCTCTGGATACAAAAGAAGAAGAGAAA
This sequence comes from Bison bison bison, assembly GCF_000754665.1. Classification (NCBI taxonomy): domain Eukaryota; kingdom Metazoa; phylum Chordata; class Mammalia; order Artiodactyla; family Bovidae; genus Bison; species Bison bison. The sequence continues at coordinate 1,917,157 of NW_011494738.1, read as the reverse complement.
TCGGGAGATTGAAAAAAAAAAAAACAGGCACAAGAGATAAAGTCATTTGTTTGAGCTCACAGGAGGGTGGTGTCAAGGTTACAATTCAGGATGACATGTCAACTTTCCTTTCATCTAATATCTTGAAAACAGCCTGCTGCTGCTGCTAAGTCGCTTCAGTCGTGTCCGACTCTGTGCGACCCCATAGACGGCAGCCCACCAAGCTCCCCCATCCCTGAGATACTCCAGGCAAGAACACTAGAGTGTATTGCCATTTCCTTCTCCAATGCATGAAAGTAAAAAGTGAAAGTGAAGTCGCTCAGTCATGTCTGACTCTTAGCAACCCCATGGACTGCAGCCCACCAGGCTCCTCCATCCA
>NW_011494738.1:1915720-1916699 GCF_000754665.1 Bison bison bison | reverse complement strand
TGATCTCTGGTTCCTCTGCCTTTTCTAAAACCAGCTTGAACATCAGGAAGTTCACAGTTCACATATTGCTGAAGCCTGGCTTGGAGAATTTCGAGGATTACTTTACTAGCGTGTAAGATGAGTGCAATTGTGCGGTAGTTTGAGCATTCTTTGGCATTGCCTTTCTTTGGGATTGGAATGAAAACTGACCTTTTCCAGTCCTGTGGCCACTGCTGAGTTTTCCAAATTTGCTGGCATATTGAGTGTAGCACTTTCACAGCATCATCTTTCAGGATTTGGAATAGCTCAACTGGAATCCCATCACCTCCACTAGCTTTGTTCGTAGTGATGCTTTCTAAGGTCCACTCGACTTCACATTCCAGGATGTCTGGCTCTAGGTCAGTGATCACACCATCGTGATTATCTGGGTCATGAAGATCTTTTTTGTACAGTTCATCTGTGTATTCTTGCCATCTCTTCTTACTATCTTCTGCTTCTGTTAGGTCCATACCATTTCTGTCCTTTATCGAGCCCATCTTTGCATGAAATGTTCCTTTGGTATCTCTGATTTTCTTGAAGAGATCCCTAGTCTTTCCCATTCTGTTGTTTTCCTCTAATTCTTTGCATTGATCGCTGAAGAAGGCTTTCTTATCTTTTCTTGCTATTCTTTGGAACTCTGCATTCAGATGTTTATATCTTTCCTTTTCTCCTTTGCTTTTCACTTCTCCTCTTTTCACAGCTATTTGTAAGGCCTCCCATACAGCCATTTTGCTTTTTTGCATTTCTTTTCCATGGGGATGGTCTTGATCCCTGTCTCCTGTACAATGTCACGAACAAAGACTTTGACTGTGTGGATCACAATAAACTGTGGAAAATTCTGAAAGAGATGGGAATACCAGACCACCTGATCTGCCTCTTGAGAAATCTGTATGCAGGTCAGGAAGCAACAGTTAGAACTGGACATGGAACAACAGACTGGTTCCAAATAGGAAAAGGAGTA
>NW_011494738.1:1906619-1915578 GCF_000754665.1 Bison bison bison | reverse complement strand
GAGGAACTAAGAAGCCTCTTGATGAAGGTGAAAGTGGAGAGTGAAAAAGTTGGCTTAAAGCTCAACATTCAGAAAATGAAGATCATGTCATCCAGTCCCATCACTTCATGGGAAGTAGATGGGGAAACAGTGGAAACAGTGTCAGACTTTATTTTTCTGGGCTCCAAAATCACTGCAGATGGTGACTGCAGCCAAGAAATTAAAAGACGCTTACTCCTTGGAAGGAAAGTTATGACCCACCTAGATAGCATATTCAAAAGCAGAGACATTACTTTGCCAACAAAGTTCGTCTGGTCAGGGCTATGGTTTTTCCTGTGGTCATGTATGGATGTGAGAGTTGGACTGTGAAGAAGGCTGAGTGCCGAAGAATTGATGCTTTTGAACTGTGGTGTTGGAGAAGACTCTTGAGAGTCCCTTGGACTGCAAGGAGATCCAACCAGTCCATTCTGAAGGAGATCAGCCCTGGGATTTCTTTGGAAGGAATGATGCTAAAGCTGAAACCCCAGTACTTTGGCCACCTCATGCAAAGAGTTGACTCATTGGAGAAAAGACTGATGCTGGGAGGGATTGGGGGCAGGAGGAGAAGGGGACAACAGAGGATGAGATGGCTGGATGGCATCACTGACTCGATGGATGTGAGTCTGAGTGAACTCCGGGAGTTGGTGATTGACAGGGAGGCCTGGCGTGCTGCAGTTCATGGGGTTGCAAAGAGTCGGACACGACTGAGCGACTGATCTGATCTGATATGGTTTCCAAGAGAAAAAAGATATTTATAGTGGTAATTAATTAGGTTAGGGATGGATCTGTATTCTGTTGCAATTAGCATTATCCTCAGTTCCTGTTCCATTTTCCAATCTGCTTCACTAGCATTTGCTTCAGAGAAGGCAATGGCACCCCACTCCAGTACTCTTGCCTGGAAAATCCCACGGGCGGAGGAGCCTGGTCGGCTGCAGTCCATGGGGTCGCGAAGAGTCGGACACGACTGAGCAACTTGACTTTCACTTTTCACTTTCATGCACTGGAGAAGGAAATGGCAGCCCACTCCAGTGTTCTTGCCTGGAGAATCCCCGGGACGGGGGAGCCTGATTGGCTGCCGTCTATGGGGTCGCACAGAGTCGGACACGACTGAAGCAACTTAGCAGCAGCAGTAGCAGCAGCATTTGCTTTACTATATACTATTCACTTTGGCCTAAGAAAAATTATGAATGAACACATTTTTTTAATTTGAATTTTCCTTTGGGCTCCTTTTCTCATATAAGCTAAGGATAAAAAATGAACTGATGATAAACCTCAACATCCCACCTTCTAGTAATAATGCAGTTGATAAAAAAGGGAGCCTAGACTTCACAGCTTTGAGTGGTGAAAATTAAGTTTTAGTGGCAGTAGCAGCAGCAGCAGTAAACTACTTATTACAAAAAATTTCTTATAAGACAAAAAGAACACTGAGTTCTGTCTTGGGGCTTACTAGGTGGCTCAGTGATAAAGAATCTGCCTGCCAAGCAGGAGACATAAGAGACATGGGTTCAATCCCTCAGTCGGGAAGATCCCCTGGAGGAGGAAATGGCAACCTGCTCCAATATCCTTGCCTGGAAAATCCCATGGACAGAGGAGCCTGGCGGTCTACAGTCCACGGGGTTGTGAAGAGTTGAACACGACTGAGCGACTAAGCACGCACACATGCACAGTTCTTATACCTAAACTGATCACTCTCAAACATCCCCTAGACTACAAAATAACACTACAAGTGATTCTATAAGTTTTTGCAAAAATTTGAAACCCACACCCCAGCTTTCAAAATAAGAACAAATGTTATTAAGTAGCCTTTTTATTCTTAAAATTAGGTCAGCTTATTGGTAACAAGGGCTTCCCAGGCTGTGCTAGTAGTAGAAGAACTTGCCTGCCAATTCACGAGATATAAGAGACGTGGGTTCAGTCCCTCAGTCGGGAAGATCCTCTTGGAGGAGGAAATGGCAACTCACTCCAGTATTTTTGCCTGGAGAATCCCATGGACTGAGGAGCCTGGCAGACTATGGTCCATAGGGTCACAAAGAGTCAGACACGACTGAAGCGATTTAGCATTCATGCACATTGGGTAATAAAACCACCATCAATAGCATTTTGGTCATTCCAACAATCCTTCCCCAAATTCTTAAAATACTACCAAAATTGAAAAGGAAACTCCACCCAACTTACCAAATGTATTAACAGTTGCCTACAAAAATGTCCTTTGATAGGTAGAATGTGTAGCCAGTCAAAGAGTATTATTTTCACAGTGTTTAAGATTGACAGAATCCTTTCTTAATGCCTAAAATTTTGCTTAGTTCAGTCATGCCGTGTGTAAGTTTTATACTTTATGAGGATTTTCAGAAGGGAGAGGGTGAAGGTATTCTTTTTTGGACATGTTATCATATCACTATAGTGATAAGAGAGCAACCGTGGATTACATATTAAACCACCAGCTAATTGGAAATTAAGTTCACAGGGATAACCCAATCCAGCATGATCTACATATATTTTTTGGTTTCTGACATCCAAACACATTTACTTAGAGTATGAAAAAACTAGACTAGGAATTGGGAGATTTCTACCATAGAAAGCATATCAAGTTTTTCCATTTTGATCCCTAAAGCAAACAATTAAACAAAGACAAAAACAAAAACCCAAACATACTGGGTTTCTGAGATGTGGAAGTTTAGATAAGGTCTTTTCTGTGCAGTTCTCAGGAAGTAAGATTCAAGTGCCCTTTGTATTTCAGTGTTGTGTATCTACGAAGAGAGGCCACAGACCCAGGTGATCAGGAAACACACCTTTCCTTCCTTTCTTCGGGATGCTCTATGTAGGCTTTCCCAAACTAGTCAGTGACCTCCCAGGGCCATTTCCACTGAATGTGATCTGAACAAAGGGCTTGGGAGTGGTGGGAGAGGAGGACATCATGATAAAATTAGCTTCAGAAATGTGAGACATATACCTTATGAAGTATGGTAGTGTATTGACATCTGAGAAAATCTGCAGTTGTATTAAGGTCTGTTTTGGATCATCTGAGCGTTTCCCAAGCCAGGCTTACCCCAGAAGCCCATTCCTCTCTAGGCCCTGGACTAGCATTCTGTGGGCTATGTTTAGATGAGCAAGAGCACTGGCTTTTGCTGGTACATGGGGTCTTCAAAGGCTTTCTCTGCCCCTTGACAACTTTGAGAATTTGAATAATTCACACTCTCAGGGGCTTCCCAGGTGGCACTAGTGGTAAAGAACCCACCTTCAAGGCAGGAGACACAAGAGACGCGGGTTTGAACCCTGGGTCGGGAAGATCTCCTGGAGGAGGGCATGGCAACCCAGTCCAGTATTCTTGCCCAGCGAATTCCATGGACAGAGGAGCCTGGTGGGCTACAGTCCATGGGTCACACATGAGGGTCAGAGTCGGACATGACTGAAGTGACTTAGCATGAATGGACCCTCTTAGGGCCTAGTTTTCCCATTTAAATTATGTAGAGAATAAATCTAGCTCTGCCCACCTGCCCTCGGCTCCACCACAGTGCCAAGGAGTGAACCTGGGACCCACATGCTCGTGGACACCCAGTGGAGCCGGCACCAGCTGCCTTCAGACACCCTGATGTCCAAGTAGCACAGGATTCCAAGTCTGTGGAAGACATAAATAACCTCCTGCCTGCCCTTCTGCCCTGCTCTCTGGCCTTGCTGGTCTCTCAGGATCTGAGATGCTGACCTTCACTGCTCAGTTAAAGGCTCAAGAACCCATCCAGCTGAGTAAACCTGGGATGTTTGTTTCACCTGAGGGAAGTGAGGAGTGGGTGGTCAAGGCGCCGGAGCAAGAGCCTTCTGTGACTCAGGCAGAGGAGTGAACCTGTAACCAAATGGGAAGATGAGTGAACTTGGGGACAAACTGGGGTGACATATATAGAGAAACCCCTGCTGAAGAAGAGGTGACAGATTGACTGTACTACAGTTAACAAACCAATGAACTTTGTCCGCCTGACTCACATTGGGTCTTTGGTGGTGGGGCCAGAGATCGACTTGCCATGACAGGGACAGCTCAGGAGCAGACGAGATCCAGGTGAAGACGAGATCCAGGCTAAGCTGAGACAGGCTAGGGAGCAATTCTAGATGCTCTAGACACCATGGTTCTGCTTTGTGTCTAGCCTTCACTCTGTCCAGCCAGAGTTGCTGCCCCCACCGGTTTCCCTCTTGCCCTGTCTGTCTAATAGAACCTCAAAAGGCTTGGGGCTGGGATCCCTGTACTCCCTCTGGCTAAATCCCATCCTGGAAATGGGGTCAAGGTCACACGACCGACCAAGTGACTGCTGGTTGGCCAGAGGAGCTCTACTGTAGCCCTGGACACTCTCAGATCTGAGGTAGATTTCTGGGAACCTGGAATGAGTTCCCTTCTCCTGATTGACAGACTAGGTGCCATATGTTGTTAAACTCTTAATCTGGAACTCCTTAAACGGGGTGGGTAGTGAGACAAATCCAGTGTCCTTGCCTGGAGAATCCCAGGGATGGGGGAGTCTGGTGGGCTGCCATCTCTAGGGTCGCACAGAGTCGGACACGACTGAAGCGACAGCAGCAGCAGCAGTGAGATGACCAGAGCTGAAGCCAGCTTTGCTGAGAAGCCCCCTACCTCCCTGCCCTTTTCTTTCCTCCTGGAATGAACCCAAGCAGAGGTCAAGCATGGCCTGGGAGGGTAACCACTGGCTAGTCTACTCTTTTCTCTTTAGATCTCAGACTTTAAACTCACAGTCCCTCTAATCTCTCTGCCAGTACTAGGGTCTTTCTCCAGGTAAGCCTTTAATCCTGTGTTTCTGTAGCATTGCTGACTCCCTAAGATCTTTCTTTTTAAATTAATTTAAAATTTAATTTAAAAAAGAAAATAAATCGATCTGTCATATTTTTAAGATATAGTGTATATTTAATAAACATTTACCTCCTTTTCTTTGTAATTCATGATAGAATAAATCTGTGTTTCAACAAGTGTTCCAATATCCTTTCTAAAACAACCACTTTTTTGTTCAGTCTCATTTCCCAGTAACAGGAAGAAATATTATCACTCTTTTAAAGCCAGACTGTCTAGAATGTAAACTTACTAGCTGCATGAATTGTGATTTAAGGCCAGTTACCTACCCTGTCTTTGCTTGAGTGTTCCCACCTGGAAAATGGAGCTAATAATGGTAACTGCTTCAAAGCACTGTGAAGATTAAAGCACACTGATAAAGCACTCAGAATAATACTTTGTGTAAGGCGCTCATTACTTTGCCGACAAAAGTCTGTCTAGTCAAAGCTGTGGTTTTCCAGTAGTCCTGTATGGATTTGAGAGTTGGACCATAAAGAAAGCTGAACACCAAAGAATTGATGCTTCTGAACTGTGGTGTTGGAGAAGACTCTTGAGAGTCCCTTGGACTGCAAGGAGGTCAAACAGCCAATCCTAAAGGAAATCAGTCCTGAATATTCATTGGAAGGAGTGATGCTAAAGGTGAAGCTCCAATACTTTGGCCACTTGATGTGAAGAACTGAGTCATTGGAAAAGACCCTGATGCTGGGAAAGATTGAAGACAGGAGGGGAAGGGGACAACAGAGGATGAGATGGTTGTATGGCATCACTGACTCGATGGACATGAGTTTGAGAAAGCTCCAGGAGTTGGTGATAAACAGAGACACCTGGTGTGCTGCAGTCCATAGGGTCGCAAAGATTTGGACACAGCTGAGTGACTGATCTGAACTGAAGTGCTCAATAATCTCATTCAAGCTACAGTTTTATCTTCTAATTATATTTCATATTCCAGACATATGTGGCTCTTGGATACCCAAACTTACCCCTGATGCTTTCCCACATCCAGGTCTTTGCTCTTGCTGATCTCTTCACCTGGAATGTCCTTCTTAACCTTGTTCTATCTGTTGAAATCCTACCCATTCTTCCAGACCCAACCATGAACACTACCTTCCTGATGAAGCCTTGCCAGATTTCCCTTAACCTGGTTATCTTCCTCTTCAAAGGACTCTCCTCAGGGCTTCATAGCCCTCTAGTGGCTTTTGTCATGTTCACTTTGGATCCAGGGAATTTTATGCTCCTAGAGGAGCAACACACACACACACACACACACACAGAGCACTGAACAGTGTGATCTATCAGGGGCAACTTCAGGATGGGAATCAGGAAATCTGGAATCTGGTCCCAGAACAACCACTCTGTAATCTTGGGCAAGTCTTATTTATACACGCCTAAAGAGACCCTGGTCTCTGGCTGGTAAAGAATCTGTCTGCAATGCAGGAGACCCCAGTTTGATTCCTAGGTAAGGAAGATCCCCTGGAGAAGGGATAGTCTACCCACTCCAGTATTCTTGGGCTTCCCTGGTGGCTCAGATGGTAAAGAATCCGCCTGCAATGTGGGAAACCCAGGTTCGATCCCTGAGTTGGGAAGATCCCCTGGAGGAGGGCATGGCAACCCACCCTAGTATTCTTGCTTGGAGAATCCCCACAGACAGAGGAGCCTGGCGAAATACAGTCCATGGAGTCACAAAGAGTCAGACATGGCTCAGTGACTAAACATAGCACAAAGAGATGCTGGGCAGGTATCTCTTTTAGAGAGAGAGGTTCCCTGTTAGAATACATAGAAATTTATTTATTTATTTATTTGGCTGCAGTGAGTCTGAGTTGCAGGATCTGTAGCTAAGGCATGCAGGATCTAGTTCCCTGACTGGGGATTGAACCCATGCTTCCTGCATTGGAAGCATGGAGTCTTAGCCACTGGAGCACCAAGGAAATCCCTAGAGTACACAGACATTTTAAAAGTGGTTGCCTATAAATTGCTTTGGGTAGTATACTCATTTTCACTATATTGATTCTTCCAATCCATGAACATGGTATATTTCTCCATCTATTAGTGTCCTCTTTGATTTCTTTCACCAGTGTTTTACAGTTTTCTATACATAGGTCTTTAGTTTCTTTAGGTAGATATATTCCTAAGTACTTTATTCTTTTCGTTGCAATGGTGAATGGAATTGTTTCCTTAATTTCTCTTTCTATTTTCTCATTATTAGTGTATAGGAATGCAAGGGATTTCTGTGTGTTGATTTTATATCCTGCAACTTTACTATAATCATTGACTAGTTCTAGTAATTTTCTGGTGGAATCTTTAGGATTTTCTATGTAGAGGATCATGTCATCTGCAAATAGTGAGAGTTTTACTTCTTCTTTTCCACTTTGGATTCCTTTATTTCTTTTTCTGCTCTGATTGCTGTGGCCAAAACTTCCAAAACTATCTTGAATAGTAGTGGTTAGAGTGGGCACCCTTGTCTTGTTCCTGACTTTAGAGGAAATGCTTTCAATTTTTCACCATTGAGGATAGTGTTTGCTGTGGGTTTGTCATATATAGCTTTTTGATTCAATGCAATCCCTATCAAACTACCAACGGTATTCTTCACAGAGCTAGAACAAATAATTTCACAATTTGTATGGAAATACAAAAAACCTTGAATAGCCAAAGCTATCTTGAGAAAGAAGAATGGAACTGGAGGAATCAACCTGCCTGACTTCAGTCTCTATTACAAAGCCACAGTTATCAAGACAGTATGGTACTGGCACAAAGACAGAAATATATATCAATGGAACAAAATAGAAAACCCAGATATAAATCCACGCACATATGGACACCTTATCTTTGACAAAGGAGGCAAGAATATACAATGGATTAAAGACAATCTCTTTAACAAGTGGTGCTGGGAAAACTGGTCAACCACTTGTAAAAGAATGAAACTGGAACACTTTCTAACACCATACACAAAAATAAACTCAAAATGGATTAAAGATCTAAATGTAAGACCAGAAACTATAAAACTCCTAGAGGAGAACATAGGCAAAACACTCTCCGACATACATCACAGCAGTATTCTCTATGACCCACCTCCCAGAATATTGGAAATAAAAGCAAAAATAAACAAATGGGACCTAATTAAACTTAAAAGCTTCTGCACAACAAAGGAAACTATAAGCAAGGTGAAAAGGCAGCCTTCAGAATGGGAGAAAATAATAGCAAATGAAGCAATGGACAAACAACTAATCTCAAAAATGTACAAGCAACTCCTCCAGCTCAATTCCAGAAAAATAAATGACCCAATCAAAAAATGGGCCAAAGAACTAAATAGACATTTCTCCAAAGAAGACATACAGATGGCTAACAAACACGTGAAAAGATGCTCAACATCACTCATTATCAGAGAAATGCAAATCAAAACCACTATGAGGTACCATTTCACTCCAGTCAGAATGGCTGTGATCCATAAGTCTACAAGCAATAAATGCTGGAGAGGGTGTGGAGAAGAGGGAACGCTCTTACACTGTTGGTGGGAATGCAAACTAGTACAGCCACTATGGAGAACAGTGTGGAGATTCCTTAAAAAACTGGAAATAGAACTGCCTTATGATCCAGCAATCCCACTGCTGGGCATACACACTGAGGAAACCAGAATTGAAAGAGACATGTGTACCCCAATGTTCATCGCAGCACTGTTTATAATAGCCAGCACATGGAAGCAACCTAGATGCCCATCAGAAGATGAATGGATAAGAAAGCTGTGGTACATATACACAATGGAGTATTACTCAGCCAGTAAAAAGAATACATTTGAATCAGTTCTCATGAGATGGATGAAACTGGCACCTATTATACAGAGTGAAGTAAGCCAGAAAGAAAAACACCAATACAGTATACTAACGCATATATATGGAATTTAGAAAGATGGTAACAATAACCCTGTGTATGAGACAGCAAAAGAGACACTGATGTGTAGATCAGTCTTATGGACTCTGTGGGAGAGGGAGAGGATGGGGAGATTTGGGAGAATGGCATTGAAACATGTATAATATCATGTATGAAACGAGTCGCCAGTCCAGGTTCGATGCACGATACTGGATGCTTGGGGCTGGTGCACTGGGATGACCCAGAGGGAGGGTATGG
>NW_011494738.1:1905666-1906519 GCF_000754665.1 Bison bison bison | reverse complement strand
AAACGAGTCGCCAGTCCAGGTTCGATGCACGATACTGGATGCTTGGGGCTGGTGCACTGGGATGACCCAGAGGGAGGGTATGGGGAGGGAGGAGGGAGGAGGGTTCAGGATGGGGAACACAGGTATACCTGTGGCGGATTCATTTCGATATTTGGCAAAACTAATACAATATTGTAAAGTTTAAAAATAAAATAAAATTAAAAAAAAAAAGAAAGCTGTGGTACATATACACAATGGAGTATTACTCAGCCATTAAAAAGAATACATTTGATTCAGTTCTAATGAGGTGAATGAAACTGGAGCCTATTATACAGAGTGAAGTAAGCCAGAAAGAAAAACACCAATACAGTATACCAATGCATATATATGGAATTTAGAAAGATGGTTCTGAAAGAGATGGGAATACCAGACCACCTGATCTGCCTCTTGAGAAATCTGTATGCAGGTCAGGAAGCAACAGTTAGAACTGGACATGGAACAACAGACTGGTTCCAAATAGGAAAAGGAGTACGTCAAGGCTGTATATTGTCACCGTGTTTATTTAACTTATATGCAGAGTACATCATGAGAAATGCTGTACTGGAAGAAACACAAGCTGGAATCAAGATTGCCGGGAGAAATATCAATAACCTCAGATATGCAGATGACACCACCCTTATGGCAGAAAGTGAAGAGGAACTACAAAGCCTCTTGATGAAAGTGAAAGTGGAGAGTGAAAAAGTTGGCTTAAAGCTCAACATTCAGAAAACGAAGATCATGGCATCTGGTCCCATCACTTCATGGGAAATAGATGGGGAAACAGTGGAAACAGTGTCAGGCTTTATTTTGGGGGGCTCCAAAATCACTGCAAATG
>NW_011494738.1:1897232-1905566 GCF_000754665.1 Bison bison bison | reverse complement strand
GAAAAAGTTGGCGTAAAACTCGACATTCAGAAAACGAAGATCATGGCATCTGGTCCCATCACTTCATGGGAAATAGATGGGGAAACAGTGGAAACAGTGTCAGACTTTATTTTTCTGGGCTCCAAAATCACTGCAAATGGTAACTGCAGCCATGAAATTAATAGACGCTTACTCCTTGGAAGGAAAGTTATGACCAACCTAGATAGCATATTCAAAAGCAGAGACATTACTTTGCCAACAAAGGTCCGTCTAGTCAAGGCTATGATTTTTCCAGTGATCATGTATGGATGTGAGAGTTGGACTGTGAAGAAGGCTGAGTGCCGAAGAATTGATGCTTTTGAACTGTGGTGTTGGAGAAGACTCTTGAGAGTCCCTTGGACTGCAAGGAGACCCAACCAGTCCATTCTGAAGGCGATCAGCCCTGGGATTTCTTTGGAAGGAATGATGCTAAAGCTGAAACTCCAGTACTTTGGCCACCTCATGCGAAGAGTTGACTCATTGGAAAAGACTCTGATGCTGGGAGGGATTGGGGGCAGGAGGAGAAAGGGATGACAGAGGATGAGATGGCTGGATGGCATCACTGACCCAATGGACGTGAGTCTGAGTGAAGTCCAGGAGTTGGTGATGGATAGGGAGGCCTGGCATGCTGCGATTCATGGGGTCACAAAGAGTCGGACATGACTGAGCGACTGAACTGAACTGAACTGAACAATAACCCTGTATACGAGACAGCAAAAGAGACACTGATGTATAGAACAGTCTTGTGGACTCTGTGGGAGAGGGAGAGGGTGGGAAGATTTGGGAGAATGGCATTGAAACATGAATAATATCATACATGAAATGAGTCGCCAGTCCAGGTTTGATGCAGGATACTGGATGCTTGGGGATGGTGCACTAGGACGACTCAGATGGATGGTACGGGGAGGGAGGAGCGAGGAGGGTTCAGGATGGGGAACACGTGTATACCAGTGGTGGATTCATGTTGATATATGGCAAAACCAATACAATATTGTAAAGTTAAAAAAAAATCTGAAAGATTTACAAATATTCCTGGATAACTCAGGATAATATGATTAATGATTATGTCTGAAAAAAAAAATAAAAAATAAAAGTGGTTACCCATGGGAAATGGAGGTGGGGCTGTGAGGTGAGTGGGGACAGAGTGAGAGAGAGAATTTCAATACCATTTTATACCTTTCAATACCATTTTGTTTATTTTAAAATGTGACTGTATTGCTTTGGCAAAGAAAAAGCTAGAGTTAAAAGAGAAGACTCTGACTGTGACTGTATTTTAAACAAAACCAGATATTTATCTTGTTGATTTTCAGTTTTCAGTGAGGCTAGGAAGGAACTAAGGAATGATTTACCAATTTATTGCCGCAGCTTTGTACTGGGGTATAAATCCCTATGGCAAGCTTGTCATTGGAAAGAAGAAACTTTGGCAGTTGATATGTTCCTGGAGTTTTTTTCTCCAGTGAGCCACATGATGTGTCCAGTTTCTGACACAGATGCTCGGAAACCAGAGGCCTTCAGCTGTCTGGGGTGTGGCCAGTCATTGTGCGAAAGGCCCCTGACTCCAGCATCAGCACCCCTACCCTTTCTGGAAGATGGGGGAGAATTCAGTTAAGGAGGGGGACAGGGTCAGTCTAAGCAAATTCTCAGGTCCACTTGGAGGGCAAATTAAAGGAATTTATGACTGGAGTCGGCTCTTCTCTCATGGACAGGAGACAGTTGCACCTACCTGCTGATAACCAAAACATAATTTAGAGAAAGCTTTTGGATAACCTCCCCATATAATCTACCCCTCTGCATAAATCTTCCCACCAACTGGGTAAATCTTCAGTTCTCAAATTCAGTTAGCCCACCACCATAAGAAACTTAGACCTCAAAATATTTTTGTTCCTACCAGAGTCCCGCAGCAATCAGAAATCCAGTATATGATTTTTCTCAGCTTGCTTTGGTCTCAGGTCCTCTTTGGAGAGACTCCTGAGTGTCAATTACTTGCAGCTGAGAAGGGCCTATACTGACCCAGCAGGTACCGTATCAAACCCCAGCATCCCGCCTGGCTGCTCCTGGGAAGACTTCAGAAGAGCTTTCCAAAGCAGACCTCATAAAAACAAACACTCCCACCTCTACTCCATCCTCCTGTCCCCTTCAGAAAACAAACAACAATACAGCTCTGTTCACTAAACACAGGGGGGTTTTCTGTTTCAAGTATTTTTTTCTTATTCCACATTGGCAGCACTTATTAAGGAACGGATGACTTTCAAGTTGGGTGAACTTTGAAACATAAGCACAAGAATCCAGGTGCTTAACATTTTTTCAAACTTAGACACATCCTTACAGCCCTTGCCTGAAAAATATCTTTTTAACGTTTTATTAGAACTATGTCAGTTTTTTTTTTTTTTAAGATGACTTTGACCACGTATCTCGAATCACTGTTTGCTTTTAAAGCCTGTAGTAAAATGACTAAGATCCTATTTCTCTTTTCAAACTTTTGGAAACAGCTTTGGTGTCAGATGGACCTGGGTTTGAATTCTGTTTTCATCACCTGTTAGTTTTAAGACCTCAGGCAACTAACCCAACCTCTTTGTGCTTCAGTTTCTTCATCAATAAGATGGAGACAATTAGTACATACCATATAGATTAGTTGTGAGGGTTAAATAAGTACATGTAAAGTACTTAACAGAGTGCCTATAAATTGTTGTTGTTCAGTTACTAAGTCAACTATGATTCTTCTGTGACCCAGTGGACTGTAGCCTGCTAGGCTCCTCTGTTCATGGGATTTCTCAGGGAAGAGTACTGGAGTGGGTTGCTATTTCCTTCTCCAGGGGACCTTCCTGACCCAAGGATCAAATCCACATCTCCTGCAAGTCTCCTGCATTGCAGATGGATACTTTACTGCTGAGCCACCAGGGAAATCCATGCCTATAAATACATTGTAAAAATAATAATGTTAAAGCGATAACAAAAAATTATTATACCTTTTATCGCATTAGAGGAAAATGCATATTAACTGAAATTTAGCAAATATTTCTTTTTGTGATTTTTTAAGGGCCTCAGTTTCAGTCTTAAATGAAGGTTTATTATTAAAATTGAACTCTTATTTCCAATATGTGTGTAAAATAAAGAACCCAGAACCAGTCTGCATACCATGAAGAATAGGCAAGGTCAGAATTTCATTGCCTGTAAGGCAAATGTTCAGATATTGTTTTTGTCATGTTCTGAGAATCAGATGCAACATTTGTGCTGTAACCTCACATCCCCACTCACCCAGTATCTGAGGGCACAGGATGGGAAATAAGGATGCCCTGATGTCAGAAGTGTGATTAGGGGGACAAGATCCAATCACACAATCCAGACCAAAGAGTTTCCCCTCAGACCAGCTACATGTTAGACTTCTCTGACCTCTGGAGGGAAGTGGTTTTTCTCTCTGTTTCTCATTCCTCACCCATCAGTTCAGTTCAGTCGCTCAGTCGTGTCTGACTTTTTGCGACCCCATGAACTGTAGCACGCCAAGCTCTGTCCATGGGGATTCTCCAGGCAAGAATACTGGAATGGTTTGCCATGCCCTCCTCCAGGGGATCTTTCCAACCCAGGGATTGAACCCAGGTTTCCCACATTGTAGGCGGATTCTTTAGGGAAGAACACTTAACACTGTTCAGGGAACAGGGAAGCCCAAGAACACTGGAGTGGGTAGCCTATCTCTTCTTCAAAGGAACTTCCCAACCCAGGAATCCTCATCCATCAGCCTATGAATTTTTGCCATTTCTTGAATGAATTCTAGGCACGAATCTAGTCCACTTCTGGAATCCTTTACATAGGCTGGTAAAATATGTCAAATTGGGGTGGGTGGGCGGTTTATCTTGAGGCAATGGCATGATGTCATTGCCAAGGTCATCTTTGGACTTTCCAAAAGAATGACACAAGTCATGAAGACATTAGCCATGCCTACCTTCTGCTTTCAAGAAGAATCATGGCTTGCTGCCCACAGATACCAAGGCCGTTATGATGGAGGCATTATGGGAAGCCTGGGAGTTGGAAACGACCTCACTTTGGAGTCTTTGTTTTGTGGCATATTCCAAATTCTAGTTGCTTTTCTTCAGTTTCCTAAACTTAAATAGTCAGGATGCCAGTGATTGAGGTCCCTGTTGAAAATGTCTGGAACAGAGTTACTCAATAGAATTATAATGTGAGCCATATACATAATTTTAAAATTTTGCAATAGTTATATTTGAAAAAAAATAAGAAAAGGTGAATTTAAAAAACTTTTAACCCATTATACCTGAGATGCTTCCCAGGTAGTTCAGCTGGTAAAGAATCTGCCTGCAATTCAGGAGATCTCAGTTCAATTTCTGGGTCCAGAAGTTCCCCTGGACGACGGATAGGCTACCCACTCCAGTGTTCTTGGGCTTCCCTGGTGGCTCAGATGGTAAAGAATCTGCTTGTAATGTGGGAGACCTGGGTTCGATCTCTGGGTTGGGAAGATCTCCTGGAGGAGGACATGGCAACCCATTCTAGTATTCTTGCCTGGAGAATCTCCATGGACAGAGGAGCCTGGTGGGCTATGGTCCATGGGGTCGCAAAAAGTCAGACACAACTGAGCGACTAAGCACAGCACATATCCAAGATAGTATCATTACAACATACAACTGATATTTTTAAAACAGAGATATTTCCACTTTTTAAAAACTAAGTCTCTGATTTTAGTATGTATACAAATTTCATAAAATGTAAGTGCTCACTAGCCATGTGTGCTGCTGCTGCTAAGTCGCTTCAGTCGTGTCCGACTCTGTGCAACCCCATAGACGGCAGCCCATTAGGCTTCCCCATCCCTGGGATTCTCCAGGCAAGAACACTGGAGTGGGTTGCCATTGCCTTCTCCAATGCATGAAGGTGAAAAGTGAAAGTGAAGTCACTCAGTCGTGTTGGACTCTTAGCGACCCCATGGACTTCAGCCTACCAGGCTCCTCTGTCCATGGGATTTTCCAGGCAGGAGTACTGGAGTGGGATGCCATTGCCTTCTCCGAGCCATGTGTGGTTGGTGGTTATTGTACTGGACGGTGCAGGTTGAGAAGAAGAAGAAAAGTGCAGGTTGTTACCTGGAGCCTTTGCACTCTGTGCTCTTCCCCTCCTCATTCTCAGCTGCTACTGACCAAAAGGAGATTCCAAGAAACTCTTTTCTAAAATTTCTAGTTTTATTCAAACAATAAGGACTCAGAATCGCTTTTATATTCATGTGGTGGGATAATTACAATCAAGCTGCCTGAAAATATGCAAGTGGAATAACTAGTTTATATCTGAGAGGTTAACTGTGATAAACCCTTTCTCAAGAGGAGCATGCAGGAAAGTGTTAAAGAATATGCAGAAGCCCATTCACCTGATGTGACAAGTGGTTGGTTGGTTGTTAAAAATGATGCTAAATGGGGAATAAATTTTTTTTCAATTTTTATTTACATTTAAAAACTGAATGAAATTCAAATAATATAAAGGTATCCATTTTAAAAAGCAGAGGCATTACTTTGCCAACAAAGATCTGTCTAGTCAAGGCTATGGTTTTTCCTGTGGTCATGTATGGATGTAAGAGTTGGACTGTGAAGAAAGCTGGGCGCCAAAGAATTGATGCTTTTGAACTGTGGTGTTGGAGAAGACTCTTGAGAGTCCCTTGGACTGCAAGGAGATCCAACCAGTCCATCCTAAAGGGTGTTCCATCCCTGGGTGTTCATTGGAAGGACTGATGCTGAAGCTGAAACTCCAGTACTTTGGCCACCTCATGCGAAGAGTTGACTCATTGGAAAAGACTCTGATGCTGGGAGGGATTGGGGGCAGGAGGAGAAGGGGACGACAGAGGATGAGATGGCTGGATGGCATCACCGACTTGATGGACATGAGTTTGGGTAAACTCCAGGAGTTGGTGATGGACAGGGAGGCCTGGCGTGCTGCGATTCACGGGGTCGCAAAGAGTTGGACATGACTGAGCAACTGAACTGAACTGAACTGATCCATTTTAAAGCAACTGTTTCAGCAATATTTAGTATATTTGCTGTTATGCAATTATTGCCTCTATCTAGTTCTAAAACATTTTCATGACTCCAAAATAGAACTCCATACCCATTAAACAGTTATATCCCATTCTCATCCCCATGCCTCCACCAGGCCCTGGTAACCACAACCTGTTTTCTCCTGTATGGATTTACCCATTCTGAATATGTTATATAAATGGAATCATAAAACATATGACTTTGGGGCCTGGCTTTTTTCATTTTATGCTAAGGGTTCATATGCTAAGTGTACAATGTACCAAAACACTGTAGCATGTACCAGTGTTTCATTCTTTTCATGGCTGAGTAGTATTCCACTGTGTGTATCCAACACAGTATCCATCCACTGATGAACTTTTGCATTGTCTCCACCTTTTGGCTATTGTGAATAGCGCTACTATGAATATTTGTATCCAGGTGTTTGAGTACCTGTTTTCAATTCTTCCGGGAATATAGCTAGGAGTGGAATTATCATACGGTAATTTAGTTTAACTTTTCGAAGGACTGCCAAACTGTTTCCCACAGCAGCTATACCACTTTACATTCCCACCAACAATGCATGGGATTCCAATTCCTCCACATTCTCACCAGTAATGATTATTTTCTGTTCCCTCCCCCTAATTTTGTTGAGATATAATTGACATATAGCACTGTATAGGTTTAAGGTATACAACGTAGTGACTTGACTTACATGTGTCCTGAAATGATTATGTAAATATCAAGTTTAGTTAATATCCATCATCTCTTAAATATACAAAATTAAAAAATTTTTTTGTCTTATGATGAGAACTGTTAGGATTTACTGTCTCAAAAACTTTCACACACATCCTGGAGCAGTTGTCATCATGTTGTACATTATTTATTTTATAGCTGGAAATTTGTACCTTTTGATCATCTTCGTCTACCTTCCCCACATCCAACATCTCTCGTGACCACAAATTTCATCTCTTTCATTTTACTTTTTGTTGTTGTTGTTTTAATTAAAGCTACCCTCGATCCTAGTGGTTTCATTTCCCTATGACTAATAATATTGAACATATTTTCACAGGCTTGTTGATCATTCATGTATCTTCTTTGGAGAAAATTCTACTCAACTCTTTTGCCCATTTTTTAATTGGGTTGTTTGTCATTTTGTTGTTGAGTTGTGAAAGGTTTTTATATATTCTGAATACTACATCCTTATCCGATGTATGATTTGCAAATATTTTCTCCTATTCTGTAGATTTTTTTCAATTTCTTGATACGTCCTTTGGTGCACAAAAGTTTCCATTTTGCCTATTTTTGGTAAAATCAATTTTGTATATTTTTGTTATTGTTCATATTTTTGGTGTCATAGGTGTAGCAGCAGTAACGAATTCAGATGCCAGTGCAGGAGACGTGGGTTTGATTCCCCAGGTAGGGAAAATCCCCTGGAGGAGGGCATAGCAACCCACTCCAATATTCTTACCTGGGAAATTCCATGGACAGGGGAGCCTAGAGGGCTGCAGTCCATGGGGTCGCAAAGCATCGGACATGACTGAGTGACTGAACTGAATGGAACTGACCAAACATAATCTGATGGTAATATTTTTAGCCTTTCATCAGACATTTCAAAAATACACCACTTCGTTTCCACTGAAAGAATTCTTTCATACGCATATTTAATTGGTTTATATAATGCTTAATTATAATAAATGTAATTATTAGGTATAGTAAGTATAACTGGCGTAAACAAGTTTGAGGAGAGACATAACTGCCTTGGTAAATACACAACACAACTGGTGGGAACTGAAATACACAGATACAGAAGAGTAAAGCCTTCCAGCAGGGTGTGTTTATTGTACCATAGACATCAGTGTGCATACAACACAGCAAGTAAACAGTGTAATCTAACATGTGGGTTAAGTGAAGAATCGTTGAGAACATCTAATCTACTATTCCAGAGTAGAAATCTAAATTCAGAATTACTTTAAGAATTAAAAAAAATGTAGTAATATATACATAGTATTTACCATCTTAACCATTTTTATTTATTTTTTGATATGTCTTCATCTGTTTGCTGACTAACAGTCAATGGACAAAAGAGTCTATAAAGTACTAAAAATAATTTTAAACATTTTAAAAAATACTGCTTTTTGTTTTTTAATTGGAGAAAAAATTGCTTTACAATGTTGTGTCAGTTTCTGCCAAACAACTTGAATCAACCATAATAATACAAATATCCTCTCCCTTGTGAGCCTCCCTCCCCTCCCCCCACCCTACCCCTCTAGGTCATCACAGAGCGCCAGGCTGGGGTGCCTGTGTTATATAGCAA
>NW_011494738.1:1896975-1897132 GCF_000754665.1 Bison bison bison | reverse complement strand
TGCCTGTGTTATATAGCAACTTCCCACCAGCTGTCTCTTTTACATATGATAGTTTATATATGTCAACGCCACTTGCTCCATTTGTCCCACCCTCTCCTTCCCCTACCGTGTCTACAAGTCCATTTTCTATGTCTGCATCATTCCTTCCCTGTATCGG
>NW_011494738.1:1891727-1896871 GCF_000754665.1 Bison bison bison | reverse complement strand
TCCCTCACCAACTCCCAGAGTTCACTCAAACTCACGTCCATTGAGTCGGTGATGCCATCCAGCCATCTCATCCTCTGTCGTCCCCTTTTCCTCCTGCCCCCAATCCCTCCAGCATCACAGTCTTTTCCAATGAATCAACTCTTTCATTGGTCAAAGTACTGGAGTTTCAGCTTTAGCATCCTTCCCTCCAAAGAACACCCAGGACTGATCTCCTTTAGAATGGACTGGTTGGATCTCCTTGCAGTCCAAGGGACTCTCAAGAGTCTTCTCCAACACCACAGTTCAAAAGCATCAATTCTTCGGCGCTCAGCCTTCTTCACAGTCCAACTCTCACATCCATACATGACCACTGGAAAAACCATAGCCTTGACTAGACAGATCTTTGTTGGCAAAGTAATGCCTCTGTTTTTGAATATGTTATCTAGGTTGGTCATAACTTTCCTTCCAAGGAGTAAGCGTCTTTTAATTTCATGGCTGCAGTCACCATCTGCAGTGATTTTGGAGCCCCAAAACATAAAGTCTGACTCTGTTTCCACTGTTTCCCTATCTATTTCGCATTAGTATACAATATTTATTTTTCTCTTTCTGACTTACTTCACTATGTATAACAGGCTGTAGGTTCATCCACCTCACTACCACTGAGTCAAATTCATTCCTTTTCATGGTGAGTAATATTTTATTGTTTATATGTATCACATCTTTATCCATTTGTTAGCACTTTAACCATTTTCAAATGTACAGTTCAATGTCATCAGTTCAGTCACATTGTTGTGCCCCCATCACCACCATCCATCTCTAGAACTTTTTTCATCTGGAAAAGAGAACTACTTTTTAATAATTAATATGCAATGCTCAAGCACACGGCTCTGATGTACTAGTTTCTAAGTAGATATCACTGTTACTTAGCACTTGTGTAAACTTAGAAACTCAAATTATGTCTCAGTTTTCTCATTTATAAAATGGGGTTAATATCTACCTCACAGAACTGACAAAAGGACAAGAAAGTATGTTATTTGCTGCTGCTGCTAAGTCGCTTCAGTCGTGTCCGACTCTGTGCAACCCCATAGACGGCAGCCCACCAGGCTCCCCGGTCCCTGGGATTCTCCAGGCAAGAACACTGGAGTGGGCTGCCATTTCCTTCTCCAATGCATGAAAGTGAAAAGTGAAAGTGAAGTTGCTCAGTCGTGTCTGACTCTTAGCGACCCCATGGACTGCAGTCTACCAGGCTCCTCTGTCCATGGGATTTTCCAGGCAAAAGTACTGGAGTGGGGTGTCATTGCCTTCTCCGTGTTATTTGCTAAAACAATGTAAAAACTGGAAAGTACTTTATAGTTGCTACTTACTGGGCTTTCCAGGTAGTGCTAGTGATAAAGACTCCACTTGCCAGTGCAGGAAACAAGAGAGACGGGTTTCATCCCTGGGTCAGGAAGATCCCCTGGAAGAGGGCATGGAAACCTACTCCAGTATTCTTGCCTGGAGAATCCCATGGACAGAGGAGCCTGGTGGGCTGCAGTCTATAGGGTTGCAAAGAGTAGGACACCACTGAGGTGACTTAGCACGCACATACATGATCCTTACCATTGTTAACAGAAAATTTTTAAGATCCTATATAGAAAGCTGAGACTATTTATTCTGATCATGTTATAAATATTGTTTCTAAACATTTATATTACCATATAGTCAGATTAATAATTATACATATATTGTACTTGTTTATTGATCATACCCTCTTCTACAATGGAAGCTCCCTGAAGGCAGTGATTTTTTTTTACTGTTTTGCCCACTGCTTTATTTCACAGCCCAGAACAGATTAAGGCATACATATTTCTTGAATAATTGAAAGAATGAATTATTTTACTGAGCAATAAATGTGCTATTGGTGCTCAGAAACTATTCATTAATGGTAATGATACTTGAAACATGTAAGTCTGGAGGTTTCCCCAGTGCAAAATAAATATGTGTAAATCACCAGATGGAACATTTCTAATATGAGGAGACTTCTCAGACTAGTTCAGCGTGACAAGGAAGTCAAGTTTAAGAATATTAGAAATGAAAAAAATTTATTCAAGTTTTCAAAATGTGTCCTTTTAAAATTTTAGCATGTTAATTAGTACAATAAAAGATGGGCTTTCTTTTTCTAAATTTTTATTGTGGTAAAATATATACAACTTAAAGTTTATAATCTTAATAATTTTTTTGTTATTTTAAAATATTGTCTGTATCCTCTGTGTTGTACAATATGTCGTTGTAGCTTATTTTATACATAATAGTTTGTAGGTATACAGGTATTAGTTGGGCTAATATAATCAAGTAAAAGTACCATTTCCTCTTTTCTAAATAAAACAAGTGGTGGCAGACATCACTATTGTTCATCAATCTTTGATTTTAGTTGTAGTCACCTGACAAAACAAGTCATGTAAAATGCAAGTGGAGAAAACTTTGTGCCATTTCTGGGCAGAAGTATTTCTGATATGAAGGTACCATAGCATCTAAGTATTCCAGAATGCTGAGCTGACATTTGGAAGACAGCTTCCTCAGAGAGTTTCTTGGAACCACAGTTGACTGTGTACAAGCAACAAAGTTTTTGCTGATTCGTAACTAGCATATTATACTGAGATTTGGGGACTGGGTGTTACAGCATCATAACCTAGTCTATACTAATAAGTAGGTTGACAAGATTTCCCCTTACATTTCTAATGGAAAGTTAAAGTAACTATATATATCTGTAAAAAAATTTTGAAATAAAGTGCTATATCCACTTTATTGGAGACAAATAATGCCTGGCGACAAAGCCATATATATTCACAAGGTTTTGAAAATGGAGAGTAGGAAGTTACAGAGAGGACACTGATGAGTTTTAGGTTCCTTTAAATCAACCTTAAGTCTAATATGAGGAAAGACTTCAAAGCTGCATCTGAGATACTTAAGAATAATCCTTTTGAGTTACCTTTATTATTGCCTAAATGTTTTTTCTTTTTCTCGGTTCTGTCCTTCTACAGAGATATGTGCCTTCTTCAGTGATCTCTCCAGATTGACTTTTTTGGGGATGGGGGACATGTTAATTTTTCCTGGTCAGTGATACCCTGGGCTCTCCTGGGTGATGTTTTTTTCCCACCAAAGGTTGCTATCAGGTATTTACAGTGAAACTCTGAATCCTTGTCTTTCACATTTTTTGAATACTTGCTGCCACTTTACTGGAGTACCTTGCTAAAGATATGTCTGGCTTCCCTTTCTGAAGGAAAAAATTTTAAAGTAAGGGGGAGTAGACTGGGGTACGGCAGGTGACTCATCCATCAAATGAAGATTTATTCGAATACTGTTATCTGTGATAAAGGAAACAGTTAAGAGTCACAATTTCAGAATAACACTGAAAGAATTTAAACAGGCATTTCTCAGTACTGCCATTGTTTTCTTTGGTATTTCATTAACATTGTGTGTGGGGGGGGGGCTAGGGGCTCTGGCACAAAATAAGTGAAAGGGAAACAACTTTTATTTCTAGTCGGATTTCGCCTTACCTAATAAGGGCAGCCACAGACATGTTGATTCTGTCCAATTCAACAAGTATTTTTTGAGTACCTTTTAAATGCCTACTATGTATAAACAATGGACAAAGAAACCTGCCCTTTGAGAGTTCACCTGGCTGTGGTGATCAGCCTTGTGAGAAAAATGTTAAATTATTTGCCTTCCTCAATTTTTTTCATACAGTTCAAATATAAACTTTGGTCAAACATTCAAACATATGGTGAAGGCCTGAAAGGAAGGATCATCTTCACTTTGCTGAGATGATTTTGTTTAGTTTTATTTTTAAATATTCATTAAAACTACATACAAAAATATAGTAAATCTACCAGGTCCACTGATTTGAGATATAAGCATGATCGCAAATCAGTGGACCTGGTTGATTTATAGATCTCTCATGGTCTATTATTATTGTTATTATTAAAAAAAATTTTTTTTTTTTAATTTAGGGTTTGAGGGTCATATCTTCAGGAGAAAAGCCTTAAGGCTTTAAAAACAAACAATGGAGAAAGGCCTCTTCCCTCGGAAGGCTTACACTGCCGCCTTGGGCACTTACAGAGCAGGCAGAAAGTCAGTTTCTCCAGACTGTTTTCTGAAGAGCGTTTCTATTTGTGGTCCTGGTGATGACACCATCTTTTCTCCTCAATAGTGGCGGTTCCAGAATTTCTACATAGCCCGAGGGATTGACAGGGTGAGCAAACTGGTTGAGAACCTGCTCGCACACTCGCCGAATCTCGAGGAAACGTCCTGTGTCCGTCTCACGGTATGTGGGTAAGAGGAGAACTCAGCCCTCCCGCCATCGCCGGGTCGCCAGTGCACCGGGGACGCCCCCACTCTGCGGGAGCGGCTCGGGAAGGGCACCCAACCAGGCTAAAGTGAGCGTTGGGGCGTCAGGCGAGGGAGGCAAGAGTTGCACGAACCACTTGTGGGGTCTATTACAGCTACCGCGAGGGAAAGGGTGAAAAATCACTCATGAAGGACGAAGATGTTGACTCCGCCGAGCAACAACCGCTCTCCTTCCATCACCCAGGTTCGTCACCATCGCTCTTCATCAGGCCGGGCAGAACCTATAAGGCATCACCAGCTAGATCTAAAACTAAACCAACCAAACGACTTTCCAAAGCCTCCCTCCACACGCTCTCTCCATCGCGTTTCAAACGCTAACGTCGCGGGCGAAAAGAGGCTGCACAAGTCACGTAGAAAATTAGGCTGCCCCTTTCCATGGCGATAATCGAATTAGCCTCAAATGAAACGTGAAATTGGACTTCGCCGGCTGTGGGGACAAAGCCACCACCGTCCCTTGGCTCGGAGAGCGCGGCGTCTGTGCCCACCCTGCCCAGGCCAGCCCCGGCCAGTACCGGCGGCAGGGGACAAGGTTGGCGCTTGGCCAGGGCAGAGCCTCCGCGGGGAGAGCGTGGACGCGCCCGAGGTTCGGGTCGCGCGCGGAACAGGCGCCGGGTGGGCGACTGCGGGGCTCTGGACGAGCGCAGAGGTCCGGCGCTAGCGAGCAAACGAGGAGGGAGGAGCGCAGGGGCGGGGTGGAGGGTGTGCGGGAGAGAACGTGTGAGCGCGCGTGTGTGCGCGCGCCCGGCGCCCGCCCGTCCGCGTCCGCGCGCTCCTCTCCC
>NW_011494738.1:1885153-1891189 GCF_000754665.1 Bison bison bison | reverse complement strand
CCGCCTAGCCTCATCCCCGGGGCCGAATCCTCGTTCCTCCCTCCGCCGCCTCTTCCCTCCAGCTGGGGGCCGCTGCGCGGGGGTGGTTGCGGAGTGGGCAGACGCAAGGGTATATTTTCAGGTGCCCTCCCTCTAGCCCCGGCTGGTGGCGAGCGGGGGCGGCGTTGACAGGGCCGGGCTCTGAGCGTAACGGTACGGGGGATGCGGCCAGGCGTGGTCCCGGCTGCGCCGCGCTGCAGCTGAACCGGAGGCGGCGGCCCGGCGCCCCCACTCCCGCCCATCTTCACTCCCGCCCCCGCCTCCCTGCGGTCCCTGCTCTCCCAGGGCTGGGCGGGAGCCGCCTCGGGGCGCGGAGCTGCCGCTGCGCCCGCCCTTCAGCTCCTGCCACCCTCTCTTCAACAGGTTTGTGCCAACGCGGGGACCCTCCGGGCCTGACTTTGGGGAGGTGAGCTGAAAGCCCCTCTGGTCATCAGCCCTCACACCACGCCCGCGGCCCTCTTTTGCGGGGAGCCTTCCCTTTGTTTTTGTGATAGGAAAGATGCCAAGTGCCTGCCATCAGATAGGGGTGGGGGGGAGGAGGAGTGTTGTGGGGCTCGGTACACAAGCTGTGCCCGTTATTTTTCCAGTCAAAAGCTGGGCGAGGTAGTGAGTGAGGAGAGGGCGAGTGTGGGGGGTGCTTCGGCGGAGGAGGAAAATGGATTCAGTAGGGTTTATCTGGACGGGGATGTGATTTTTTGGCAAGATGGATGGCTCCCGTTGCCTTCGCCGTGATGCAGCACAATGCAGCAGTATCGCAGCCTCCCCTGCTTCTCGCTGGCGGGGCTTGGCACGGCCACTGGGCGCCTGCGGCCCCCGCCTGGCCCCCCCCAGGCCCAGGGCTGCCCTTGGCTGAGACCCGGAGCCGCTTCTACCTTGTCATGCTGCTTCAGCTGGATGGAGCGTAAGGAGGACCAGGTCACCTAGCTGTGAGGGGGGGAGGCTTCTCTTGGGGTGACCCCCGGCTGCCTCGCCTGTTGGCCGTTCTGGGATGAAGGGGTGTCCTGCAGTGCTAATGCGGGGCAGAGGGAGTCGGCCTGCGGCTGCGGACCGGAATGTAATCTCTAACCGAGGGACCTCAGCCTCGGTAGGGAGGGGCTGCGGAGAGGACCCGGCCCCAGCGGTGTGCGGAGGCCATGGTGCACTCTATATTGGGAGTCTCAGCGTCTTTTGGTGGATCACCTGTAATCCGTAAACCACAACCCAATTCTCCATCAATTTCATCATATGTGGAAAGTTGATATTTATTAATTGAAGCGTTACAGCTACGGGATTACAGTACCTCTTTGATCAACACTGAGTATGAATTTTTCCTATAGGAAACCATTTTTTGAAATGAAACAATTGATATATTTTAGTTCATATGTCCCTGAGATATTTTTAAAAGATATTAACATGCAGTAGATTGTTTTAAAAGGAATTTACATACGTTTTTGACAGATGGTAAATGATTTCTTTAACCTGTATTTGCTTTGTTTTAGTCGTTTGCTTTTTCTGTATTCAAATACAATGACATATTTGGATTCTTTATTAAGGATTATTTAGTAAATGAGTATTATGATTGATGGTACATTGGTATTCAGGTTGGTTTTAATAGACGGGTTGTCTTCCGTCATGAATAGTGGGATTGTGGTAGTAACTGACTGCGTTTGTTTGTTTATATGTATGTATATTTTTATGCACATTTTTTTTTGCAGATGGGGACCGGGTGGAGAAGGGCAGACCACTAAGGCCTGTGTGGCTCTATCTGGTTAGAAGGAGACGTTCCAGCGTCCTTGTCTATTTAGTCTGGGGTAGTACACAAGGAATTTCCCTTCTAAATGCCACTTCTACAGTTCAGTGTGGGATGGCCAACGGGATACATTTCAGATTGTGCACCCCTCCCCCCTCCCCTTTCTAGAATGTAGAGGTGAAAAGGGAATTTCAGTATGCTAACTGGAAGGGAAGATCAGTGTTTCAAAGCAAGGGTGTGTCTGCTTTTATTTTTTAGATCTCTAATTAGTCTAGGTTAATGGCATTTGATTTTCTGTAGACCAGCCACAGAAGTAGAATCTACTGCAGACTGTGTGGTTTACGTGCCTCATTTTGAGTTTCAGTAATAGAGGGCCATTAAAATATAGAATTTTTTAGATTTGGGCTTCGTTGTTGTGCTGGTTGTATAAAATCATGTTGCATTGAAATGTTTGGGAGTATTGTTTCCATGGATTATCCAAACATTTTGGATTTACTATGTTGTAAGAATATATCCTATGTTGATGTCACCAGAGGTTTAGCTGTTCTGACTTAACCAGGTGCAGAATTCTGTTAGGTCAAGCTCTTTGTAGCTCTGTTGGCTCTGGTCTGACCAGAACCTTCATCAGAGAGAATGAGAAGCATCAGGCCAGTGAAGAAAATGCTGTCACTTGGTGGTCTCCTGCTGTGCAGGCTTTCAGTAAAGAGCAGCCCTTGGATGAGAGTAGTAACAACTGTCTGTGATGTTGTTGGAGCAAGGGACAAGACCTTGCTCCCCTTGTGACAGACACATCCTTAGCAGAGACTTGACAGTGGCAGAGTTTCCCTGGAAGAGTATTGAAGTGGTTATTTTGTCTTGCTGTATGGATTTTAAGTACTACTAAACAAACATAGACATGACAGGTGGAAATTATTTGATATTTTTATTGAGATAGTAAACTTTTCATTTTAAAAGCATACTCTTAGAATTTTAAAGCCCAACATATATATTTTTTACATGCAGTGATGTTATGCTCCATAATTGTGTTGTTCTCGCCACCACTATCTGCATCATAATCAAGGCTTAATTAATGCTCTGTGAATATCGTTTATGGTTGTCCTGGTTTCTTCTATTGAGACTGTTGGGAATGTAAACCATTATTCCATAAGGAAAGAGCTAATACCTAGGCTGAAAGAGCTACTTCTTTAGATCTCTGGAGGTGAGTAAAACCTCTCATGGAGTTCTCTTGTAAATTTTCAGTCTTTGCTATTTTCCCAAAGCACCTTTTCTTTGCAAAAGACCTAGTTAAGTATTCTTGATTTTTGGATAGAGATGTCCTGTATCCAAGTTTTTGTAATGTAGGAATAACGTCATCAGTCTCTACTTTGGGGGCAGAATGAAACTATCTCTACTCTTATATTTACATTTTTAAACATCACCAGAGAAGGCATTTTCATGATGTCTCACTGTCATCCTGAGGTTCAGCACAGGATCATTTACAAAATGGGAGCTTGTTGCATATGCAAATTCTTAGAGGCCCAGTCCTCCCAAATAGCATTTGCATTTTACCGTGACCCCTAAGTGATTTGTATGCACATTAAATAAAAAAACTGCTCTACACCTTCAGCTAAGGGACCTCCATATCAAAAGGTTCCTTCTAGTATCTTACTTCTCTTTTGCTGAAGTATCAGCACATTTCCCCCCTTGCATAATTAAGAAATTGATACACATACTATATATAATACAGAAATACTTTTTAAAGTTCTTCTGTAACTTTTAGGTGGAAGAGTTCTATTTATTAATATTATGTTTATTTAGACTAGTCAATTTCTTTAGGTTCTTTTCTGAAACACATCTGAAGTTGAAAAAAACAATCTTCTCCTCCTTCTCCAGAAGATGGTGTTAGCTTTGACACAGCAAAACTGGAGTCCAGGAGGCTAAACCCCTGAGCTCTACCTCTGGCATCTTGTTTTTTCTTATCAGCTGTTTTTCCTGGTATATTCAGTATCCTGACCTTCTGGCTCATTTTTCCCCCCTTACAGTTGTTTTTTATTAAGTGATTTGTATATACAGAATAATGTTCATCAAAGATGCTACTGAATCATAAACCAGTGAACACACAGGCAGTCAGCACCTAGTTCAAGAAGAAGAAACTGTCATACATTCAGAGTCACCCATGTGCCCCCCTATCATCCCATCTGAAACAACCACAGCCCTGAATTTTGTGTTTATCATTCCTTTGATCTTCTTTATGGGCTATCCTTTTTAAAATTCTTACTTATTTTTGTATGTTTCTGAACTTTATATTATATAAATGAAATTATACTTTATGTATTCTTCTGTGACTTGTCCTTTTAGATTAACATTCCTGAGACTCATTCATTTCGTTGCTATAGTTCATTCATTTTCATTGCTGTGTAGTATTCCATCATGACTTATTTATTCTTTCTACTGTAGATGGAGATTTGGATTGATTCTAGTTTTTTTCTTTTTTCTTTTATAAAAGGACAGCTATGAATGGGTCCTCTGCATGTCTCTTATTAAGTATGTAGGCATACATGCATATGCACACAAACATGTTATTTTTCTCTTCTTCTCAGGAATGAAATTTGCCAGATCATAGGGTATGTGCATCACCAACCTTACTAGATAATGCCAGAGTGATTGTACTGATTATATTCCTACTAGAAGTATATAGCTGTTATAGTTGTTTTACAACCTTGCCAGACTTCAAAATGTTGTCCAGTAATACTTGTGAAATGTTATCTCATTAAGCTCTTTATTTGAAATTTCCCTGATTATTGGAAGTTAAGTATGTATTATTGACCTTTTGGGTTCTTTCTTTTGTGAAGTCCTGATTTAGTCATTTGTCTGTATTTCTTTTAGCTATTTTCTTATTGATTGATTTAATATAGATTGTCTTATAATCCGTTGTGGATTTCATGCGTTGCAAAAACTACTTCCCAGTTTATGTTTTGTTTTAAACTGTGGTTTCTTTTGATGAGCAATCACTCATAATTTCAGGAGAATCATAATCAGGTTTTGTCCTTTAAGGTTTGTGGGGATGATTATGTTATTACAGAATAACTTCCCTTAGTTTGGGAAGAACTTAGATTTTAGAGTCAAATCAATCTGGGCTCAAATCCTAAATGCTGTTATGTACCAGCCATGTGCTCACATCTAGGTCCTTGGGTTAGTTCATTATTCTTGAAACCACAGTTTCCTCATAAGTAAAAAGGGAATAATACTTCCTCATACAGTTGTGAGACAGCAGCGTACAGTCCTAGGCACCTAGTACGTGTTTAGGTGATAACAGTTCCATTCCTTTCTCTTTGGACTACAAGCTGTACAAGCCACTAACCCCCTCTTGGAGTGTTTTCTCAAAACTACCGTAACATTTTTATGTCAAAAGAGCTTTATTCTTTTATTTTTTAAAATATTCTGTTACCAGTGGAATTTTTATATTGATTAACACAGGCTGTGCAAGACCACTTAGTGAAAACCCTTTGTCAGTTCAGTTCAGTTTCCTGTTCTTGAAAGGAGTGCTTCTTCTTCTACCAAGAAGCATTTATATGAATGTAATGCCTTTGCTCCTACTCTAAAGTTACTTTCCAGTATGATTTTTAATGCAGTAAATAATTATTGAGTACTATCTCTTGCCAAGACTTGTGATTGAGTTAGGATGATGGGCTGACCTACAGTTGAGTAAGAATCAGTTCTGATCCAAGGACTGTATACTCCTACTGTATAGAATATGCCCTGTTGCTGTGATGGAGGACCCTGCCCATCTTGAGCCAGGCTGAGGAGGTCACAGGGCAGCCGGGAGGAGGGCTGGACGCCTTGTGACAGTCGCCGGCCTCAAGACAACCTGGCTGTTACAGAAGAGCAGGTTTGGACACTGGTGTTCAGTTAAGTTCAGTCGCTCAGTCGTGTCCGACTCTTTGCAACCCCATGAATCGCAGCATGCCAGACCTCCCTGTCCATCACCAACTCCCGGAGTTCACCCAGACTCACATCCATCGAGTCAGTGATGCCATCCAGCCATCTCATCCTCTGTCGTCCCCTTCTCCTCCTGCCCACAATCCCTCCCAGCATCAGAGTCTTTTCTAATGAGTCAGCTCTTCGCATGAGGTGGCCAAAGTACTGGAGTTTCAGCTTTAGCATCATTCCTTCCAAAGAAATCCCAGGGCTGATCTCCTTCAAAATGGACTGGTTGGATCTCCTTGCAGTCCAAGGGACTCTCAAGAGTCTTCTCCAACACCACAGTTCAAAAGCATCAGTTCTTTGGC
>NW_011494738.1:1884618-1885053 GCF_000754665.1 Bison bison bison | reverse complement strand
CCATCCATGACCACAGGAAAAACCATAGCCTTGACTAGACAAACCTTTGTTGGCAAAGTAATGTCTCTGCTTTTGAATATGCTGTCTAGGTTGGTCATAACTTTCCTTCCAAAGAGTAAGCGTCTTTTAATTTCATGGCTGCAGTCACCATCTGTAGTGATTTTGGAACCCAAATTTTGGAACCCAAAAAATAAAGTCTGACACTGTTTCCACTGTTTACCCATCTATTTGCCATGAAGTGATGGGACCGGACTTCGTTTTCTGAATGTTGAGCTTTAAGCCAACTCTCTCACTCTCCACTTTCACTTTCATCAAGAGGCTTTTGAGTTCCTCTTCACTTTCTGCCATAAGGGTGGTGTCATCTGCATATCTGAGGTTATTGATATTTCTCCCGGCAGTCTTGATTCCAGCTTGTGCTTCTTCCAGTCCAGCGTT
>NW_011494738.1:1882805-1884518 GCF_000754665.1 Bison bison bison | reverse complement strand
GCATGAAAGTGAAAAGTGAAAGTGAAGTCGCTCAGTGGTGTCCGACTCTTAGCGACCTCATGGACTGCAGCCCACCAGGCTCCTCCGTCCATGGGATTTTCCAGGCAAGAGTACTGGAGTGGGGTGCCATTGCCTTCTCTGATACAATTGTTAGTACAGTAATAATAATATACATGTATTTATATGTATATATATATATAACCAAAAACATAAAAGTTTATACCATTTGGACTGAAATTCCCCTTGTAGTTCTGTAATCTAAAGAAAATTAAAAATAAGGACAGGTTTTTAAACAAGAATTTTCTTAGCATTATTAATAGTGAAAAAGCAAATGTGGCATAGTCAAATATATTATGGAGCAGTACATAGGATGGAATTCAATGTACTGAATGGTTTGTTAGAGTCTTACTGAAAAGGGCAAATGCTAATAATATAATATTCAGTGGAAATATCTCTATGCAAAGCTGTATAATATGGTGTAACTCCTATTTTGTTATATTAAATAAAAGCCTGGAAGGAAATACGTGAAAATGTTAATGGTTTGCTTTGGATGGTAGGTTGATGGATGATTTCCTTTCTTGTATGAAAGGAAATTCCTATGACTTAATGTTTCTCATTTGGAGTTTTAAAATATTTTACAAATAAGAGTGCAATAAATAATAGACTACCATGAGGATCATTTTTTTCTTAGCCAAAAAAATCAATCAACCCTTTAATTTTTAAAAAAAAGAAAAGAAAAAAGTAAGCCTGGCCAGTTGTAGATTATTGTTAGGGAATAGTTGAAGATTCCAAAGGATTGTCATATCTGTCTTCTGCTCTTATGTGGAGCAGTGGGAGAACATCAGCATGTGTAAGTCACTTCTGAATGGGTTTGAGAGGGCTAGAACATTCACAGATGCTGGAATGCTAGCTTGACTTCACAGTCTGCATCAGTTTAAAGAGTGGGGAACACCAGGTTTCTCTTATTATGTCCAAACTGCACAGTTGCTCGAAGAGAGCAGTGGAATTCTGTGACATATTTGTTCTCACTTGCAGAAGCCCAAACACTACTGCTGGAACTCATTTTGTAACCATTAGACCATCAGGTTTCATTGGAATTGGTCAGAAATGCAGAAAAAATCCAAGTGAAAATGTTAAGATAAATATGACTTCCGATTTAGATTTTCTTCCAATTAATGGTTTCTTGGCATTTTGAGAATATTCAGTCTAAGAGTAGGAGGAATGAATTTTAATACTGTCCTTTTTTTATGAAAAGAGATTCTTATATAATGTTATATATGATATTTCTGTATGCATATAATGATATCTTTTTGTCTGTGTGTCACATAAATGAGAAAGAGATGTGTGTGATTGAAAATCCTCAGCCATGAAGGGAGACAAAGGACTATTTTAAGACTTTTTAAGTGGGGAATTTTATCGGGATAGTGGTTTGAAGGTGAATCCCAGAAATGAGTCACTTTGTCCTTAGCCGGTGAGGGAAATGTTAGAGAGGAAATAATATTATTAATGTTTTCTGGTTTATGGTCCAAGCCCTCAAATGTACTCAGTTCAGTTCAGATGCTCAGTCGTGTCCAACTGTTTGCGACCCCATAAACCGCAGCATGCCAGGCCTCCCTGTCCATCACCAACTCCTGGAGTTCACCCAAACTCATGTCCATCGAGTTGGTGATGCCATCCAACCATCTCATCCTCTGTCGTACCCCTTCTCCTCCT
>NW_011494738.1:1880791-1882705 GCF_000754665.1 Bison bison bison | reverse complement strand
TTCTAAAACCAGCTTGAACATCAGGAAGTTCATAGTTCACATATTGCTGAAGCCTGGCTTGGAGAATTTCGAGGATTACTTTACTAGTGTGTGAGATGAGTGCAATTGTGCGGTAGTTTGAGCATTCTTTGGCATTGCCTTTCAGGGTACAGGAAGTTCCCACGATGGAGTTTTCCAACATGTACTTTCCTTTTGCATGCAATAAAGTCTTCAACTTAAAAAAAAAAAAGAATATGCTCTGTATGTGCAGAAGATAAAAGATCTTTTACTGACCAGGTATATGACTTCAGCAAGCCATTAATCCTTCTGGTCTCAGATCTAAATTTATAAAATGAAAAACTTAGGTGAAATCATGATGAAATGAAGTGTTAGTTGCTCAGTTGTGTCCTATTCTTTGTGACCCCATGGACTGTAGCCCGCCAGGCTCCTCTGTCCATGGGACTCTTCAGGCAAGATATTGGAGTGGGTTGCCATTCCTTTCTCCAGAGGATCTTCCATAGTGAAGGTTAAAATCTGCCACAAGGGCACCACTCTCTGTGTCCCTAGCAGGCATAGAAAATCAGTCAGGGCACTCTTTCCACAGAGCTGATCTAGAGCTCCAGAAACTCTCCACACAGTGTTTGAATCCGGAACTACCAGCTGATCGTATCTGTTACTTAGTTTTTAAGATCCTGTACATCTAAAATTCTGTGATGATAGTTGAATAACACAACACTTCAGCCATGTTCAAAACACATGGAACAGAAGCTAAAAGCAGGGAGACAGGAACGAGGTGATGGTGTGAGTCCAGAGGTTAAGGGAGCAAGTGATGGTTGGAGGCTGAGAGAATGAGGAGGGGAGGGCTGGGAGAAAGGTTGTGAAGACTGGATCCTTTGCTGACTCTTTGTAGGTGACTGGATGGGAGTGGACCTGAGTGGATGAGAGCTAAAATAAAGAGTTCATATTTGAATAATGACAAAGAACATGGTCGTCATCACGATGAGAGACATAGACAAGTGAAGGGGAAGAGTGGATATCTCATTGGGAAGAAAATCAGTTTTCTTTAACTGTGCTGAATTTGAGGCTCTGGAAGAACTCTTAGTGGAGGTAATGTTCGAGAAACTGAAGGAGACAGGTCAGGGCTAGGGTGACTGGGGAGAGGCTGTTGGATGCGGGGGTCCCAAGCCTTAGGCCCTGGAATTCCTCTACCAGATCACTCCATCCACTGACCCTGGGCAAGCTGCCTTGACCTGTCTTCAAGCCCCAGTATCTTCATTTGCAAAATGGTAGCATTAAGTTTCTGTCACAAAGGACTAAGAAAGTTGAGTGGAATAATCCAGTGCCCATCACAATACATTTTAATTGTCATAAAATGTGGAAGTTTTGCTTAGTTTGTGTCACCTTTATGCTTCCTTGCAAATAAGTAGTTTGATTTATTCAGAAAAGATACATTCCCATAAGCAATACCATCTTGCACCTAAATAATGCTAAGTTTAGTCTATATTAAACTTGTCCCTATGTCTAAATTATAGGAAAGGAAAACCTAATTAATACTTATTTTTAATAAACAAGAAAATGCTAAAACCCTAGTGCTTAGGGAAAGGATAGGAACATAGTTTGTAAAAGAAGGTAACAACGAAGCCAATAACCATATTCAGTTGTTCAAACTCAGCAGTAATATGAAATATTAACTAGAACAGTTAATTTTTCACTTAAACTGGTAGATAGGTAATGCTGTCTGGGATGCTGTGAGATTGGACCTCTGCATCACCTGTTGGAAGAATATTTGGATTAATACAGTTGTTGCTGCTGCTAAGTCACTTTAGTCGTGTCCAGCTCTGTGTGACCCCAGAGACGGCAGCCCATCAGGCTCCCCTGTCCCTGGGATTCTCCAGGCAAGAACACTAGAGTGGGTTGTCATTTCCTTCTCCAATG
>NW_011494738.1:1879930-1880480 GCF_000754665.1 Bison bison bison | reverse complement strand
GCAGTCCAAGGGACTCTCAAGAGTCTGCTCCAACACCACACTTCAAAAGCGTCAATTCTTTGGTGCTCAGCTTTCTTCACAGTCCAACTCTCACATCCATACATGACCACAGGAAAAACCATAGCCCTGACTAGATGGACCTTTGTTGGCAAAGTAATGTCTCTGCTTTTTAATATGCTATGTTGGTCATATTATTTTAATATTTTATATTTTAATTATATTTTAATAGTCTAGGTTGATTATAACTTTCCTTCCAAGGAGTAAGCGTCTTTTAATTTCATGGCTGCAATCACCATCTGCAGTGATTTTGGAGCCCAGAAAAATAAAGTCAGCCACTGTTTCCACTGTTTCCCCATCTATTTGCCATGACGTGATGGGACCGGATGCCATGATCTTAGTTTTCTGAATATTGACTTTTAAGCCAACTTTTTCACTCTTTAACTTTCATCAAGAGGCTCTTTAGTTCTTCACTTTCTGCCATAAGGGTAGTGCCATCTGCATATCTGAGGTTATTGGTATTTCTCCCGGCAATCTTGATTCCAGCTTGTGC
>NW_011494738.1:1877873-1879830 GCF_000754665.1 Bison bison bison | reverse complement strand
TATACAGCCTTGACATACTCCTTTTCCTATTTGGAACCAGTCTGTTGTTCCATGTCCAGTTCTAACTGTTGCTTCCTGACCTGCGTACAGGTTTCTCAAGAGGCAGGTCAGGTGGTTTGGTATTCCCATCTCTTTGAGAATTTTCCACAGTTTATTGTGATCCACACAGTCAAAGGCTTTTTACTTTGTAAATTGTAGCTTAGAAAAATGAACTTAGTTTACATTCAGGAATTTTGTGTTT
The DNA here is from genome assembly GCF_000754665.1 of Bison bison bison. NCBI lineage: Eukaryota > Metazoa > Chordata > Mammalia > Artiodactyla > Bovidae > Bison > Bison bison. The sequence goes on along the minus strand of NW_011494738.1, from coordinate 1,879,589 downwards.
TTTCCACCTTGAACTTTAAATGACTGATTGAGAAGGGTTTCAGGTGAAGTGTGCTTTGAGATATGAAAGTAAGATGTTATAATTTCAAGATTGCTATAACATTGGCCCATGTACATAGGCATCATAGTTCCATTCTTTGTGAACTCTTAACAGTACAAGTAAACACCCAAATGGTTTTAGAACCATTTGGCATCTCTGCTTTAGAATCTGGAGTGCCTTGCTGGTTCTGATCTTTTAATACATTAACTTGAAGCCATTAGCTAGTCAATAAAATCTGTATCAGAATATAACTACAAATTTTTTTTACCCAACAGATAAACTAGGAAATTTAGAATGGTATATAATTAGAATTCATTCTTTTGAAGTGTGTATGCTCAGTGTTTAATTTGTATAATAAAATATGTCTCTGCTTAGTAAGTTCATTAGTCTAACATTGATTATCTCTGGGTATGGGATTGTGGAGGAATTCTAATTTCATCTCTGCATATTTTGGAAAATACTTAGCAATAAACTTTTGGCCTTTATCAAGAACATCCTGACACTTCCTGTAACAAACCTCATTTTAGCTGGATAAATACTAATGAATGAAATAATTAATTGGCTAAGTATATGCCCTATTTGTTTCTACTGGGGCTTTCAGAAATGCAGCATTCATAGTACTGAAGGTGTAAAGAATGCTGAAGTTTTGAAAAGATTTTTCCATTCCTCATTTAAATATGCAATTTGTTAGAGCCTTGCCATTTCCGTAGAGTGTGGGAAAAGATGTAGAAACTGGGCCACAGGGGAGCGTGATAGGAGCATCCTCTGGCTGAAGGCCAAGCCTTTGGTTCTGGATGAAATTTTTTTTTGTTGTTTTCCTACCCTCTTGGGTGGCTGTTTCAGGGATAATTTTTGTCCAGGTATGTTTGCTTCAAAGCCAAATCTAAATATTCATGGACTACACATTTTTCTGGAATGTTCTTCACCAGCTATACAGAGACTTCGGGGTGGAACAATACATATTTTTATTCTGCTCTAGGGCTTTTTTCCCCTTTTATTTAAAGGGGAAGGAAAACCTAGATTCTTCCTTAAGACAATTTTTATTTATTTTTCTCTGTGATGTTTAAACATTTTCCTTTGTATTTTTTAACCTGTAGCATGGCAGTGCTCTGATAGTACAATTGTCTTAAAAGTTAAAATATTCATTTTTTTCACCTTTTTAGAATCCTTGAATTTTTGACAGTGTCTGCTAATTTATGCAGTATGCATAGTTTTTTCTGAACAATTTATGAAGAATATATACTTTCAAAAAAATGTAAATTAGCGTAAAGTCACCACAAAATAAAAATTTTTAAAATGTCAGGAACTTCCCTGGTGGTCCAGTGGTTAAGAATCTGCCTTGCAGTGTGGGGGACACGGGTTCAGTCTATGATGGGGGAACTAATATCTCAGATGCCACGAAGCAGCTCAGCCCTGGTGCCACAACTTCTGAGCCCTGGAGTGAAGATCCATATGCCACAGCGAAGACCTTTGCTGTTGTTGTTCAGTCACTCAGTCATGTCCGACTCTGCAACCCCATGGACTGCAGCAGGCTAGACTTCCCTGTCCTTCATCATCTCCTGGAACTTTCTCAAACTCATGTTCGTTGAGTCAGTGATGCCATCCAACCATCTCATCCTCTGTTGTCCCCTTCTCCTGCCCTCAGTCTTTCCCAGCATCAGGGTCTTTTCAAATGAG
>NW_011494738.1:1859668-1877773 GCF_000754665.1 Bison bison bison | reverse complement strand
AATTTATGAAGAATATATACTTTCAAAAAAATGTAAATTAGCGTAAAGTCACCACAAAATAAAAATTTTTAAAATGTCAGGAACTTCCCTGGTGGTCCAGTGGTTAAGAATCTGCCTTGCAGTGTGGGGGACACGGGTTCAGTCTATGATGGGGGAACTAATATCTCAGATGCCACGAAGCAGCTCAGCCCTGGTGCCACAACTTCTGAGCCCTGGTGCCACAACTAGAGAATCCCCGCATAGTAACAAAATGTGGTAACAGTCTTTGTGTTGCAGTGAAGATCCATATGCCACAGCGAAGACCTTTGCTGTTGTTGTTCAGTCACTCAGTCATGTCCGACTCTGCAACCCCATGGACTGCAGCAGGCTAGACTTCCCTGTCCTTCATCATCTCCTGGAACTTTCTCAAACTCATGTTCGTTGAGTCAGTGATGCCATCCAACCATCTCATCCTCTGTTGTCCCCTTCTCCTGCCCTCAGTCTTTCCCAGCATCAGGGTCTTTTCAAATGAGTTGGCTCTTCTCATCAGATGGCCACAGTATTGGAACGTCAGCTTCAGCATCAGTCCTTCCAATGAATAGTCAGGACTGATTTCCTTTAGGATTGACTGATTCGATCTCCTTGCAGTGCAGGGGACTCTCAAGAGTCTTCTCTAACACCACAGTTCAAAAGCATCAATCCTTTGGTGCTCAGCCTTCTTTATGGTCCAACTCTCACATCCGTACATGACTACTGGAAAAATCATAGCTTTGACTAGACGGAAATTTGTTGGCATAGTGATGTCTCTGCTTCTTAATATGCTGTCTAGGTTGGTCATAGCTTTTATTCCAAGGAGCAAGCGTCTTTTAATTTCATGGCTGCAGTCATCATCTATAGCAGTTTTAGAGCCCAAGAAATAAAGTCTGTCACTTTTTCCATTGTTTCCCCATCTAAGATTCCCTGGAGAGGGAAATGGCAACCCACTCCAGTGCTCTTGCCTAGAAAATCCCATGGACTGAGGAGCCTGGTGCAGGCTACTGCCCATGGGGTCGCAAAGAGCCGGACATGACTGAGCGACTTCATTTTAATGGACTGGATGCCATGAACTAATGGGACTAGATGCCATGATCTTCATTTTTTGAATGTTGAGTTTTAAGCCAGCTTTTTCAGTCTGCTTTTTCACTTTTATCAAAAGGCTATTTAGTTCCTCTTCACTTCTGCCATAAGGGTAGTGACATCTGCATATGTGAGGTTATTGGTATTTCTCACGGAAATCTCCCCACTCCAGTACTCTTGCCTGGAAAATCCCATGGATGGAGGAGCCTGGTAGGCTGCAGTCCATGGGGTCACTAAGAGTCGGACACGACTGAGTGACTTTGCTTTCACTTTTCACTTTCATGCACTGGAGAAGGAAATGGCAACCCACTCCAGTGTTCTTGCCTGGAGAATCCCAGGGACGGGGGAGCCTGGTGGCTGCCGTCTATGGGGTCACACAGAGTCGGACACGACTGAAGTGACTTAGCATAGCATAGCATAGCATGGAAATCTTGATTCCAGCTTGTGCTTCATCCAGCCTGACATTTCTCATGATGTACTCTGCATATAAGTTAAATAAGCAGAGTGACAATATACAGCCTTGCTGTACTTCTTTCCCGATTTGGAACCAGTCCATTGTTCCATGTCCGGTTTTAACTGTTGCTTCTTGACCTGCATACAGGTTTCTCCGGAGCAGGTCAGGTGGTCTGGTATTCCCATCTCTTTCAGAATTTTCCACAGTTTGTTGTGATCCACACAGTCAAAGGCTTTAGTCAGTGAAGCAGAAGTAGATGTTTTTCTGGAACTCTCTTGCTAAGACCTAATGCAGCCCAATAAATATTTTTTTAAATTTCAAAATAATATTTATTAGCAAAATAATAAATATTGTAGAGCATATGGAAAATAAACATAAACACAAAGAAGAAAATTAAAGTTACTGACTCCATTTGGTGACCCCAGAAACATGCAGTTGTCATTTTGATGTTTGTCTTTTAAACCCCTTTTCCCTCTGTACATATTTGTTCATCTCATAAATGAAGATCAATTCTCAGACCTTAAGCTCAGTATGTGAATTTTTCACAGTCTAAATCATCCCTTGGTGTTTATCACCTTTCCAGTTTGTACACAAAGCATGACAGGACATAATATCTTATTGTTACTGTTCACATTTAAAACTGTGGCTTATGGATACTGTCGGTTTCCCCGAGTTGTTTTAGTGGTGAAGGTGTTAAGGAAAATGGCAAAGATTTAGAGAACCCCACATGTGCTTATTATAGATACTTTCTTTAAAAATTGTTTTACAGTGGAAAAGTACCAGAAATCAAGTTCTCATTAGATAATGTGTGCTTTCTGTTTTGTTTTGAGAGGAATTCCCATCAGAGTTGCATGAATTCCCTTGAGCGAGATCCCTCTATGCTTCAGACAACAACTAATTTTATTTCTGTCTTCAGATTTCAGAGTCTGAAACAGCTACCCTAGAAAGTGTGGTGGATAGGATGGAGGTGGTTATCATAATCTTGGTTTTAAATGTAATAAATTTTACGGGGCTGGGTTTGGTGGTAGCTGTTGAAGGCACACAGTAGGGCTCCGCTTTCCTAGGGTCTTTCTGTTAGCTGAACTCTTGAGAATTCTATCTTTGGATCCAGAATCTATTTATAGGAGAAAAGGCAGTATTGCATACTTGATTATGCAGACCTGTTCCTTGAGTCGTGGGGCAGCTGATGGATGGATGTGATGCGGATGACTCGCTGGTGCTTCTCTGTTGCCTTAATTCTAGTAGGTGGCCTCTTGAACTCCTGAAGAAGGTGGTAAAATGATTTCTTCATGTGCTGAGGGAATGAGGGTGTGGGAAGAGGGGAGAAATGCCCTTTCATTGGAAGAGAAAGAAAGCCTTTGCCATCAATTTCTGTGAGGTTCTTTGTGGCTCTCACTTGGGTTGGTTGGCCCCAAGGAAAAGTGGCAAATGACCTTCTTCCCATGTTTATACACTAAGGCCAGTGGTAGCTCCTTGTGCAATTTAGAGGGGAGATCTGAGCTGGGCCCAATGATGGATGGGGGTGAGTAGATGGATGGAGCAAGTTTGGGTGATGGAACTCAGATACATTGTGTGAACTTAACTCTCTCCAAATGAGGAATTCTTCAGAAACTCCCAAACTGATGGGAACCATTTTCTTTGAGGGTGGCCAAATGCTTGATGGTTAATGTGCCTGGGCTGACCGAAGCATGGAGCTGGGAGGGATCTCAGCTGACCTACAGGCAGCTACAGACATTGAGTCTTGACACGAGGGGAGGCATTGAGCGGAGACAGCGCCCAGAGCCTGGCCCTGGTACCCCAGGGTGGGGAGAGCAGGAGGCTGGAATGTAGCGTTGTCTGGCCCTCTGACTGGGTGAGCATGCCTGACACTGTTTTAGAAGGTACTGGTCAGCGATATCAGTCGGGTGACTTCTCTGAGAGGGGTCTGGTCCTTCTCACAGTGAGGTTGACAACTCTGCTGCCAGCTGTCCTTAAATACCCATCTTATCTCCTGGGGCGGAGTCCAGGAAGCACCCTGAACCTGGAGCAGAGACATTTGTGTGCCATTTGAGCAGAGGAGAAACCAGGGCACACTTTGTGTTTTATTCTCTGTTTTATTTAAGGTGGGTTTTGTGTGTGTGTGTGTTTGCTGGTTTTACATTGGCGTCCACTGCTAAAAGAGTCCCTGAGTTTCCCTGATAATCAGGGTGATCTCTCATTTTGAAAGGATTGTTTTGCTTTGGAAGTATATGTTCCTCGCAGTAAGAACATCAGCTTTCATCCTAGTTCTGAAAATCTCCTCTGATTCAGAAAGGATGAAAGTTTAATTAAAGATCAGGCTAATTTATTGTCTTGTTCCTGGGGAAGACTGTTTCTTGTCTGTCAGTTGAGTTTTATATATATTTATATGCATATATTTATAAATATATATTTCCAGCTCTGAAGGATGATTTTGTTAGTATACATTTACATGAATATTTTAATCTAAATTATAGTATAGATTTCCTTTGGACTATACCCTTGTAGAAATGAACTTGTTCCCATGAAATAAATATATCTTTAGTGGGTCATGCTTGAGAACTGCTTCACAGTCTTCTCAACTTTTGAAGTGAGTAGTTATTTCATGTAGAGCCTGTGTCGATAGCTGGCCTATCACTGGAATGCTGTGCAGCTGTGCAGAGCATAAGGATCAAATGTGCTAATTAAATTTTTTTTTTTTTTTTTTTAGCAAGAATGGAATTTAACAGCGTGTGGTTAACCATTCCAGTTTGTTTTTGAAGAGGACTTTTTTTTTTTTTTTTTGGCCAAATATGAACAATTAGAGAGTACATTGACTTAGAGGATGTAATGCTATGTTAAATCATTCTTTTTATGGAGGTAATAGGACTCATTAAATACTGAGATTATCCTTTAAAATACACTCTGATTAATAATCTGCCTCAAAATGTAGGCAGTGGCAGCATGCCTGGGGTCTAACATCTGTAGTCAGGGTTTGAACTTGCTTTTGTCCTACAGTATCAATTCTCCTCCTGGGCTAGTGTGTAATCAGCCTTCCTCAGAACACTGTCACACAGCATTTCCTCCCAGTTTGAATAATATTCTGATCCATCTTTTGGGAACCCATGTGAATTAGATCATGTGGATTTAGCTGCATCCACGCAGATGGTGGTCTGATTTTTTGTTGTCATTGGGCAAAGTGAACGGATGGGAATAAATGGCAGGTTGGTTGTGTAATGTGGCAACATTTTACTTAGTGTGTCTTTAAAGTTAAGTGGGGTGAGATTCCAGCAAAACTGTGCATAAAAAGTTGGAATGTGTTGGAGAACTGCCAAGATTAGGAGCAAGCTGTGTGACGAGCACTGATGCGTCTTTGTCCTGTCTTAAAATAGCCACCATTTAACAAAATATCTTGAAACTTGTCATTTCACTTGAGCAAATAAGTGAAACAGAGGTGATGGCTTTCATGTTTAGTTTAGCAAGGTTTATTTTTACTGATTTATCTTTTTGTTCCAGTTATCTTAAATCTTGTGACGATATGGAGGCAAATATTTCTGTGTAACATCAAATCTTGAGTGGTTTTCCCTGGACTAATGAGACCTCATGTGGAGCATCCTCTACCCCACCTTTTCCACTCAAGGCAAAATATGCAGTCTTTGTGGTTTGAATGAAAATTGGGACACTGAAGTTTAAAAAAAAAACTCCTATATTTTATATATCTGATAATCATTTGGATATGAATTATTGATGGTTGGATGCTAAAACATTGTAGAAGTAAAGCAAAAGGCATTGGTTGCTGCTGCTAAGTCACTTCAGTCGTGTCTGACTCTGTGCGACCCCATACACGGCAGCCCACCAGGCTCCCCCGTCCCTGGGATTCTCCAGGCAAGAACACTGGAGTGGGCTGCCATTTCCTTCTCCAATACATGAAAGTGAAAAGTGAAAGTGAAGTTGCTCCCTCGTGTCTGACCTGCAAATTTTATTTTTTCTTTGATTACTCACTTTTTGACTTTGTTCATTGGCCATTTGTCTGCAGTACCTGATTCTTATGTGTATTGATGTGCTTTGTAACTGTAGTCTTTCAATTTTTTTTTAAATTGAAAGTCTTGTTTTTTTAAGTCAACATGATAAAAACAAGGTGGGTGTGGGGCGGAGACGTGCAGTCTTGCTGTGCAGGTCATTTGGAGCCTGATGGTGACATGAACAGCACATATGGGGGAGGGGACTGGATGAAGGCAGGGGGCTGCCCGTGTGGATAATCTGAACAACCTATCAGTTTGGGTTCTATGAAGATGAAATTTTCTGATACAATATTTGGATTACTGAGTGGAAATAAAAATGGAGGATTTCGATGTTAAATATAATATGAAAACAGTGAATGAACTTTATCTTAAAGGGCTTATATACAAACCAAGTTCCTGGTAAGAATTTTCTAAAGGTTTGTTTTAACAGATATCTTAATTATTCTCTAATTTAAAAGCCATTAGAAGTCTGGACTTAGAACTAATTGTAATAGTTTTATAGCTTTCTAGGGGACCGTGCAAATGGCTTTGTTTCTTTTATGTTGCCATCTTCAGATTTATATTTTGAATTTTGCTTTGCTACTTTTAGTATCTTACATTTATTTCAGAGGGCTTCTCCTTGTATAGAGACATCATTTCTGGCTCTATGTAGGTGCCTCATACAGAGGCAGATACTTAATAATTCTTAGGCGTTTGGTTAATAGAGTTAGGGTTGCTTTTCTAGGTGGTTTCAGAATCTTTGAAGAACATTTTGGTTTTTTACAACATGAAAAAGTTTTGTAGAAATTGTGGAGATACTTCTCAGAAGTATTGATCTTTTTAATTCTTAAATGACAAATGAATTCTCTATGTGATATGGTTGACATATTGGAAAATTTATGATTTCTAAATTTTTTAAATTAGTTTTTTCATTTCCCTTCTTTTACACATTCCGTGTCTTTTAAAACATGCTCTTGAATAGCCTTACTGGTAAGTTGAGTTCAGAAGGTGTGAAATGTGAGCCAGAGCCAGCAACCTTCCCTTTTTATGTACACCATAGTCTGATCTGCTTGCGAGATTCCATTTTGGGTTGTTTTCATTTCAAATCATTCCTTTAATATGGCAGAAGAGTTCAGTTATTCTCTGTAAACAGTGAAAAGCAAGCAAAAAGGAAAGTATTTGAATATCCCTTTTCTGGGTTATGGTCTAAATTAGAAAATTATTCGTTTCCATTTTATACATGCATATTACATTTTATCTCTCTCTGTATGCCTTGTATTGTCAGAGCTTATAAGACTAGGAACAAATAAGGTTAGCATTTAAAGTATTCCAGACATAAAAATTTACAAGCATTTGCTTATGTATGTTGGGAGATGCACAGAACAGACCCATGGTTTTAATTGGTTCTTTGTGCCCTGTGAAGGCAGATGGAAACATTACAGACATCTGCTGTAGATGGCAGTGGGGTGGACAGGTGAGGACCACATGGAAGTTCATACCAGGGGTAGGTGGAGCAATGAGTTGGTTTATGAAATGCTAGCTGCCTTAGATGTTTCTACAGCTGTTGTCAGCTGAAAATAAATTGAACTTGTTGAAATGGGAAGAATTTGGCTGTCTGAATAGGCTTAGATAAAATACTGCTTCAGATGCCTATAAAAATGTCTATTGTAACATTATTATATTAGAAAAAAATGGTGATAACCCAGATGTCTGTCATTGGTAAATAAGAGGAAGGAATATTATGGAGACAGTACAGTATAGTGGTTTAGAGTGCTCACCCAGAGGCTGCCTGGGTCTGGATCCCAACTCTACCACGGATTCACTTTGTGACCTTGGGCAAGTCGTTAACCGTACTCTGTCTCAGTTTCCTCATCTGTAAGATGGGGTCAGTTGTAGTACAGACCTTGGAGAGTTACTGTGAGGATTAAATATGTTAATATAAGTGAAGCGATTAGTCTAATACCTGGCAAATAAGTAGCTATTAGTTCTTATTAGACTGATAAAAATACTATTATTGAAAACCCCCTAATAACATGGAAAAGTTTTTAAAATAAGGGGAAAAAAGCAGAACACAGCCTTATGTATGATGTGATTCCAACTATATAGAAAAACAAAGAAAAAAAGAAAAAAACAAAGGAAAAGAGATAAGAAAAATGCAAATATTAATTTTGAGGGGAGAGTGATAGGATGACTTGTGATTTTTGCTTTTGTGTCAGTGCTTTTCTGTATTTTCCACTGTTCTACAGTGAGTACATCTTACTTTTATAATTTGAAAAAATAAATTTTTTTTTGAGAAGTGCCTGTTATCCTTAGTAAGCAGTTAGTATGTTGATTATAAGTACATCCTGTTTATTCTTTAAAAGCTCAAGGTCTTTCATTTGAAAGTTTGGGCCTTTTTGATTCTATAATACTTTTACATTCTTACAAGGTGCATTAGAGTAATGATACTCCAAATTATTTTTTTTAAGTTTCCTGATTTAGATATTTCTACTAATTCAGACTAGCAATATAAGAAAAAGAATATAGACACCTATAGTTCTATAAATACCATTTATTAGTGGTATGATCTTAGGCAAATTAGTAGAGTTTTCGTTTTCTCATGTGAAAGGGAGATGATGTGAAAAGTTACCTACCAACTATCGCAGAATCAAGATTAAAAGTAGCAGTCTGTACACTGTTTCTGAGTCTGGCACAGTATGGGCACTGGTTGAGTGATGTTACTGCTCTCACTCCCACCTGTGCCAACAAACGAAACTGCAGGCAAACTAAACTTGGCCACTTCAGTTTAGTCCATGCCATGGTATTTACTTTTAGCTCACTGATCTTTTGTTCTTGACTTAAGATTCTGTAGACCAAAGTGGCCTTCTTAAAGATGCATTCTTGTTGTATCTACCTTCCCATCCTTCAAATATTTCTATCTCTATATGTATCTTGTCTCTTAAGTCAACTCATTGATTTAAGAAAATCCACCCCCCGCCCCCGCGTCTCCCCACAAAGTGTATTAGGCAAGTTAACTGGTGCTGCAGTAACAAACATCTCCAAAATTTCAGTGACACAGAGGTGCATTCCTCATTCATACTCTATGCCCATCATAGGATGGCAGGGGGCTCTCCCCCATTTTTTCTCCCTCAAGAACTCTGACTGATGGGTCCATATGAGTTAGTAGCCAGAACTAGTCACATGACCTTGCCCAGGTGCAGGGGAGCAAGGCAAGTGTAATATGGATACCCATGTGACCAGAAAGAGAAGAGATTGGGTATGTGTGGGCATTAAAAGTTTCTGACCAATAGTATATGATAGTGTAGGTAGTATGATCTAATTCGGCATTCCTTATCAAGTTCTTCGAAGTACTAGTTTTGCAGTATGTTAACGTGTTATTTAAAAAGAGAATGCCAGGCGAAACAGACTGTAATGGGTTTCTTTCTCAGAGCCTTTATAAATAGGCGTTGTAGAAAGAAGAATGATGTATGTTTCCCAGACTTCACTGACTTTGGAATTCTTTTTTCTTTTTTTCATAGCTTCTCTTAGATCAGGGTTTCATAGGATATACTTTGGGATGCTCTAGTCTACTCTGTTCTCCTACAAAGCAAAGCTACTAGAATCATGTTTTAATTATTACATATGCTGAGAAGAAGCTTTGTTTTTATCCTTTGCTAGAAGAGTTGATTGAAGAGTCTGATTTCTGCTACTATGAGTCAAATCACAGGCAGTGTTGTTTTAAAATTTTAGTCTATTGATTCCATGCCTGTGTGGAATCTGTAAGGTTTTGTTTTCATGTGGTTGCTTTTGTGTTCTAAACATACCATTGAAAAGAGAAAGGTAAACAAACCGCGACCACACGTCTTTGTGGTGATAAAAGCCTAAATTGGTTTGAGCAGATGGCCTAAACATATATAATTGTTTATCGGTTTCTGCATTTTTCTTGATTCTCTCTGACTTTCCAATACAAATTTTCTGGAAGTTTCAACACTACTGAAATGAGGGCTCTGATAAGAAGCAGAGAGACAGGTTTTGTCAAGAGGTATTACTTATTTCTCAACCAGAAGGCTTTGGTTTAGTTTAAACATGATGCTTGTTGCCAGGGATTTTATGCCTGCAAATGTAACAAATCTCAATAAGCAAGTTTTCACTGTAATGTAAATTTCATGTGGTAAAACTTCGGGTGAGAAGGTGCTCCTCCTGTTTCATAACTATGCGTGAGTAGAACTTTATCATTACTAACTCCCCAGAGCGTTGAGCTTATGGGTTGTTTTAAGTAATGAATTCAGTTTCTGTGAAAAAAAATCATGTGAAATCCAGGCTGAGAATTCAGTTTTTATTTTCTGTTTTGTTTTGTTTTTTTCCTTTTGTGAGTGATAAGACATGAAGGGCCATTGCTGTTACGTGACAGAAAACACACTTTTAACTCTATCAGTTGAATCAGCAGGCCCCGCCCCACCCCTTTCCCACTCCTGTTACAATTAGGACCTGACCAGTGTATATGCCTTTTGAAGGTGACTTGTGAGGATTTGAGGCAGGAGTAAAAAAGCTTCTTTGGAGCCATGATTCCTAGCTTTGTCCTTTTTGTTGATTTTACTGTCATTGTAGAAAAAGCATTCATGACCCGTCACAAAAATAAACATTGGAAACCATTTTTCACATGGCCTGGGGGTGACCGGAGTCAGGCTTAATGTATCAGCGAGTACCACAGACACAAGAACATAACTGCTTACCAAAGGCTGCTCCCGGGCCAGGTCACAGGACTGCCATCTCTTATGGTCTTTAAGGTGTTTGACCCCCTCAGATGCTTGTGTTGGCTTTCCACAAAAATAACTTTGGTTTAAGTCTGCTTTTAAGAGAGGAGTGTTGATTTCCTCACCTTTGGGGACTTGTGAAAAAAGGGAATGTGTTAGTCGTTCAGTTGTGTCCGACTCTTTGCGACCCCATGGACTGTAGCCCACCCGGCTCCTCTATCCATGGGGTTCTCCAGGTGAGAATATGGAAGTGGATAGATCCCCCTTCTCCAGTGGATCTTCCCAACCCAGGGATCAAACCCGGGTCTTCTGAATTACAGGCAGATACTTTACTGTCTGAGCCACCAGGTAATGCTGTACTTCCGTGGACCATCCTTGTGGACCGGCCAGCTGAGAAGCCAGATGTTAGGAGAGTCTGTGGTGGAGCAGAGTTTTTACATTGTAGGTTGCAGTGGAGAAGGAAATGGCAACCCACTCCAGTATTCTTGCCTGGAGAATCCCATGGACAGAGGAGCCTGGCGGGCTTACAGTCCATGGGGTCGTAAGAGTCGGACACGACTGAGCGACTTCACTACTACTGCTAGGTTGCGGTACACGGTCAGGAAGACTGAAGGGAGCACATAGAATCAGAAGTTTCAGAATCAGGCTGGGCCCTGTGGACCTTAGTCCATCCTCTCCTTTGTATAAGGAGGAGGTAAGCTGGGAGAGGCCAGGGGGAGTCATACAACTTCAAGCGTTAAGGGCTGAAATTACCACATTAAGTGGGTGACAGTTTTTGTGAAGCATTTGCAACTGTGTGGGAACACTCAGTCTGCTTGTGACCATTTCCTTGTCCTGAGCCTTGAGGGGCATCTTACCTGTCCTTAATGGGACCACTTGTCATGCATTTCACAATGAGGTATATGAGGGGAGCCTACAGGTTATAAAAGTTCCTGTTCACTTTCTTCATGCTGTCAAACTAGCATTAATGTTTATTGGGAAGCATTTATTGGGAAAATCATGGTTTATCGAAGATTTTATTAGAAAAAATTTTTATTATTAGGGAAAGACAGGAAGTTCATTGTGTATGGAACTAAAAACCAGCACACACAGTATCTCAGTGGTAAAGAATCCACCTGCAGTGCAAGAGACTTGCAGGAGATATGGGTTCCATCCCTGGATCAGGAAGATCCCCTGGAGGAGGAAATGGCAACCCACTCCAGTATTTGTGCCTAAACAATCCCATGGACAGAGGAGCCTGGTGGGCTACAGTCCATTCGAGTGCAGAGGAGTCAGACATGACTGAGCGACTAAACAAACAGTGTGCTCACCTTTGTTTTAATAAAAATAGCCACAACCGTGCTCTGGCTGCCTGGACCCAGCTGAAGGAAGATGAAGGTCATTCCAAAATAGAAAAAGATCTAGTTAAATATTACTCTGATTAGTTAAGTTAGTTTAAAAATTTTCAGACCCTGTGATGTGGATATAGCTTAGCTGAGGAATTCTCTCTGCTCACAAATGATTTTTGCTGGGTATTATCAATGATTTAAAGGCAGATAAGGGACAGATGTGAAAAACATGCCCTCACCTCTCCCCCGCCTTTACCCCACGCTGATTTGTAACCATGTAGGAAGCCTAGGGTATAATGGATAGACGGGAAAAGGTTAATCCCATCTCATTTTGGAATCCTCTTCCTGGAAGTTAGGACTGGGTCCCTGTGTTTCAGTGGCTGGTTTCTGCTTCTGGAGCTGCACTGCCTAGATGGAGCCTCGCCTTTGCTACTTACTGACTGTGGGGCTTTGGTAAGTGACCATGTGCCCATCATCCACGCTGGGTAATTCATGAGCATTTTAACAACTGTACCAGCACAGTGGGCATAAACTGGAACTGTCTGAGGCAAGCTAGAAAATATTATCCCTCTAGTCTTATCAGATTACCTAATCTCTGTGTCTTGGTTTCTTCACCTTGTAAAGTGGACGTGATAACAGTACTCACTTCTTAGGGGATTAGAATTAAGTGCACTGGCGCATGTAAGGGGTTTGGAATGTTGTTTGGCACATTGTAATTGTTCAATAGAGTTAGTTATTTTAAAAAATATTGTTTATGGTGCTTAATTTACATAATAATCCCTTATATATTCAGTTTACTTTCTGTTGTCTTCATGTGATTTCTCCATAGCAAGTTTTGCTTTTAATTTTATTTAATAAATAATAGCATTTACTAATGACTTCTTCCATTTAGGGTACCATCATACTTAATGGCTTGTTATATCTGAGCCCTTTACCCTTGGCACTGTTTTATATAGTTAGCATCTGTGGTCCAGAGAAGCATAGAATTAGGACTCTTGTTTATCAGAAGGTGGCTAATTAGTAGCTGCACTAGAGGGCACAGTTTTCACAGTTGACCTTGAGATACAGGAATGGTTAGGTGCTTGAGTTCCCAAACTAGACTTCTTCCTTGCCTCTCTCAAATTGAATTTTCCCAGCATACTGATATGTAGGGTTGCTAGATTTAGGAAAAACAAGCAAGACTACTTAAAGTTTAGATTTCAGATAAACAGCATATCATTTTTAGTGGAAATATGTCTCATGGAATATATATGGGGTGTACTTGTACTAAAAGTTCATTGTTCATCTGAAATTCACCTTTAACTTGACATCCTGCATTTATCTGGCAGTTCAGTTATATAGTTGAGAAAGGTTTTTTATCCTGTAACCCACATTCAGATGTGTATACAAAAGTATAATCCCATTCCTATTAGAAGTACCGTGTCAGCTTTTAAAAGTCCATGTTTTTTATCCTCCATTGGAAACTACAGTTGAGAAGTTGTTACTGAGTGGCTGCTGCTGGGTATCCACTAAGACCAACACAAAAAGGACTTCAGTCTGGTTTGCCACAGCCTCAGGGATTACATTTGTTCCATGAGAACTTCTTGGCTGTGAGTGTGGGTGGACTCAGTCCAGCTCTTTCTCCTTGGAGGGGAGTCCATTTGTTAAGGTGACTTACTGAAGTCTTGACTGATTTTGGAGAGTTCTTAGTTTGAGATTGAACTACTTTGGTAATAATTTGGGAAAGGGATTTAACTTTGGATCATTTATATTTCACTTGTAGAGGCAATAGCTGTTTAAGAGTGACCTTCAAATACTCTTCCCATTAAAATCACTTTTCCCGATTTTTTACTTTCCCATAGTGCTGTCTTGGAGAAGGCAATGGCACCCCACTCCAGTACTCTTGCCTGGAAAATCCCATGGACAGAGGAGCCTGGTAGGCTGCAGTCCATGGGGTCGCTAAGAGTTGGACATGACTGAGCGACCTCACTTTCACTTTTCACTTTCATGTATTGGAGAAGGAAATGGCAACCCACTCCAGTGTTCTTGCCTGGAGAATCCCAGGGACGGGGGAGCCTGGTAGGCTGCCATCTATGGGGTTGCACAGAGTCGGGCACGACTGAAGCGACTTAGCAGCAGCAGCAGCAGTGCTGTCTAGAAAATGCTGGTGAGGTTTTTGCATCAGCCTTGGAACTCTGTTAGCATTCAACCTGAAGGGTCCTGCATACCTTTGGGAAATACTGATTGGAGGATTAGAGGTCACGGAAACCTGAGTGTCTTGTATTTTTTCTTTTTTGCACTCTGGATATGATATCTCTGTTAAGCCAAGTCTCAGAGAAAAAGCTTCACCTGGTTAAGGATACACTGGGTGAGATTAGTAATGGCCAGTGAAGGTTGCCGCTGTCTGCTGGAGGACAGTGAGGCAGAGCGAATGGGTTTTGGACCAATGCTGGCATCTTAATTGCTACCATTTAAAAAGTTTAACATACCCAGTGAAAAAGCACAGGTTTCAGATTATCTTTTGAAGAAAAATGCACAGTGGTGAGAGCTTACTCTGAGGCACAGATAGTGTGTGGGTGGGTTAGCCAAGGAGAAAAAAATCCAATTATAGAGCTGTTTGTTCAGAGTATCCGATTTTGAGGTGGATTTTATCGTTAACTGGTAGCTTTCCAGAAAATAAATTACTTATGTGTAAGGACTCATGCTAGCTAGGCTTTGAATGCTGATGATTATTTGGAACAACTCTTTCTTTCCTTTCGGAGCTGGTCTCCTCATTACCTTTGATGGCCTTTTGCCTTTGGACAGAATTTGCTTCTCAGGCTACAACAAGCCTGAGGTTTATCTGACTGTAGTAGAATTAATTTGCAGGATGGCTTGAATATTCGACCTAGTTGTTTAAATGGCTTAGTACTTGGAGGTGTCTGATTGGATGAAGGTTGGCTCTTCATGGTAGGAATTTTCACCTTTTAGAGCAGTGATTCTCCATCTTGGCACCACATTGGAAATCCACTTGAGATTTTAAAAATGCAGAAACCTGGGTCCCACCCCTAAAGAATTTGGTTAAATTATCTGGGGTGCAGAATGGGCACTGTGGGACTTTTAAGGATTCCCCAGGTAATCCTGGGGCTTCCCTGGTGGCTCAGGCAGTAAAGAATCTACCTGCAATGCAGGAGACCCAGGTTCAAGTCCCTGGGTTGGGAAGATCTCATGGAGAAGGGAATGACTACCCACTCCAGTATTCTTGCCTGGAAAATTCCATGGACAGAGAAGCCTGGAGGGCTACAATCCATGAGGTCACAAAGAGTCAGACGTGACTGAGCGACTAACACTTTCAGGTGATTCTAACCAAGTTTGCACATTAGCCTTTGGTCTCCTCAGAGTTATGGCTGTAATCTGTGCTGTTTGGAAGGGAAGCTAGGAGCCTTAGTGTGGCTACTAATATTTAAATTAATTAAGGAAAACGAAAGCCTCAGGTCCACGTTTCAGATGCTCAGTTGTCACATACAACTGAGAGCCACTGTAATGGATTTTGCAGATGCAGAATATTTGCAGCATGGTAGAAAGTTCTGGTAGACAGCCTGCATTTAGGCTGTCGTAGGATGTCAGCAGAACTGGGGTGGGGGGTGGGGAAGCTGTGAACATTTGAGAAGTCTGACACAGGAAGGACAGGCTTGGAATAGAGCGAATCCAGCAGGACTTGCCAGTACCAAATTGCCACATACATTTTTAGCAGCCTTTTTGTCAATGGTCTTTTGGCACCAGAAGCCCTGCCACAGTTGGTGCGATGTATTAGGTATCACATCTTGCTGAAAGGTCCGGTTTAGAGCAGGCTAGCCTGAAGGGGTGTGGTAAGCTCTGAGGGCAGGAAGATGTGAGTCCTGGGGAGTACAGGGCCAGGGAGGGGAGAAGTAAGTTTTATTCTTGCAGAGCTAAGGAAAGGCTCTTTTAGGGACCAAAGCCTGATATGTGGGGTAAAACTGGGTAGAGTAACTTCTGTCCCTTCTGTTCAAAAGACACCTGCCTCAGTCACTTGCCTCTCATGGCTCATCTCTAGTATGTGGGAGAGAAGGGTGGTAATGGCACATATTTCCAGAGAAATAAAGTTCCATGTGGGCCCCTGTGTTCTTGGAGCATTGAGGAGATAGGGCTTGAGAGGATGGGGAAGAATGAAATCACGTTTATTCAGACATCTCACCTAGACAGCCAAGTCGGGTAGGGTCTGGCAAAGAAAAGGGATAGAGGAAAAGAGGAGGACGCTAAAGGCTTGGATTTTCCAAACCACTCTCCCTTTGGGCAGGTCCTCTGCAGGAGTGGGAAACCTGCCAGGTGGAGAGGCTGCCATGAGGCTGGCGGTCTTGTCTGTACCCTCCAGCCTGAGCCCTCTCTCTCATGTTTCTCTGGACATTAGCACCTCCCCAGGAACAGATTTCTGTTGGTTTCTGTGAGCCCACTGAAAAGAAAATGCAAAGTATTCATGGGCACAGGGCAAGCACGGGAAGAGCTCTGATAACGGGAAGAACTCTGATAACACATGAATCAAAAGAATGCAAGTGGTTCCTGGTTGTGTGTGTGTGTGTGTCTCAATAGGGTCAATAGGGTCTCTGAGTCACTGGAGTTTTTCCTGTGTTATTTGTCATTGTCTGCTGTTAAATCAGGATGAAGTGTCAATGCCTGTCACAGGGCTCATTTCCTCACTTTGGGACACTTGCCAGGTAAGTGTTCTTGACATGGTTGCGTCTAAATATCTGTATTACCAAATTATAACCACACAGCACTGCCTGCTTGCCCCAGTGGAGTAAGTGGTCAGGACATCCCCCCCACCCCCATTACTTACACTCTGTTCTTTGGAGGAGGGGTTAATATTTTATTTATTTTTAATTTTTAGGATTTTTATTGAAGTATAGTTGATTTACAATGTTAGTTTCTGGTGTACAGTGCAGTGATTGAGTTTTATATATACATACACACATACATATATTCTTTTTCAGATTCTTTTCCCTTATACATTATTACAAAATACTGAGTATAGTTCCCTGTGCTGTGCAGTAGGTCCTTGTTGGTTTTCTGTTTTTTCTACAATAATGTTTATCTGTGGGCTTCCCTCATGGCTCAGTGGTAAAAAAATCCAGCTGCCAATGCTGGAGATGAGGGTTCGGTCCCTGGGTTAGGAAGAGCCCTGGAGAAGGAAATGGCAACCCACTCCAGTATTCTTGCCTGGGAAATCCCAGGGACAGAGGAACCTGGCTGGCTATTGTCCTTGGGGTCACAGAAATCGGACATGACTTAGCAACTCAACAACAACAACGTGTATATGTTAATCCCAAACTCCTAAATTATCCCTACCCCCTGTCCCCACCTTGCCCCTGTGGTAACCGTAATTTTGTTTTCTATATCTGTGGCTGTTTTTCTGTTTTGTAAGTAAATTCATTTGTATCATATTTTAGATTCCACATAAAAGTGATATCATATGATATTTGTCTTTCTCTGACTTACTTCACTTAGGATAATCTCTAGGTCTTGCTGCAAATGCATTGCATCGTTTCCTTCTTTTTATGGCTAAGTAGTATTCCATTGTATATAGGTACCAAAACTTCTTTACCCATTCCTCTGTTGATTGGTTGTTTCCGTGTCTTGGCTTCTGTAATGGTGCTACAGTGAAAATGAGGGCTCATGTGTCTGCTTTGCCTTTGACTGTTGGAAAAGAGGTATGTTTTCTTTTTGTCCCGTTGTCCGTAGTTTATACACACTTTATTAATGCTCATCTTTTATTTTGAACTACATCCAACACCTACTTTGCCTAATTTTCTGTATTCTCTTTTCTTAAGCTCAGAGAGCTAGAAAGGAAATGTTAACTTTTTTAAAAAAGCAGGAAAATGGTAGATTAGAAAGACCAAAAATAAATTCTAAGAAGATTAATAGAAAAGCAAGCATTGATTCATCAATATCTTGTGTAGTAGGAAGCCATCCTGGTAACTCATGGAGTGCAACTTGTCTTCTTTTGCTTGTGGATTTCAGAGGTCTTTATAGAATTGAGTTTTAAAGGGCAAGTAGGAAACTTACCCCCAAACTATGGAAAATTTGTGTTCTGTAATACTGTAACCTTTCAGTTTTTAGTGTACTAAGTACACTGAGAAATCTTCCGGAAATAAATAGACCTGGATTCTTGACAGTGAGGTTAGGTTGCAATTAAAAAGATGAGGTGGTACCTTAGAGATCCTCTTGTTTGGTGGTTTCCAGACATGTACATCAGAATCACCTGAGAAACTTTTTAAACAATCACAGGTTCTGACCACATCACATCCCTGGTGAATAGAATTTATAGACATGGGCCCAGGAGTCTGTGTTTAAAATTCCTAGGTGATTTCCTAGGTGATTTTGGTCGGAGAAGGCAATGGCACCCCACTCCAGTACTCTTGCCTGGAAAATCCCATGGACGGAGGAGCCTGGTAGGCTGCAGTCCATGGGGTCGCTAAGAGTTGGACATGACTGAGCAACTTCACTTTCACTTCTCACTTTCACGCATTGGAGAAGGAAATGGC